>NC_081558.1:1722449-1794887 GCF_022355385.1 Mustela nigripes | reverse complement strand
CCCCCACCAAACCTCACGACCCGAGAAACCGGTGAACCCCGGCCCCCTCCCCCACCGATCAAGGCTGGAATCTCCAGCGACGTGGCGTGGACATCAGGTATCCCCGTCCCCACAAACCGTGACCCCAGTGTCGTTACGAGAATACACGGACGAACTCAACCCACGGGACCGCCTGCGAACACCGGGCCGTGCTCGTCCAAAGCGTCGAGGTCACGAAAGACCAGGAAAGGGTGAGAAATGGCCGCAGACTGGGGGAGCCCGAGAAGACGAGGCGAGGTCACCAAAAGGTCCTGCGGGGCCCTGGACGGGGTCCCCAGGCCACGAGGAAGACGGTGGTGGGGCTCCTGGGGAAATCGGGGAAAGTCTGTGCCCTCATTGACAGAGCAGAAGCGGCGTCCATCTCTGGGGTCACTGACTTTTTTTCATCGTGTGGGGCAAGAACACCTAACGTGGGATTCCTCCTCAGGCTGGGCCTCCGAGGTCTGGGGCAACCGCGTGCCCAGCAAGCCCGGGGGCCGCTCTCCCCACGGCAGCTGTCCGCTTCCTGTCCCCATGCCTCGGGGGCGGCCTCCCGAGCACGTACGTGGTATTTTGGATGTCACGTGACTGCACACCCAATGGACGGACTCCGGGACAGTGTAAACAGAAGTCGTATATGCGCTGGGAAACCAAACAACGCACGTGACTCGCTCTGTCGTGGGTGGCCCAGAGCCAAACACGCAACGTCTCCAACGCACGTCTGTCGTTCGGGGTGACACGGCGTCCCCTCCTAATTCGTACCTCTAAGTGCCAACCCCAGGACCTCAGAGGGTGACTGTATTTCAAG
Organism: Mustela nigripes; assembly: GCF_022355385.1. Lineage (NCBI taxonomy): Eukaryota > Metazoa > Chordata > Mammalia > Carnivora > Mustelidae > Mustela > Mustela nigripes. Next base: position 1,794,061 of record NC_081558.1, on the reverse strand, counting down.
ATATGGCTTGTAAAGAGGAATTAAGTAAAAATGAGGTCTTTAGGAATGGGCCCTGGTCCCATAAAACTGGTGTCCTAATAAGAAGAGTGGACTGGGGGGCGCCCGGGGGGGGGCTCAGTGGGTCAAGGCTCTGCCTTCGGCTCAGGTCATGATCCTGGGTCCTGGGATGGACCCCCGCACCGGGCTCCTGGCTCAGCGGGGCGCCTGCTTCTCCTTCTGCCGCTCCCCCTACTCATGCTCTCTCTCTCCCTCTCAAAACGAATAAATGAAACCTTTTTTAAAAAGAAGAAAAAGAAGAGAGGATTAGGACACAGACAGACACACACAGGGCAGGGGCGAAGGCAGCTGTCGGACGCCAAGGACTGAGACTTCGGAATGAAATCAGCCCTGTCGATACCGCGATCTCGGGCCTCCCGCCAGCACAGGGAGAGAACCCCGCTCCGTGGCGAGCCCAGCCCCCGCACACCAGTGCATCGTGCTATTAAGCCTTCACGGCGGGCCGGGTCTGTATCAACGCGCTGGCGGCGATCACTGCTGCGAGACAGGCCGGTGGGGGGAGCCGGTGATGGGTCCGGGGGCCTCGGTCCCGTCTCTGCCACATCCTCTGAGTCAGGCATTAATTCACAACTAAACCTTGGACACAAATAGCACCCTCCCCCCAGAAAGGACTTCAGACGAGAATCCTCACACGATCGAAGAAGCCGGGCCGAGAGCCAGCACGAGGGGAAGCTGTGGGAAGGCCCGGGGGGACCCCACGTGCCATCTGCTGGCCGCTTCCGTAGACCCCAAGTCCCTTCCAAAGACAGAGCTCCAGGAAAGACACTCCTGCCAGGGCGATACCCAGAGGACTGAGCGGCACACGCAAAGATGCCCAAGGTGGCGAGTCATCGGGGAGACACAGACCCAACAGCCCCGGCAGGACGACTCGCGTTGGAAAGGCAAGAGCAGGGGTCGGGGAGGACGGGGAGAGATGGAGCCCCCCGGCACCACTGGGGGGCACGGACAACAGGTCGCCACCGTGGAAGACAGTCTGGCAGTTCCTTAGATGGTCCAACGCGGTTAACACGGGACCCAGGGATCCCACTCCGGCTCTCGGCCCAAGAGAAATGGAAACACACGTCCACACACACTTGTTCACAAACGTCCACGGCAGCGAGACTCACAGTGGCCCAAAGGTCTGCAGCGGATGAACGCGGTGCTCTGTCCACACAGCGGATTGCTAGTCAGCCTTAAAAAGAACCGTAGCCCCGACAGGCGCTGTGTGGACGGACCCCGAGCCCACGACGCGCAGGGAGGGAACGAGACACAGAAGGCCCCACGGGGTGTGAGTCCACGCGTGTGACACGCCCAGACCAGGCCCCTCCACGGACGGGAAGCAGATTCGTTTTTGCCAGAACAGGGCTGGGAGGTACCGGCTCACGCGGTGACGAAGTCGTCCTGGAGTCACGGGCCCTGATGCACGGTGATGGACGGAGTCCTTGAAGGAGACACGGACACACAGGGACAAGGCCATGCGGCAACGGACACAGAGACAAGTGACAGCTCTTAGCCAAGGGACACGCAGCGCTCCTCCGAAGCTGGAGGAGGACAGAGCGTCCTGCCCTCGGTCCCCCGGAGGGAGCAGGGCTCTGCGGACCCTTGACTTCGGACTCCGGCCTCCAGAATGCGAGAGCGGAGGTTCCCGCTGCGTTGGCCCCGCAGGCCCCGGTGCAGCCGCCGAGGACACCGACAAACACCAGCGGCCAGACAGGCAGGGCTCCTGGTCCCCGCCTCAGCTTCACGCGGGGGCCGAACGCCCCTACCACCCCATCCCCCACACTGCGTGCGTGGGGTTCCGTCTTGGCTCTGGGGACTCTGACTGCGGCTGGCGGCAAGGGGCCCGGGTCCCCCAACCCGCCCAGCCCTGCCCAGCCCTCCCCAGCCCAGTCCTCCGCCGCCCTTCTGCGGTTCCAAGACCCTCCTCCTCGCGGGGCGCGTTAGGGGCATGGCTAAGGTCAGGGCACCGGTGGTCGCCACCGCCCTGACCTCACCCGCGCCACGCCAGGAACCCCCCCAGCGCGACAAGCACACATGTTCCCAGGTATCACCCCCAGTCCCAGAAGAGATCCCCTGGATTCGGGGACTCCACCCGCCCCAATACCCCGCGTGCCATCCTGAGCGGCCCTCGGGCGGCCCTGGGACGCTGGACACCCCGAGGGCAGTGGGAGCGGGGAGGAGGGGACACGGCCCTGGCGGTGGGGCTCCCTGCTTCGCGCTGTCCGACCCGCTGGGAACGTGATTCTGCGGAGCCGTGAGCGGGATCAGACTCGGGTCTTCGGCTCGTTACCGCAGTCCCTTCCCCGGGGCGCTGTGGACACTGGGGGCGCGGCATTCCCTGGGGCGGGGCCGCCCGCGCTGCGGGGTCCGAGCAGCGCCCCGCTCGGTGCCAGGCGCTCCGCTCCCCTGCACGACAGCCACCACGTCCCCAGACACGGCCCCGGGGGCCGGGGACAGGCCGAGTGGCCCCGGGGAGACCCCGCTCCCCACGACGTCCGGGCGTCCCTGCCCCGCTCCGCCGCCAGGAGCAAACAGGTTCGCGGCGTCTCCCTTCAAGTCCGGCCGGACCCGCCGTCGCCCCCCAGCAGCGCGCGCCCCGGGGTCTCGCACGCGGGCTCCCCGCGGGGGACGGTTCTGGGAGCTGGGCGACCTTGCCCACGGTCCCGGCCGCCTCCCGGGAAGGCCGAGGCCCCGTGCCCGGACCCCCGCCCGGACCCCCGCCCGGACCCCCGCCCGGACCCCCGCCCGGACCCCCGCCGGGACCCCCGCACACCTGGCGCCGGGCGCTGCGGGCCAGGAAAGCGGCTGCCCGGCCCCGGGGCGGGCGCAGGTGCCACGGGGCGCGCAGCGCTCGGACGCCACCGGCTCCCACCCCGGCCCTCCACGCAGACGCGGTCCCCACGCCAGCCCGGCCCGCTAACTCCCTCGGGCTGCGCCCCCTGCCCGGCCCGGTTAACTCACGCTGCGCCGCCCCCGCCGTGCGCCCAGGCGGACTCCGCAGTGCGCCTGCGCGGCACCCGGCTGGGAACTACAGGTCCCAGGAGCCGCGGGGGTGGCGCTGGGGTTCCCCCGTCCCTCTGGGGGCAACGAGAGGACTCACAGCGCCCTCTGCGGGCGGGCGGTGTCTACGCAGGACGGAGAGGCTCCTTCGTGCCCCTGTGCGCAGCGGCAGACGCGTCCTGGACCGAGCCGGTCCCTAAATGAGGGAGAAATTGCGAGTCCTGTATTTAGCACGATGCCTGAGGCATAAAGATTTGCCTATTTATTAACAAGATGTGTAATCCATTTTTTACTTGGTAAAACTGTTCTGATGACATTTATTAGTAATATTGACAAGTTGATTTGTTATTAATAATACGTTGAAATAATAAAAAGACCATAATTAATGTTAACGTATCATAGATTCATGCTATATAGTGTTATAATTGGCTGTGCTACTCTATATAATACAGTAACATAGAACCGCCTACTGATAAAATATCAATAAATTATACAAATATTTGATGAATTAACCATTTTAAAAATTACGGTAATGATTATTGGCCCAAGCCGTGACATGTATTATACGTCTTCCTGTACACTATTGTTCTCCAAATTTTCATTTAAATTCTGGTGAGTTGCAGTACAGTGTAATAGTGGCTTCTGGAGCAGAAGTCAGCGATTCCGGTCACTTACTACAACACCGCGGGCCCATCACAGGTTCCTCCTCGATGCCCATCCCCCACTCGGCCCCTCCCCCCCACCCCCCTCCATCAACCTTCAGTTTGTTCTGTATGGCTAAGAGTCTCCTATGGTTTGCTTCCCCTTGTTTTTTATTTCTTCCTAGATGCTTATTTTTTGTTTCCTAAATTCCACGTGCGTGAAATCCTACGGTAATTGTCTTTCTCTGACTTAGTTTGCTCAGCGTAGCACACTTCAGCTCCATCCACATCGTCGCTAATGGCGAGTCACACTCCGCCGCGCACACACCCCACCGTCTTCCTCCGTGCACTTGGCACACATCCGGACTCTCCCCATAGTGCGGCAGCAGTAGGCAACGCTGCTATAAACACTGGGGTGCGTGTACCCCTTTGAAGTAGTGTTTTTGTATTCTTTGGGTAAATACCTAGTCGTGCCGATGCTGGAGGGCAGGGCAGTTGTCTCCACCTTCTGAGGCCGCTCCAGGCCGCTGTCCAGGGACGGCTGCCCAGCTGCACGCGCAGCCCCGGCGCACGAGGGCCGCTGCTCCTTTCTCTTTCCCACTCTCCCCTCTCTCTGCAACGCCCAAGCCCTGTGTAGTGTATCTTTTCTTTACGGAAGAGATGGGGTCCCTGAAATGCAGAGATGTTGACAAAGCGTCCTGATCGCCAGGCGCAGGCACAGGATTAGGATCTTTTCTCCGGGGCTCCATCTTAACTTGTCCCAAGCCTGAACTGCGAATGGAGGCTTGAGGTGGTTTAACTAGAATCAGCATCAGGTAGAAGGTCCCATGGTTGGATGAATTTGGGTCCCATGTGGCCCCCCCAACCTGTCAATAAGCATAGCGTGTGCTAGGACTGAATATTCATGCCCCCCCCAACTCACAAGTGCACGGCTGATCCCCAGGGTGATATTAGGAAGCGGGGCCTCTGAGAGGTGTTGATTAGGGGGAGCCGCCACGGAGGGCTCATTCCCTTACAAAAGAACCCCAGAAGAGCTCCCTCGCCCCTCCCACCATGGGAGGACACGGAAGGAGGAAGCCAGCTATCTGCGGCCTGGAAGGGGCTCTCACCTGCTGGTGTGGGCGGCTGGAGCCTGAACTTCCAGCCTCTGGCACTGTGAGGAGCGAATGCTTACGAGAGCCACCCTGTTCGCGACCATTCGTTACAGCAGCCTGAGCAGACTACGACAAAGGGACAAATAATTCTCAAGTCTCTTTTCCAGTCTGGTTTTTCCGGGATTAGCTCACAGCATGGCAGATGCACTGCCCAGACCCCCCCTCTAGGACTTGAGGACCTACTCCTCCCTGTAGCCCCCAGGCTGCCGCTGGCCAGCCTGAGCTTTTGGTCTTGCTCACGGAAAAACCACCGCTGTGTGTTGAGGGGTTTACAGTAAACGTAAAAGTAAACAGCACGACAATAATAGGCTCTAAAAGGAGAAATGGAAGTATGGCGAGACTCTTACACACGGGGTCCTATAACATCACACGAAGGCAAACTGTAACAGGTTAGTTGCATACTAGAAACCCTAATGCAGCTAATAAATTAAGTATCAAAACAGAGTGATAGCTAATAAACCAACCAGAAAGTAGGAGAGAATCATAAAAAATACTCAGTTACTCCAAAGGAAGGCAGAAGAGGGGAAGGGTGGACTGAGGTGATTAGCATGTAAACAGCAAGGCGGGGGACTCCAAGTTAACCGTACTGAAAATCGCACTAATTGTTACCGGTTTAAATACCTGAATTTAAAAATCAAGAGATTGTCAGATAAGAAAGACCCAAAAATATTCTGGCTACAAGAAATACACTTTATTTTTTTTAATCTTGTTAAAGATTTTATTTATTTTATAGAGAGAGATCACAAGCAGGCAGAGAGACAGGCAGAGAGAGAGGGGGAAGCAGGTTCCCCCCCTGAGTAGAGAGCCTGATGCGGGACTTGATCCCAGGACCCTGAGATCATGACCTGAGCCAAAGGCAGAGGCTTTAACCCACTGAGCCACCCAGGTGCCCAAGAAATACAGCTTAAATATAAATACCAAATAGGTTAAAAAGAACAGGACTAATGCTAATACTAGTCAACAGAAGGTAAAAGTAGCTGTATTTCCATCAAAGCTGGTGTCAGAACAAAGAATATTACCATAAAAAAAATTACCAAATAAATTTTACCAAAGTATTACCCAAAAAAGGTCATTTTATAACCATAAAAGTGTCAAATAAATCAAAAGGACATAACAATCTGAAGTATGTATGCAAATGCTAACAGAGCTTCAAAATACCCGAAGCAGAAATGGGTAGAACTGCAAGGAAACCCAGAAAAGCCCAGAGCCCCAGCTGGAGAGAACTTTATTCCGGTAGGAGTCAGGGCTTCCGGGGATACAGATGATTCACTTTCAGGAATCGTGTTATGCGACTGTGGGGGCTGGCAGGTCCGAGATCTGCACGGAACGCTGGAGACCCAGGGAAGAGTGGACAGTGCGGCTTGAGACCACCAGCTGTCGGAAGGCATGATTCCTTCTTTCTCAGAGCTCAGTCCTTCCCCGCTAAGGCTTTCAACAGACTGAATGAGGCCCCCACAGTGCAGAGGGTAATGTCTCAGTCAGAGTCGAGGGATTTAAACGTTCATCACCCCTAAAAATGACCCCACTGTGGGCCACCTGGATGGCTCAGTGGGTTAAGTGTCTGACTCCCGATCACTCGGGGTCGGGAGTCCCAGCCCCGCGCCGGCTCTGCGCTCAGCGGGGAGTCTGTTTGGGATTCTCTTCCTCTGCCTCTCCCCGTGCGCAATCATCCTCTCTTCCTCTCTCCCAGGTAATCTTTAATAAAATAAAAATTACCTCCACAGCAACATCTGGACTGATGTTTGACCAAACGATGGGTACCATCACCCAGCCAAGGGGACAGGTGAAATGGATCGTCACACCTGTCTCTCAGTGATGGGTAGAACACGTAGAACATCAACAAAGTTGGTTTGAACAACGGCACCGGCAGCCTTGACCGGACTCTGCTGTTTAGGAGACACTCTGCCCAACATCAGCCAAACACACATTCTTCCCAAATGTGCACGGAGCAGATGTGGAGACGGATTAAATTCTGGGCCAAAAATTTTTTTTTTTTTTAAAGAAAAAGAGAGTGGGGGCAGAGGACAGAGGGAGAGGGAGACAGAGCATCCCAACACAAGGTTCACTCTCACAACCCTGAGATCAAGACCTGAGCTGAAATCAGAAGCTGGATGCTTAACCGACTGAGCTACCCAGGAGATCCTAAAAAAGATTTTTTGATACATTCAAAAGGATCCAAGTCATACAAAATACATGATTGGTCCGTGACGTATCCCGCACCATGTTCTCCCTCAGGTTGCTTCCACGGACGGACACCACTTTTCTCTTCCCCTTAGGATCACAGGCCTTCTGACCTGCCCCTGAGTGACCAAGGCCGGTTTCCATCTCTGCATCAGGTGGCCTCCAGGGGTGCTGCTCTGGCCCTGGGCATGGTGGTGGTGGTGGTGGTGGTGCCTTTTTGGCCAGACCTGGGTGGGGCTGTTTGTCCTGGAAGGTATGACAGGGGAGCGGCTCCTCTGGGATCTGGAAGAGGAAGACCCTTCTGCCCTGCTTGTGTGGAGAGGCCGCCGACCGCCGGCGAATCCCAGCCTTCCTGAGAATGGACTTCCCAGAGTCACTGGAACAGGCATGACCATTGTTTCCGGAACACCAGCTCTCTGACAAGACTCAGCGCAGCGGCATTGCACACGGTCGCCGCACCGAGGGGTGGGTCGCAGCCGTGCAGGATGGGTTTCACCACCCGGGGAAAGACCCCGTGCTTGATGTTTTCCAAGGGACTCTTGTCTCCACACACCAGAGCCACGAAGTTCCTGGTTTCTCACGTTTATTCGGACGGTTAACCGTTGTAAATACTCAGATGTCGTCCTCAGTACACTGGTGATCTGATTTCAAGCGCTCACCCCCAAGACCCACCCGCAAGGCTGGGAGGGGCGCCCACACCAGGAGTCCTTGGAGGACACGTACCTGTTTCTTGGATGGTGGCCTGTCGGGCTCCAGTGACCATGACAGGTGTGCCATGGCCCATGCCCCACGTGAGAAGCTTATCGTCCAACCAGAAATGGGGTCTTGAGGGCAACTCGAAGAGGGTGATGTGGTCCCTACCACGACTGCGTCCGCGGCCTTTAGAGCGTTGGAACCTGCAGACCCTCACGGACACTGGCGGCAACAGGTCCCCAGGACGACAAAGGGGGCTCGGTTTCCACGGACTGGTGTTTTCCCAGGAGTCGTGGGGCATCTGTGCTTGTATGTTCTAGGCAAGGGCGATGAGCGCTTCAGGCAGGAATGGCTGCGAAGCGGACGGTGCCTCTGGGTGCGGAGCCAGTAGGATGCCCTTCCCGGCCGGGACGCCTTTTGCTGGTGGTGGAAGGACCCAAGCCCCCCTTCGTGCAACCACACTAAAGAGCTCACACACGTGCTTACTAAGCTCTGAAGACTTCCAGGGTCACTGATGGCTCCTTTCTTTGTACAGATGAAGACACTGGTTCTTCTTCTTTTTCTTTTTTAAGTAATGTCTGCTCTCCAACATGGGGCTCAAACTCACCACCACGAGATCGAGTTTCGGGCTCCACTGAGTGAGCCAGCCAGGCGGCCCAAGACATTGCTGCTTCTTCTTTAAGATTTTTTTTTTTTTTAAGATTTTATTTATTTATTTGACAGAGAGAGATCACAAGTAGGCAGAGAGGCAGACAGAGAGAGAGAGGAGGAAACAGACTCCCTGCAGAGCAGAGAGCCCGATGCGGGACTCGATCCCAGGACCCCGAGATCATGACCTGAGCCGAAGGCAGTGGCTTAACCCACTGAGCCACCCAGGCGCCCCGTTCTTCTTTAAGATTTTATTTGACAGAGAGTAAGAGAACAAGCAGGGGGAGCAGCGGGCAGAGGGAGAAACAGACTCCCCTCTAGCAGGGAGCCCGACACGGGGCTCGATCCCAGGACCCCGGGATCGTGACCCGAGCTGAAGGCAGACGATTAACGACGGAGTCCCCCAGACGCCCCTCAATAGACTGTCTTCTTAAACTAAACTGCAAACGTGCAGGTACACTAGGGCTAGACTGGGGATCACGTTAAGTGAACACATCCTATGTTTAAATTACGTATTTTGTTCAAATTTAACTATTTCTCCGTTGGTGGGCATTTGAGTTGTCTTCAACCTCCCGTTACTATAAGTAACGCTACAACCAACGTTCCACATACAACAACGTTCCACATACAACTCAACCAAATGTGCGTGTATGTCACTCAGACCCTAGATATGTATTTACATCTCAAATCTTGATAGATAACCTCAAATTGCTCTCCACTAGGACTTTGCCAGCTCACTCTCTCCCCATCCTGATGCCGCTTTGTAAAATGCTTCCACTTGGATGGGCTCTTATTGCGGGATCTCATTACACATTTTCACGCTACCGACAGGTCCTGTGCTTTCGAAGTACGATTTTCATTACCCCAAACACCCCTCCCCACAATCTCCATATATGAGCTCACAAGCAGGGCTCCTAGATCTGTGTAGACAAAGCTGTGCGGCTGTGCGACAGTGCGGGCCTCGGGCTGCACCCACACGCGGGAGTCGAGAGCTTGTAGAAGTCAGCCCCTGCTTACGCTTCAGGACCCTCCCCGGATGCATCATTCTGGGGCAGTTTCTCCAGGTCATCAATAAAATATCCAGTGTTGTTGGACTTTCGTCTGTGGCTACGAGTAACAGGGCTCCAGGCTCAATCTACGTTGCTCCGGGGAAGGCGTACTGAGCTCATGAGAGTTAGGACGTCGTTGGCCGGGACAGGCTGGATCAGGCGTCCATCTGCCTCACCCGTGATCTTCCTTCTTGGGGACCTGCTGAGGCGGCCGGTGGCCCGACATGGAAGGAGCCCTGTCCGGGACCTCGGGTTGGAGGCCCAGGCGCCCTGAGCAGACATGCGCTCTAAGGGAAGCAGGGCACAGAGGGGCCAGGACGGGAACCACAGCCTTCCCGCCCGAGGTGCCGTGTGCTGGTTTCCTGTGCGGTCACCTGCTGTCCCACCCAGCAGGCGTCGGCCCTGTGTGGCTATCGAGCTGGTCTGTGCTGAGATGTGCTACGGCCAGAAACAGATACAGGATTCTGAAGGCTTCATTTAAAGAAAAAAAAGTCCATACAATGTCTCCTTATTGGGTTTTCCTATTGTTAACACCTTGAAATATTCTGGACACGATGGGTTAAGTAGGATACATTATTGACATAAACTTCAAGTGTTCCTGGGGCGCCTGCGTGGCTGAGTTGGTAAAGCCGCTGCCTTCGGCTCAGGTCATGGTCCCAGGGTCCTGGGATCGAGCCCCGCATTGGGCTCTGCTCAGCGGGGAGCCTGCTTCCTCCTCTGCCCCTGCTTCCCTGCTCTCTCTCCAGTAAATAAAATCATTAAAAAAACAAAAACCAACTTTATCTGTTCCATTTGCTCGGCCAGTAGATTTAAATGCTGCATTTCTTTTACGCTTGCCCAGGAAGTCGAGACCCGTTCTGGCGCATTCTGAGCCTCCAGCGGCTACATGTGGCAAGGCCCTGCCGCCCCATGGGCGAATCCGGTACTGCTGTCCGCCTGCGGGTTTCATTCATTCTGCAAATGGCGAATTCCCACGGGTGACGCAGCCTCGGCTCAGAAAGGCCACGCGCGGGCCGGCGGGACATATTGCAGATACGGGCGGGCCTTTCACGTTAGATCGAGGATCCATTTTAGGTTCATTTCTGTGCAGAGTGTGAGTCGGCCGGTCAGGGCTCGGTGTTGAGAGCTTGGGGGCCCACCGACTTGCAGAGAAGCCTTGGGTGCAATCACAGGCGCCACGTGCGGCTCTGCTCCCAGACTTGTTTCTGCGGCTGCCCAGTGGCTCTGTCCATCCCTGGGTTGGCCGTCCTCCTCAGCCACTCTAGCTTCTTTGAGTTGTAATACAGATTTCAGAATCATCCATTAGTTTCTACAAAAAAAAGTCTGCCGCAATTTTACCTGCGATCGTAGGGTCTGGGAACCTCCAGTGGGGAGAACAGGGGTCTCCCGAGCCCCTCTCCTCTGTGCACGAGCTACGGCCCCTCTGCTCTCCCCTCCCTCGGCAGGAGGCCGCGGCTTCAGGGTAGAGCCGCTTTCGTCCCCTCACTTCTACGTGTTTAACGTCCGACGCGGTCACAAACCGTCGTCTTTCGCCCACGCAGACGTCTCCGTGCCCAAGCGCTTCTGCTAGCACAGACAGGGTAGGAGGGTCACCGAAGACACACGACAGCAAGGAAGTGTGCCGAGCGGCTGGACATCGTTCACCACAAGGGAGGAGAAACGTAAACCCGCCGCGGGAGACCGCAGCCGCCTACCGGAAGAGCCGAAACCCACTTCTAGAAAGTTGAGCGCCTACATCTGCACGAAGGCAGGCCCAGGAATGTCCACCTGTTTTACTCCTGACAGCCCCGGACCGGACCCAGCCCTGCAGCAGACCAGCTGAACAAACGCACACCCAAACGACACACCAGCACAGCAAGAATGAGGAGGGGCCCCACGGGGACGCCTCCCGGAACACGAGCCTCGGCACCAGAACCCAGACGAGCCGCGGTGAGGACAGCTGTGCGAACCCTGAGAGCATGGGCCGCGTGCGCAGGGACAGGCCGGGTGCAAGCGTGAGGGGCCCGGCCGGGGCGGGGGCACATGCCACAAGCATGTCGTCCTGACCGTGCTGATGCTCTCGTGGGGACACACAAGCAACAAAACTTCAAATATGTGATTTTCATGGAGATTTCACCTCCACGAAGCTGTTAACAACAAACACATGCATAGCCCCCTGCAGACGGGGCTGCTGTCCCGAGACGCGCACAGAAGCCTGCGGGAGGCTGGAGCCCGACTGGCCACAGGCTGGGGCGGTCCCGATCTTCGGGCCCCGGGACGGTGAGGACCGCCAAGTCCCTCCCAGACCAGAGCCAACACAACCCTCCCCAGGACCCCCCCATGCCCGCCCACCCCGACTACCTCAACGCCCCATCGGAGACCCCTACGGTCCTCGGAGGCCGAGAGGCCAGTCTGTTTCGGCAACCCCAGCTTCAGCTGCCACGTATCTCGGGGGTCAGTAGGGCCAGGACCAAGGACACATGCTGTGGGTTGCAGGTGACAGAGAACCACTCAACGTGGCTGGAACAGAATAGGGAACGCCAGTTCGTCGGGACAAAGCCATGGGGGAGCGGCCCCCCTCGTGGCACTGGTCCCCCACGCCCCTGCCGGGTCGCCGTGCCTCCCAGAACTTCCATCCCCAGCTTCAACACGAGTCAGGGCGCTGGCAGCACCAGCCCAAGGAGGCCGCTTGTCACAGTGAACCGCACTCCGGCTGGAGAGACAAGCCACAGGGCCTGCCCTAGCCAGGGGCCCGGGGGCCCCTCTGGGATGGAGTGGTCCCCCACCTCCTGCACTGCAGGCTGGCAAGCCCGGGGAGGTCTGGGCTGTGTGAGAAAGAGTACTGCACCAGCCCGCGCCCCGCACGCGGCCAAGATTAGCTCGGTGTCCTGCGTCACACGGGCTCCCACCTAACCTGGGCTGGAAGTCCCCCGGGGCCCCACTACCCCCCAAGCCAAGCCTGAGACTCGATGCAGGATCCACGTGGGACTTCCCACAATGAGAAAGTCGTGCTCACCACTAGGCCGCAGCAGGCCAGGTCCTGCCAGGCTGTTGGGGGGGTTGCCCAGGAAGCAGGGGACACTGGCCCAGTCCTGAGATGCGCCAGCTGTGACAGCCCCGAGAGGAGTCACACAACAGCCCATCAGCTCCTCCAGGGTGAAGCTGCTCGAGGCCACCAGCCAAGATCCAACAGCTCTCCAGACCATCCTCAACCAAACCTGAGAGCAGGTGCGTGGCCTGTGTTGCAGGCCACAGACCCCTGAGCCCCACAGCCCTCGGCAAGGCGGTCCAGGGGTGCTAAGCAGGCCTTGCACGGCAATCCCCATCTTCCGAAGCCCACCTGCCCACTTGGGGACACGGGAGGCCTGTGGCTCCCTCCCCATCCCCAGCCCCCCACGGCCCGGTGCACCACTGGGGATGCCAGCACCACACCCGGACTTCGCACAAGCACCAGATCCTGGCTTTCTGGGGGCTCGGCACAGGGAGAGGCCAGGAGAGCCCCGGCCCCTTGACATGACCACCGCTGGACAGAGGCCCCTGAGGGAGGCCCAGGTGTGGTCCCTGCTGGTTGTCTCTGCTCCTTCTAGAACCCCAGTGGTTGAAGTATACGCAACAGCTGCCTTGAAGGGCCAGCACCATCCCCCCCACCGGGGGCGCACTGGCTCTGGGCCCCGTCCCGCCCTCAGACACAGAGGCGGGAGCAGGAGGGAGCCAGGCCTGCCTATGGGCAGCCGCCGCAGCCAACGAGCCCAGAGCTGGCGAGCCCGGCAGCGAGGGGGCAGACCTCCCGCCGAGGGGCCAGCCTGACAGGCGAGGCCGCCTGCCTCAGGGAGGAGGACAGGGAGCCCCGTAGCCGCTCACTCCACGGATCACGGATCGGTCCCTCAGAGCAGGGGAAGACACAGGACTGGTGGGGACAATTCCAGGGCAGGGGGCAGGGCTCCCAAGGAGCACAAAGACCAAGAAACAGAACACATGGGATGGCCCAGACCAAAGAAAGGGGAGAGACCGACCCGTCCTGCTCAAGAACCCCTTCGAGCCACCACTGCTGCCAGAAATATCCCGAGGCGTTCCGAAGAATTACCAGGACACCCAGGAAGGCCGTGCGTCCCCCAAGCCCGGACTTGGCTGTGCTGCTCGCAGCCAGAGGGAGCTGAGCCAAAAGGACCACATGTGCCTTAGTCTTCAAGGTCACATGGCCCAGAAAGGTCACGGCCTGGCACCCAGCAGCTGCGCCCATTAATCAGAACCCGTCAAATCACAAAGCCCTAGGTCTGGCCAAGGGGCCGAGACAGGAGCTGTGCCCAGCGGGCCTGAGGGCGGGCGGCCGCTTGCGGCCTGCGCCCACCATCCCAGCTGCTGGGGCACAGGCGGGCGGTTGTGGCCTCCCCGCTTCCAGAACAGCTGAGCCTGGTCCGACAGGGGCCGGGGCTGTGCCGGAGCAGGGAGGAGGGCAGGACACAGGTCCCTGCTGGTAAGCGGCACCACACGCCCGTTCTGCGGCTCCCACCGGCACCCCCACCCCTGTGCGCAGTCTGGCAGCTCAGCTGGTCCCCAGGGACCCCGACCTGTCCCACCCAGGCCACGCCAGCACAGAGCCGCCGTCGACGGTCCGCGTCCCCAGCCTGAGGCTGACTGCCAAGAAGTCCAGGGTGTACCGAGCGCACCGGCACGTCACCCCCGTGCGACCACCGACAGGGCAGAAGGGACAAGAGTCAGAGACCAGGCCAACAGTCTCTTCTCTTTCCTTTTTTTTTTCCTGTTTTTTAATGGCTGCATTTCAAGAACCACCATCTTTCCACTCACAACATTTCCCGAGAGAGGGATGGATTAGTGCAACGAACTGGCGGGCTTGACGGGACACGAGCTTTCCAGGCCTCTCGAGGATAAGAGCCCATCAGCCCAGGCCGGCCGCCAAGGGGGGGTGGCCTGTGGAGACCAGCCAGGAGGAACGGACAGGGAGGACTAACACCCCATCTGCTCACCCTGTCCCGACCCCCCACCCAGAGCTGCGGGCCACCCCGTGCCCCGTCCAGGAGCTAAGGCAACAGGATGGCAGGAGCCGGGGGCGGGGCGCTGAGCCCGGGGCCGGGGCCGGAGCCGGCAGCGCCTGGGGCGTCAGCAGGCCGGCGGCTCGCTGCTGTCCACCTGCAGCCCTTTGCTCAGGAGGAAGGCATCCTGCTTGGGTTCTCGGCCCAGGAAGAGCTTCAGCATGATGCTAGCGTCCTGGGAGCCACCGGGCCGCAGGATGCAGCTTCTGTAGTCCATGCCGACCTGCTAGGGACAAGGGTGGGGACGTCAGTCCTCGGGCAGCAGCCCTCGAGCACCCCCGCTCCCGCCACGAGTGGGCTCGGGGGGTGACTGTGTCAGCGTCAGAGAGAACATGCGTGCGCAAGCACACACGTGTCCACAACTGTGTGCACGGTATGCACACAAGCACGCGTGTGCGGGAACCCATCCACTCCCAACTCCTCAAGGCCCTTCACATCACAGACTGAAGCCCTGGCCGAGCCGAGCTTCTGCGGTGACAGAACACAGGCCTGGAAAGTAGCCTAAGCCCCCAGCCCCAGGAGGGTCCGGGGTGGCGAACCTCGGAGAGGAGGGAGGGCCCATCTCCAGCACCTCGCAAAGACCAGCAGGTGCCTCAGCCCCCGCCCCTGGTCCCACGCAGCCGGGACAGCGCCGAGAGGCCCCCTGCTCCGTCCGCAGACAGGCCCCGTCCCATGGTGCGGCCGGCCCTCACCTTGCTGTTGAGGACGCCCTCCTGCTTGAACCGCGTGTGGAACATGTCCATGGAGTACACCTCGCTCCACAAGTAGCCGTAGTACTGGGCATCATAGCCGCCTGCCAGGTGGCCGAAGGTTGCAGGCATGTTGGTCCCTGGGACAGACGGGGTATGGCTCTCACCGCGGCCCGTCTATCCCCCGCCCCCTCAGGGCCCCTTGCCAGGAGAAGGGGGCCTCAAACCAGCCCGGCCAGAGGTGACCCACACACACCCAGGAGGAGACAAACTGCCCCGACACTTGTAGAAAGCAGGAGCTTTCTAGAAACATAGCTTTGCCCGCTCTCTGCTACCACGTAAGAGTTCGCACAGAAGATAAATCAAGACAGGCCCGTGCAGCAGAGAGTACACGCTGCTGAGCTTTTTGAAAGGGACATTAAAGTGCTCGTAGGATAAAACAGAGCCGCAACACCCACGCTAGAATCCCAATTCCTCTCACAAGTGCTAATCCAAGCGCGTACATGATGCACCAGGACAGACAGCACGGCCTGACCTACTCTCTCCGACCAGGGCAATGATCCCCCGGTCTCTGCAGCGCTGCCAGGCCTGTTCCGGAGCAGGGCGTGGGAGGCACAGGGTGCGGGAGCTCCGCGGCTGGCGGCGAGAGCAGCAGCGTCCAGCCCGGGCGCCAGGACAGACGGCGAGGAAGCACGGAGCACTCACACCCACCAGCGGCCCGCCACACGCTGGCAGGCCCCAGAGCACAGAGCGAGGGGGCCAGACGCCGTCCGCTTCCTCCCAGGCCTCAGCTGCCATCTATAAACGGGCCTGACTAGATCCTTCTGATTCCACGAATGGCCACTACCCTGACCCCCTCCAGAACGGCGGGCGCACCGCGCGGGCAGCTACCTGGCGTGGCTGGGACCCCGAGGATCTCCTGACAGAGGCGGGCGTACTCCTCCGCGGGGTCTGCGGCGGTCTGGGTGTGCAGGGCCTGGTCCACCTTGGCCAGGACGATCTGGCGCAGGTTGAAGAGACCTGACGGGGTGAAGGAGACAGGGAGGCCGGCCCTGAGCTCCCACACCAGCAGCGCAGAACCCCGTGAAGGCAGGCACCAGGCTCCCCGCCTCCCCAGCCTCAGCGCCAAGGCCTCCCGGACGCCCCCGGGCCGAAGGGCGGCTCCCGCGGGCACCTGTGTTGGCCTGCCGGGACTTGATGAGCTTCTCCAGCAGCTCCTGGGGGATGGCGCCGCCGGTCTTGTAGTGCTGGGACATCCTGAGCAGCGGCTCCTTCTCCCACACCCAGTTCTCCAGCATCTGCGAAGGGGCCTCCACGAAGTCCCGCTCCACGTGCGTCCCGCTAAACATGGCAAACTCCGCCTGTGGGGGGGGCAGCGCTGCAGGGAGAGCCGGACCCTGCCGGGCCAGCTCCTAGCCGCCGGCCTTGCCCGGGCACACAGCGCTCTCCGGACGGGCACAGCTGGGCCAGCAGACAGCAGGCTGCCTGAGGCCCTGACGCCTGGGGACGGGACAGGAGAGGCTCTCAGGGGGATGACAGCCATCCCGGCCCAGGACACACGGGGACGAGGAGCATAGCCACCCCTGGCCACCTACGTTCCCTTCGTCCATCCACAAAGCCAACGTTCTCAAAAAGCCCTAGATCCTCCCGAAAAAAGTCCCAGACCCCAAAAGGCATGGGCCTGGAGGTGATGGAGCTGCACGGCAGCGTCGGAGGCACGATGTGCTGACTCTGCTTTCACGTCAGAAATTTCCCTCAAGTGCTGCGAGAATCCGCTCTGGCAGCCACTAAGCCAAAGGAGCAGCCCCGGCCTTGGGCAAGTCCCTTCAGGGCCCAGAGGGAGGCAGGGAACTGGGAGAGCAGGCGCGCTGGGCCTCGCTACCCACAGACCCTACTTGTGACTCTTGTTAGGTGCTACAATTTCTAACCCCAAAAACAACACCTGCGGCCCTCGGTGGTCATTTAACCCTCTGCCGCTGGGCTTCAGCTCTGGCTCTAACCGGGTCTTTCCATGCTCTGCTGACAGCTCCCCCCGTCTCTGTGTTTTTCCGGTAGGCGATTGGGCTGTTTAAATGGATCCCCACAGGGCCACCTGGGGCCCAACAGTGAAGCACCCGCCTTTGGCGGTCATGATCCCAGCGACCTGGGATGGAGCCCACGTCGGAAGGGAGCCTGCTTCTCCCTGCTCTGTCCCCACTCCTGTGTGCGCTGTCTCTCAAGTAAATAAGATCTTCAGAAATGAGTAAATAGAATGGACCCCCACTGCCACGCTGACGTGCCCTCCGGCTTTCCCGAGAACACGACGGCCGTGATGCAGCACAGCACAGTCGGATGCATGGCTACGGCGCGGAGGGCTGGAGTTCAGTGCAACGAGCCAGCAGGACGTATCAGACACACGACACGGGGACCTAACCTTGCGCCCCCGCAGGAGCCCTGCTTCAGGATCCACAAACTCTGTGCTCGCAGCCACTTCACAGAACTGCGAATACTGGGGCGCCTGGGTGGCTCGGTGGGCTAAAGCTTCTGCCATCAGCTTGGATCATGATCTCAGGGTGCTGGGATCGAGCCCTGCATCAGGCTCCCTGCTCGGCGGGGAGCCTGCTTCCCCCTCTCTCTGCCTGCCTCTCTGCCTACTTGTGATCTGTCAAATAAGTAAAGTCTTTAAAAAATAAATAAATAAATAAATAAAATAAAAATAAAAGAAGAGCTGCGAATCTCTGACTGTGCATCTGGAAAGACCTGAAGGAAACAGGGAGCCATGCGACTCACTGCAGAAGGGGGACAAGCCCGTGAGCCTCCAGCGCCGGGCAGGGAGAGCTGAGGGGAGCTCGAACAGGAGCCGCAGCCAGGGCACACGGTCCACAGGGCTGAACAGCCACGGACCCGCCTGAGGAGCCGCTGGCCGCCGAGCACCAACCCTCACCCCGCAGACAACAGCCGGCGCGGCGGGACGAGGGGGAAGAGCTGAAGCCACAACTTCCTGAAAATCAGGAGAACGTGACCCTCCAACAAGACACACTGAGTGCATCCATGCAGGAAGCAGGCGGGGCACTGCACACGAAGGTCAAATCTTCTGCTCAAAACGTGCTTCTCAGTGCATCCCCCATGTGGGCACAGGCCTTGGCCCGGCAGGAGCGAGGCCCCCACACGCCGCCCCACGGACGGACCCTGAGGTCACGATGTGCAGGGAGGAAACCAGACACAGGAGGCCACACGGGGTAGGAGTCCACGGGTGCGACACACCAGGCCAGGCCCCTCCACGGACGGGAAGGGGACTCGTGGGGGCGTGGGGACAACTAAGAGGTTTGAGGCTCCTTCCAGTCACGGAGACGTTCCCCAACGCTGGCACAGCTGTGACGGCCACGTAACTGGGTGAACTGACCGTCGCTGAAACATCCAACTTAAATGGCGCTCCCTGGTGCGGCCCTAATGCGACGGCCAGCATCCTCATGAGAGGAGGGGGGACACAGACACACCAAGGGACGGCCGTGTGAGGACGTGAGGAGACTGGGGGCTCCACGCCCAGAACGGCCTCGGAAGGGCCTGTGCAGCCGACGCCCTGACCGCAGACCCCCACCCCCCCCCCCCCCGGGGACGCACTTCCATCCGCAAGCCAGCCGTCCGCAGGGCTCAGCGACGGCAGCTGGCACGGGACAGCATCACCATGGCCGTGGTGACCCCGGTGGTGTACTCCGTGCAGCGTGGAGGCCGCCTCCAGACGCAGCCACCAGCACTGCCCGCCCAAAGCGCCGCACCCACCTGAGAGCACAGCTGGTGCATCACGTGCCCGAATTCGTGGAAGTAGGTCTCCACCTCGTCATGCTGCAGCAGCGAGGGCGCGTCCGGGGTGGGCTTGGTGAAGTTGGCCACCATGGCCGCGATGGCGATCTGGCGGCTCCCGTCATGCCGCAGGCAGCCTGGCTGCAGGCCGAAGCAGGCCGCGTGCCCATACTTCCCCTCCCTGGGGACGGAGGCAGGGTTGGGCTGGGCTGGGATCTGCTCCATGCGCTGCCCAGCCCACAGGGCTCCCGACCCCAAGAGAGTCCCGGCTCCGCCAGCCCGATTCTGCACCCCTTCGACCATCTGGCAGCCAAGGCGGCTGGACGCATGGAGTGGCTCAAACCTGCTTCTCGGGAGCAAGTGCCCGGGAGCCGGGGGCCTGCCCCACACTCCTCTGACCCCCTCGGCCGGAACCTCCCAGGCACCGTCCTTCCCAGACGGCGAGCACCCCCAGCCCCTCGCCTGAGTCTGCGCTGAGGCAGCCCCACAACCCGTTTCACAGACGGGGACGCGAGGCGCAGAGGCCCACCGCCCGGCTCGCACGCACCTTGGGTAGAGGTCGAGGTAGAACTTGCCGATGAGCCTCCCGGAGGCCGAGTCCCGCACGGAGTACAGCTTCACGTCTTCATGCCACACCGCGGCGCTCTCCTCCAGGTGGAAGGTGAGGCCCAGCAGCTCCTGGTAGATGCCGAGCAGGCCCTCGGTGACCACGTGCATGGGGAAGTACTCCTTGAGCAGGTTCTGGTCCACGCTGTAGCGCGTCTCCTCCACCTGGTTCATGTAGTAGCGCATGTCCCAGGCGTTGATGCGCCCGTCGAAGTCCAGGCCCCGCCTCTCGCACTCGGCCTTCTTCAGCTCCAGGATCACGGCCCGCTCCTGCTCCCCGAGGGGCTTCAGCTTCTGGGCCAGCTCATCTGGGGAGGGCAGAGGGGAAGGCTAGGCACCTCCCCGCGGCACCTCCCCCACCGGCCCCCGTCCGCAGCACGACGGCCTCACAGCCTTGGGCCCCCGCACCCCGCCCGGAAGGCCTGGCTGCTGGAACGACCCAGACCGACATCGCCATCGCCCCGCAGCAGCTGGGGATGGGGGTGGGTGCAGGGAGAGGGTGGGGGGTGCCGGGGCGCGGCAGACGCCTCAGCTCAGTCCCCTACCCCGGGCAGGAAAGGACCGCATCACTGCGGACACCTGCCCAGAGCTCACACCAGGAGGCAGAAGAGCGGGGGTGGATGCAGGCTCACCCCAGAACCCTACACTCAGCCATCCGGTTCGAGCCCCTCGAGGCTGAACCGGGGTCAGGGAGGTGTCAGGACCCCCCACAGAGTGGACACAATGGGGCTCTCAGAAGCCTCGTCACATGCAGCCAAGAATACCCCGAGCCCCACTCCGGGAACGCATGGCGGGAAGCTGGGGGCGGCACGGGGTTACCTAGGAAAGTGGCCACCACCTGGCTGTTCTTAGCCATGTTCATCTCCAGGACGTAGTCGGCGTGTGTGCTGAACCCCAGCAGGCTGGACTTCTGGGCCCGAAGGGTCACCAGCTCTCGGAGGATGGCACAGTTCTCCTGGAAGGAACCAGCAACCGCTCCGTGGGCGCCCGGCCCACCCTCTCCCACTTGAGCCCCACGGCCAGCACGGTTCTAGAACGCCAGGCCCAGCCAGCTGCGGCTCACTTCCTACCCCCTTCCCACAGACTAAGTGGCTGTGACTGCCCTGGGTCTGCCCGTAACACACACGTCTCCGGAAGCCCTCGGGTCCCTTTTGGACCCAGAAAGGGTGTAACTGTGAGGGGTTCGAAGGCCGCGAGTGGAGAGTGACGCGGGCCAGGGGAGCCTCAGGGGCACCGTGCGTGGGCGCTCAGCCCCGTCTGCTGAAGACACTGGAGAAGCGAGGCCACCCCACGGCGCGGACACACACACAGTGTCTATGTGGGAACGGAGGTCTGTGCACTGGAGAAGCGCCCCCGGCTGCAGTTAGAGGGCCCAGGCCGCCACACAAGACACAGAAAAGGGATGGGCACGTCTCCAGAGCCCGCTCAAGCCCCACAACGCCACCGGTGGAGGGAGATGACCAAAGCTACGGCGTGGGAGCAGTGGACGGTCACACAGACACGGGACTGGGTTGGGGAAGAGATCAGACCCTGAGCTGTGGCATGGGCCCACAGCCAGACCCGGCATGGAGCTCGCCCGGGGCTTGCCGACCCCCAAGCCCAGCGGGCAGTGCGCAGACAGGACAGGCCCGTGACCTCCCACCTGCTTGCAGCGACAGTTGAAGGCCTCCTCCACCTTCCTCCTGGTCTCGGGCACATGGCACTTCTTCAGGAGAGGAAAGTAATGTGGGTACTTGAGGGTGACTTTCAGCTTGTCATCCCCGACCTTCTCCAGAGAGTTCAAAAAGTCCTCCGGCAGGCCTCCTGCGGGAACAGGAAACCGTCGCTGCCACAGGCCCGAGACGCTGCCGGGCCCGGGCGGCGGGCTTCCCCTCCACGCAAGAGGTCAGGGCTGAGGGCCTGCGGGAACAGGACGCGAGGCCCGGCCTCCCCAACCTGCCCTGGGCCCCTCCGGGAGGACGGAGAGCTGCCGCCCTTCCCACCAGGGCTCCCAGGGAGGAAAAACTCCCGCAGCTCAACCCCTGACGCGGGGCTTCCAGGAACCGCAGCCCCTCCCCTCATCCCTCCTCCAACAGCACCACCGGCAGAGGACGTGTGCGGCCCTCGGCCTCGGGATGGCCGCACTTCTGCCACAGCCCCCACCCAGCACCCTGCCCTGGAACCATCCCCCGGAGACAGATCCGGGCGCGTCACTGCAGACGGAAAATCAACAGGGGCCACCGGCTCCCACCCGGCCCACAGCACCTTCCAAGGGCAGCTCACTCGGGGCCCTGCCCTTAGTCCAGCGGGGGAGGGACGCCGTGCGGCAGGGTGGGCAGTGCCGGGCAGAGCCTCAGGCCTGCTGCGCGTGTGCACATGCGTGTGCGTGTGTGCGTGTGCACAGACACCCATTTCCTGACTCTGCGACGGGGCCTGGGAACAAGCCCACAGCAGCACCGGCACGCCCGGCAGCCGCACCACCGTTTCTCAAGAGCAGACGGGCCGGGCGAGGACAAAACGGGCCTGGGACCCAAGTCCCAGGGAGGCGCTCGCGGGGTAACAGGGACACTTCACGCTGCAGAGGCCCGAGGTAGAAGTGGGACGAGCTGAGCACCCAAACAGGGACAGCAGCGGCCCACAGCCCCCGGGGTAACCACCGTCCTCCGTCCACACCGATGCCGCAGATAAACCCACTCCTGAGGGGTGCTGGGCGGTTCTGACCCGAGAGACCCGCACACGAACGCATGAGGAATGACAGGGTCAGAAAAGCGGTGGCGGGAGCCTCACCCAGCGGGGTCAGTGAGGAACCGCAGCCCAGGGCCCCCCGGGGGAGCCGCTGACGGGGGAGCAGCTGCACCTCCAGGGAGGCCCCGGACAGAGAAGCCCCTCAACGAGCACCTGAGCCTCGGGGTACGGGGAGGGGGACAGAGAGAGACCCGCTGTCCGAGCTGTAAGCAGACACCACCTCTCCCTCCGGCAAGCCGAGGAAAATCCACACGCGCCCCACGCTTGCGGAGCATGACCCGCGGCAGGCTGGCCAGGCCACCCTGGCTGCGGTCACCGCCCCGCCCCCCGAGGCCAGCTGGTCCTGCTCCCCAAGGCTGGGGCGGCCAGATGCCCCCATGCGAAGCCAGGCTGAGAAGGCGAGGCCCCTCGGGCCAGACAAATGGGCGGAAGAGCCGACCCACGCGAGGAAGTGGGCAAGCAAACTCGTCTGCCGAGCTCGAGACCCAGGACCCTCCTCTGGCCAGGACGCCTGG
Organism: Mustela nigripes; assembly: GCF_022355385.1. NCBI lineage: Eukaryota > Metazoa > Chordata > Mammalia > Carnivora > Mustelidae > Mustela > Mustela nigripes. The sequence continues at coordinate 1,771,315 of NC_081558.1, read as the reverse complement.
CCACCTGTCCTTAAACGGGAGCCATGTGGGGGCACTTGCCGCCCAAGGCCCAGGCAGGGAAGGGAATGAACCAGAACAAAGGGCAGCAAAGTGCACACCCCGTTCAGGAACACCTGCTACCGCGTGCCCCTCGGCAAGCAAGCTGCCCTTGGGGACCTCCGGGGGCGGGGGGCCTGGCAGCGAGACCCGGCACGGCCACCCGCCAGGCAGCCGCAAGGTCACAGCCACGACACCCCAGCGCCTGACACGGGACTGGCGGGGCTCACACAGGCAGCAGCACGACCGCTGGCCTGAGCTTTTCGGAAGCGTCCACATCAGGGGTGACGCTTCCGTGAATGGCTGAAGGGCGGATCGTCAGGACAGGAGCCCAAAGAGTCGCGCGACTCAATGTGACGGGGGCTCCAGGAGCAGGCCCGACAGGGGAGGGGAGCACGGGCAGTGTCCTCGACGGCGCGGCAGGGGCCGTGGGCCATGTTCCCTCTGACGCGGCTGCTCCGCGCCTGGCCGCCCTCCCCGGCGCGAGGTGTGCCCCTGGGGAAGGCCCGCAGGCCCACGGACGACTCTCCCACCGCGGGAATAACACAGGCGTGGCACCGTCCTCGTGAGGCACAGCCGAGGACACGGGGCTTCCCACAGTATGGCAGTATGGAGTTTTTCCAGACGGAACAGCTGGGCCAAGCGAAGGAGAGAGTAAAAATCAGAAGAGACGTCTCGGCCCCAACCTTCGGGGATTCCCGCCTACAGCCGGGTTCGGGAACGACCATCAGCCGGATTCGGTCGGTCCGATCCTCTCACGAGACTGAGACAGGACCAGCAGGCGGGGCGCAGGTCCCGAAGGGGGAACCCGGCCGGCTCAGCCGCCTAACCCAGCGCCCCCGGCACTGCTCGAGGAAGGATCCAGAAACGCAGATTCCAAAGCGCTGACTGCTCCCAGTGAAGAAACCCCCTCGCCCAGGGCGGTGGGACACAAATGCCCCCGCACTTCGGAAGCCTGCGGGTGGTGGCAGAGACCTCGAGTCAGCGCCCCGCCCCCTGCCCCCCCCCAGTACCCAGCTCCTCGCGCGTGAGTGGCAGGAAGGTCGTGTCCTCGTTCAGGTTCTTGTTGAAGTCGATGCACAGGAGACTCAGCTTCTTCTTGATGCTCTTGATTTTCTGCAGGGAGGAGCACAGCTGTGAGGGGAGCACCGCCGCGGGGCGGGGCCCCACACGCAGAAGACACAGACGTCCGGTTCTAACACCCGTCGGCACGGTGCCGACAGCACAGACAGCGGCCTCCACACTGAGCGGCCCTGGCGACCCCGGGGACCTCAGGCTAGCGTCCTGATCTGTGACGCATCCCCCACCAAGAGCGCTCTGGACCCTACCGCCTTCCAGTCCACAGCCGAGGCTTTCGGACGTTCTGACAGAGCAGCAGGGCTAGGCCTCAACGTGGGAACTACTGATGGGGCCCCAAGGTCAGCCGTTGTCCCCTCCAGGGCAGCCTAGAGCAGAGCCCACCCCTCGGCGGGACAACAGCTGCTCTGCGCCAGCAGGGGCGGGCGGGGGCGGGTTCACGGGGAACGCGGGGCTCCTCAGGTAAGACCCTGGCCGGAATCAGCCCACACAGGCAGACTGGGCCTCGCCAGCCACAACCCTGCGCCGGGCACCGCCCTCCCTGCCCACCCCCGCCGCGGCAGCCGTGCCAGTTACTGCTCTGAGACGCGGCAGGGAGACACCCTCCGGGGTGCCCTCCGGGGTCCCCACCCAGCCCGCTGCCCCGGCTCCACGCCGGGCTCCCTGTGTCCCATTCGGCACGGGGGCTCTCACGTCACCGTCTGTGCAGCCCACCGCCCGCCTGTGCACACACGCCAGACTTTAAACAACCCTGAAGAGTTCGGAGCTTCAGGAACCGTGGGGCCCCCGGCCGGCTCAGGGCAGCACGTGACTCTGGGTTGGGGTCGCGAGTTCAAGCCCTGAGTTAGGTGCGGAGTTGGCTTTATACAAATGAAAACGACAGCTGTGCGTCCGCCGCTCTGGCAGACTGTGGCACTGGCAGCCACTGGAGTGGGTGCCGCGCCGGGCTCTGGGCCGACTCCTGCCGTGGAATCTGACTCAAGTCCCACTGGTCCTGCTTTTTGTGTTTTTGCTTTTGAGTTTCTTAATTCTTACGGGGGTGCCTGGGTGGCTCCGGTGTCCAACTCCTGGTTTCGATGCAGGTCGTGACCTCAAGGTCCAGGGATCAAGCCCCACATCGGGCTCCCCACTCAGCAGGGGGTCTGCTTGAGATTCTCTCTCCCTGCACCGCCCTGCTTTACGCGCACACAAACTCTCTGCCCCAACGATATATAGTAATAATAAAAAAAAAACCCACGTTAAACACGTGTCCATTCTTATATAATCTCTACACCCAACGTGGGGCTCGATCCCACGACCCCAAGACCAGGAGTCGCACACCGCACCACACACGTCAGCCGGAGCCCCTCCCTGCCGTTGGTTTTAACAACACACGCGCCTCATCTCTCAGAGCCCTGGTTTCTGCAACCACAAGGCAGATGTGCTGGACTAATCGGAAAACCATCCTTCTAAATGACAAGAGGGACGCTCGCTAAGCTCTGGGTGCAGACCTCGTGTCGGCATTAACTGCGTCTTCCACTTCCTGTGTCCTGCTGCTTTCCCCCCCGGGGGGCTCACTGACCCTGGAGAACTGTCTTCTCCAAAGGGTGGCCACCCAAGGGCACTTCGTGTCTGCAGACCAGCCAGCCCAGAGCCCATGGCCCAGCCGTCTCCCTCATGTGGCTGCCCGGTGCCCGGAGAAAGCGGGGAGGGAGTGGGGCACACGGAGATCCTCCGTGATTAACCGCAGGACGGGGCAGGCACGGCCCTGCTCGCCCGCTGGTCTAGGCCAGCATGCAGGAGACGCTCCTGTGAGGCCGGGCTTATGACAGGCGATGCTGTCATTCCTGGCGCACAGCTCCTAAAAGCCGTGGAGTTTCTCCTGTGGTAACAAGACACGATAATAAATTGCCCAAGCGACAGGAGTGTGGACCATCGTGCTCCTTATCCCCAGCCCGTTCCGACTGCACTCAGGGCACGTTAACAAGACAACTGTGGGACGCCCCCGAGGACGGAGCGGTGAGGCGCCTCCTGCCTGCGCTGGGCGGGGAGGGCCCCGCTTGCAGAGTCCGGCAGTCACCGACGGTGTCATCAGTCACGCCCACGCAACAAGGCCCCCACAGAACTCCCAAAGGACAGGCTTCCGGCAGGGCGCACAGGGAGGGCAGAGCTCCGTGCCTCTCCCCCCGCCTTGCTGTGCCACGTTAGACCCATTACGTAAGAAACAGTGAGCAAGCGTCTCCTGGGTTGCGTGAGCTGCTCTGCAAGCGACGTGAACACGGGGAAAATGCGGCGGGAACCTCTGAACCATACGGCGGTCGTTCAGAAGTAGAGAGAACAGCCTGGATGTGGGACCGCAGTGTCATGTCGGCGCCGTCTCGAGGGGCCAAGCCCTGAGGCTGTGGGACCTGACACTACTGCCAGGTAGATGGTGTCCAACATGGGCTGCCCGCGGGACACCCAGCTGCTGTCCCAGGGAGCCACTTGTGGCATCAGGGGAAGCCGCGCTGCCGCGGCAGAGCTCGGAGAACAGGAGGCCCCGCCGGCGCGAGCTCCTCCTCAATGCCATGGCACCCGAGTCACGGAGAGGAGCAGCGGAGCTGTGCCCCCTGCACCGTGCCCGCTCTCCGTGGCTGAGGGAGTGCCACGCTCTCGGGAAAGCCACACCGTGACCCGGGAGAACCCGGAGCAGGGTGGGTGCAAAGGCAGAGCTGCTCCACACAGACCCCGCCTCCCAGAACTCAGGCAGCGCAGCAGAGGTGGGCACCCAGCCCAAGGCCGGGCCCTCGAAGGCCACTAGCGGCCAGGGCCCCCGCCCACCCCTGCGGGCCGGCACTCACCTGCTGAGTCTCCTCGGGCAGGTGCAGCCCGTTCCTCCTGCCCAGCTTGATCAGTCGCTCCAGGTACCGCATGGCCTCTGGCCTCAGCGAGTCCTTCTGCACTTTCTCCTAGAGCAAGACAACCACAGTCCCGTGTGGGACAGAACACGGACGTACTGCCAGGGGCCAGTGAGGGGGCGGGAGACCAGGGCGCTCGTGCAAACCTCCCCGCAGAACGCGAGACGGTGTGGCTGCTGGGGACAGCAGCTACGACCACCACCCGACTGGACAAGGGCTCTCCTGGGCGTCCATCCCAGAGACACAAAGACTCATGCTCACACGAAACCTGCCCACGAGCACCTCCTTCCTGGGAACAGCCCAAACACACACCAGCCTGGAGCACCTCCCACGGGTAACTGGTCGGATGTGAATGGGAGCAGAGGGCGACCTCCAGGCCACCACCCTGGCTGTGATGGGGACCAGTTTGCAAAGCATTATGCTGGGAAAACCAGGCCAAGCACAGGCAAGCTCCCAGTTCTCTTACGACCCCACGCACATCTATGAAGGTCTCAACGTTATGACTCTACACAGAATCTTGCTCACACATCCACAGCCACCCACCCGGGCCTGCGCCCGAGCCCGCCTGACAGAGCGGACACGGGCGCTAAGGGAACGGACGGAAACGCGCCTGTGCACCCCCACGGCTCACCCCGACACCAGCCCTGCGGAGCAGCCGGCGGGGTCAGGACGATGGAAGCATGTGGTGCGTGGACGGAAGGCTTACGACGTCCCTGGCGCTCTAGGCTCTACTGTTTGTGTTCCTCCGCGTTTCTGTGTCATTCTCTCATGTTTCTCTACTGCAGTCAAAGGCAATACAGAACCTACCGCCTCGGCCATTCTTAAATGCTCGGTTCAGCGGCCTGAAGCGCATCTCCACTGTCGCGCAGGGACCCCCACCCGCCACCCCGGGGGCCCCTCACTCTCCACTTCCTGAGGCCTGAGGAACACCACGATCAGGTCCGCAGAGGCTCCGACCCAGCAGTACCCATCCAGACGCAGGTCTGTGCCCGCTGTCTCCCCGGTGCGTGCCGGGCACCTCGCCGCAGCCTCACCTGCAGCCAGACGACCCTCTGGTACACGTCGCGCCTCATGCTCATCTCCACGTCGAACTCGGACAGCCTCTTGTCCGCCTCTGTGCTGGCCGTCCGGATGTCCTTCGAGGGAGACACGTGCTGCGGGAAGTCCAGGATATTCCTCTGAACTGAAGCGGGGAGAGAACAGGACGGGCGTAAAGACCGGCCCCGGCAGAAACCGGCCAGTACCGACCTCGGCCCCATCAGGCACGCGGCTCAGGCGCGCCCGCCGATCTGTTCAGCGAAACGCCCTTCACGCCGGGCCCCGGGCTGGGAGCTGAAGGGAAGAAAGGGGCAGGGGGCCCGGTGACCCACGTCCGCAGGGATCTCAGTCCGGCGGAAAGACCCAACTCCCGAACTCCAAGGAAAGGGCCCTAACAGAGAAGTATGACAGGATCCAGAAGAAGAGCCACGCTGCTGCTGGCAGCATCCTAAACTCATCAACCACTTTCTCACTTACAGAGCACGTTTGCATCTCGTTAAATAGAGGAAGCGGGGGCGGCCGTGAGAGCGTAAGCTTTAACCGTCACCGCCTGACCCAGCAACGCACCACTAGGTGCCTACACGCCGTCACACGAAAACCACACGCACTCGCAGCAGGACCGGGAATCACCCACGTGTCCGCTGACGGGGGGCGGACACACACAAGGCGGTCCCCACGCACGGGAGCATCACACGGCCGCCAGCAGGAGGGAGGCGCCCCCTGCACAGCCCTGGGGACGGATCCCGAGCCCACGACACTGAGGGAGAGAACCAGACACGGAAACCCACACCGGGTGTGAGTCCACACGTGTGACCCGCCCAGATGAGGCTCTCCCACAGATGGGCAGGGATCTAATGGGGGCCGGAGGCTGGGGAGGGGGTGGATGACAGCTGATGGGGACAGGAGCTCGCTTTGAGGTCATGCAATATTCTAGAATTAGAACTTGGTGACGGCTGGACAACTCTGAATATAAAAACCATTGAAATGTATGCTTTCAACAAATTCCGTGACATATAAGATCAGATCCCAACTGAGCACTTAGTTTGTAAAGGCATACACTCTGCATTGAAGAGACCTGCATTCAAGTCACGACCTGGTCGCTCCCGTGGCCTAAGAGAGGACAGTGAAAAGGACAGAAACAGCACCTGTCCCTCTGGGATTTACAGGCTCACGAGCGCACGTGACTGTACCCAGTGTGACAACAGAACAGTGTAGTGTGAGATCAAAGCAAGCGGCCGGTGTGAGCAGAGGGGGCGCAGGAAGGGGCTCTGTGATCACAGAGGAGCCCAACATCGGCAGAGCAGCGGGTGCATGAAGCTGCGAGACGAGCGTGTGTGAGCGCACGCAAGTGGCCACGCGGCCGGGCACACGCAAACTCCGAGGAGCTGAGTCAAAGGACTCTGGCCTTTGTCCGGAGGGCAGCGGGACACTGAGCAGCTGGCCAAGGGGAATGCCATGATTCAATTCTAGTTCCCTTTACAATTCCTCGGGGAGTGGGTGCCGGGGGCTCAGTCAGTGAAGCGTCTGCCACCAGCTCAGGTGATGATCCCAGGGTCCTGGGATGGAGCCCCGTATCGGGCTCCCTTCTCAGCGGGGAGTCTGTTTCTCCCTCTGCCCTCTTCCGTCATGCACACATGCACAAGTGTACCCTCTTTCCCTGCCTCTCAAGTAAATAAAAGCTTTAAAAATAAAATAAAATTCTTTGGGCTACTGCGGGGAGACAGAAAGAAAGGCTGTGGAAGCGAAGCTGGTGTCCAGCAGGGGTGCGGCCAACAGGCAGAGATCAGCGTGGCGCATTTGCTGACAGCCTCTCCAGAAAGGCGCACCACCAAAGGCAGCACGGAAACCCATGGCGCCTGGCCAACAGCACGGAGGCTTTGGGAGAAGCCCCAGGAGAGACTCTCAAAGGTTCCCTGAAGAAGGACTTCTGCTAGAGACCCAGGGGCAAGGTTTCCTCAGCTCCGCGTTCTCAGCTTTAAGACCGTCTCAGCCTTTTGTCCCCACACTGTCAACCTCCACAGAGGGGACCGGGGGAAGCAACACCGCATCGATCTCACTGAGTGCCTCGGCGCTCACAAGGGGGCCAACGGACCCCTAGGAGGAGAGAAGGATCCAGTCGAGTGGCGGTGAGAACACCAGGCTCCAGGTGTTCTCAGGTGGCATCAGGTTTCCCAAAGCGGAGTGGGGAGAAGAAAAGCAAAGGGACTAAGCTGAGTCGCCCGGAGAGAAAGCCCGTGTCTCCCCAGACACAGAAAGGAGCAAGGAGTGGCTCTGGTTTTGAGGCTGACACGTGAGCTAGCTCCTGGCACGTGAGCTGTCAGCCACGCTGTCCTGCTCTGGCCCCTCGGATGACATAGCCCAGGGCAGCCAAGTACGCCAGGCTGCGCAGCAGGGCATGCGGGGGAACCAGTGCCCCCCGGGCTGCCTCTTGCCCAGCAGGTGCCTTTAACCACACACACACACACACACACACACACACCCCGTCAGCTCCTCCAGTCATCACCGCCCCCCTGGGGACAAGGAGGCCTCGCTCATGGCCAGGGTCCAGGAGCTCCAAGGCCTGAGGTGCGTCGGCTCCCCTGCCTGGATCCTGACCCGGATTACCTGTGTAGGACACCTCCACATCAGCCAGCGCCTTGAGGGTACTCTCGTAAGACACGTCTTCAAACTTCTGCGCGCCCACCTGGTCATACACACACTTAGTTTGCTCGATGAGCTCCACGGTGAGCTCCCCTATTTGCTGGGCGCTCAGGTCCCATCTTAGGTAGTTCTCCACGGAGCACGGGGCCGCTGTGTCCAGGGCGCCTCCTGCACAGGCTGGACAGAGAAGACAGAGCCCCACACTGAACGTGTCTGCTTCAAGGGCGGAATTAGGGTTCGACTAAGTAGGGGCTGGAGGACAAGGACAGAAGCATGGCTTCCCCACGCAAGGGCTTTGTGGGGGATGCACAGAATGACCAATCCCTTAAAGCAGAAGCTCTTGCATCCCAGGAGACACAAACTCGGCTGTGATCTCTGAGGACGCTTGAGCTTGTTGCGACTGCAGAGCGAGCTATGCATCGAGTGGTGGGTGGACGGGGATTCTGCTCAACACCCCCTCGGCTCCAGGACGCCCCATGATGGCCCAGCCCCAACGTCGGCAGGGCGGGGTGGGTACGCAGTAGACACCTTCCTCTGAGTTAACTCGATTGATCACGGGGGGCTACCCCTGACATCCCCTGACGTAACATAACGTTTATACCATGCTACTTTCCTCAAACAAAGGAAATCACCGATTTTTAAAACACCCCTGGACCCAAGACTTTTTGGAGGAGAGACTGTGGTCTGTAAAAACAACGGTCCCTTAAACTGCTGTGCGGTGTTCAGGGTAAGGATGTTTTACTTTCCCTCCCTCACGGATGTGCAGTTCTGCGTCCTCTGTGGTCCCCGCCGTACAGATGGAGGTCCTGAAATTTGGAGAATTCAAGTCTCACGCCATGACCCCACACCAGCAAGGGGCAAAGGTGGGATTCAAACCCGTGCAGTCAGACCTGGGCTTCAACCCTGTGAACCAGCGGAGCGTGTGCACCCCCACCTCTGCACGAATCCAGTTGTCAGAGCTTCCTGCTCCGTTTCCAGGGCCCCACCCCGCTTCGAGCCTTACTGGAAGTCTATACCAGGGGTTAGCAAAAGACGACCTGTTTTTGTACAGCTCACAGGGTCAAAATGCTGTGGCAGGAGACCGAGTATGTGACCCGACAAGCCTAAACTAGCAAGCCCTCTACCGCCCCTGGTCTACACCACTCAGACTCTACTGGATCCTGCACAGCAGGTCTAGCCAGCTGGCCTGTGCCTAGAAACACCCTCTTTCTTCAAGGAATCTCCCAGGCCTTCCCACAGGCTAACCCCTCTGCCCTGAGCCCTGAGCCGTGGACTCTTTGTCCCATGTTCCTTTCTCAGATATCCCAATGGCACCCCTGCAGCACCGGGGCGCCTCACATGCCTACGGCTGCCCTGAATCACTTGAGCTAAGGGACACAGGCTTGTGTGACCGCCCACCCCCCAGCAGAGTATGGAATGCAGAGCAAGCAGAAGCTGCTCCGGGAAACACCCACTTGAGCCTCGTTTCCCCTCTGGCACAGCAGGGAGTTGAGCAGGGCCCCGGTGGTCCTAAACCCCCTGCCTTTTTGTGAACGCCGCCGAAGACGGACGGGGTCTCTGCAGGCCCTGCTGGCTGGGGACAGGCGCTCGGCGTCTCCACGGCAGGGTTTGTTAATGACTATGCACGTCTGTGGCTGGGTCACCGTCTGGGGTGGGGGTCCGCCCTGGGCACTGTGGGGTACTGAACAGCACGCCTGATGCCCACCCACTCCACGTCAGGAGCACCCGCAGTCGTCCCCAGACACGGCCCAGTGTGCCCTGCCTGGCGCAATCACGCCAGCTGAGGACCCCCGACATACACCAAGTGGGAAAAATAAGGGCTCTTGAGCCAGGACAGGGCGGACGTTCTGGCCAACGGACTGCCGCCAGCTCAGGGAGCAAGGGTGTGGGTCTGTGTTACACGTGGTGGTAAACCAGGGCTCCAGAAGCGGACAAGGCAGGAGGCGCGGTCAGCCCAGAGCGGCCCGGAAAATGGCCCGCAAGATCTCCGGGAGGAGCCGGGACCTGAAAGACTGGAGCAGACCGATGATCCGCGGGGCGCCGGGTCCCAGGAGAACCACCTGCCCCAAACAAGACAGGCAAGACTCCCGCCCTCCTGAGGCCCGAGTAACCCTAATTACGACCGTCATTAATGCAATCAGCACGACGGTCGGCTGGACAAGGGGGGGGGGCGGCCAGCAGGAGAAACTCAGGGGCACCCACAGCGACCCGGGCGCTTTCTGCACACAGGACGCACATCCCGTCGCTCCCGTAACGAAAACCCTTCCACGACGCCCCCGGCCCCTAAAACAAAAGGGACTCCCAGGTGCCTTCTGCCTCCCCGCCTCTGCCCTCGCAGTTCCCGCCGCCCGCAGGCCGGCGGCTTCTCCCCTGCTTCTCCCCCTGGGTCCGGGCTCACTCGGGCCGCCTCCTCCGAGAAGCCCCTCCCGGGCCGCCCTCTCGGGCGAAGCGCCGTCAGCCACCCCGACCCTCGCCGCGGGAACGCCCGGCCCCGGCTCCGAACGCCGCCCGGGACGCACGGGGTCCCCCGGAGCCCCCCGGCGCCCGCCCTCGGGGCCCGAAGCGCTGGGCTGAAGCCGCGCACACGGAGCGGCCGAACGATGAAGCGCGGGGACCGCGGGGTCCTTCACTCGCCGCCGAGGGGCCGGGGTCCGGGGTCGCCCACCCATGCGCCCCACCCAGGCCCCGCCCCCCGGGGGCCACCGGGCTCGGCTCGTAGGCCCGAGTCCCCGGCGGGCGCGGGGGTGCAGGGGACGCCCGGGGCCGCTGAGCGGGGCCGCTCCGAGAGGCAGCCGGTACCTGCCGGGGGCTTCATGGCGGGCGGGTGTGCACCGTCGGCCCCTCCCTCCGCCCGGTCCGCTCCGCGCTGCCTCAGCGGCCGCCGCCGGCCGCCTCCGCGCGCTCCGGGTCCGCAGCAGCCGGGACCGAGGCGCCCGCCGCCCGCGCGCCCGCTGAATGCTGGGAGGGCGCGTGCGCCGAAGGAGAGGGCGCGTGCGCCGAAGGAGAAGGCGCATGCGCGCCCCAGCTCCGCCCACACCCCCGAGGCGGTGCCTGGGCAGGCTCACGCAATCTACGCCTGCGCTGGATCCCTCCCTGCCCCTGATTGGTTCTGGCGGCGAGAGAGCGGAACCTTCGAGGGCCGTTTCCATGGAAACCACTCACCGCTGGCGCCCGGAAGCCGGGATGCTCGCGGTTCTTTCTGCCCAGGCTTTTGTGTGCCAGGTCTTCTAGCTCCCGTATTCGTTTGTGCTCGCCCCGTTTCTACAGCTGTAACTGTGTATTGGGCTCGTTGTGCAGATTTTCTCTCGCACCTGAGTTAGTGGCCAGATTCGGGCGCTTTTTGTAGATTATCCCAACGAACCAACGAACATCCTGCCCAGCTTCTGGCTTGGAACGAATAGAGGCGGGACACATACATCAGCAGAATCCGGTGAATCCCCTAAATTAAGGGCAGTTTTTGTATAAGTCGAGAAAGCTTCAGTAAATGAATCCAGGACTTCAAACAACAGGTGTTTTTGAAACGGTGCAGTATCCTAACCTATAACTATTGTCGTCTGTTAAAACAAAATCTTTTTTTTTTTAAGATTTTATTTATTTATTTGACAGAGAGAGATCACAAGTAGGCACAGAGGCAGGCAGAGAGAGAGAGAGAGAGAGGAGGAAGCAGGCTCCCTGTCGAGCAGAGAGCCTGATGCGGGGCTTGATCCCAGGACCCTGGGATCATGACCTAAGCTGAAGGCAGACACTTAACTGGCTGAGCCACCCAGGCGCCCCTGTTAAAACAAAATCTTGACCTAAGGCGTCCTTCCTTCCAGGTAGGAAAATTTCCTAGAGCTAAAGTGGCCAAAAACCCCACTCCCCTATTTCTGCAAAAGAAATTAAAGAACTCCGGGCTTCAAACATGCCTGTGTTTTGGGGCGCCTGGGTGGCTCAGTGGATTAAAGCCTCTGCCTTCAGCTCAGGTCATGATCTCAGGGTCCTGGGATGGAGACCCACATCAGGCTCTCTGCTCGTTGGGGTGCCTCCTCCCCCCACCCCCTCTGCCTGCCTCCCCGCCTACTTGTAATCTTTTTCAAATAAATAAATAAAATCTTTTTAAAAATATGCCTGTGTTTTAAATAGGATAAAAGGGGGCCCTCGAGTGGCTCAGTCCTTAAGCATCTGCCTTCAGCTCAGGTCATGATCCCGGGGTCCTGGAATCAAGCCCCCACAGCAGGCTCCCAGCGCAGCGAGGAGTCCCCCTGCTTGTGTTTCCTCTCTCACTGTGTCTGTCTCTCTCAAATAAATAAAATCTTAAAAAAATAAATAGGAGAAAAGCTAATTAGGAGAACACTACTTGCAACTTTAACACTAACGGTGATCGGTTGTGAGTCTTCAGTTTCGCCGTTTTCCATTCCCGGAGTCTGTTCCTCATCCCCCAAACCCACCTCTACCAGGTCGATCTTTCCTAACCATTCCCCCGGCCCTCTGCCTCCCCAGTCATAATCCCAGCACGCCGCTTTTGTCTTTAGAGCTCGCCATCCGCTGGAAAGGGCTAGTTTACGTCCCAGTTGACTAGTTTGCAGCTCGTCAACGCCAGCACAAGGGAACGGGAGCAAACCCTGTTGGTTTGCAGTACTGCAAACTAGTACTGCCAACTAGTGTTGGCTACTAGGCACCTGCTGTAAACAAAGACGTTCCCTTACGTCCCATGCGTTGAATGACTGAGAGAGCGCGTTTGTGGGACGACGGGTGCGTGAGTAAATGCAAAAGATTGTGGGAACCGCTCGCTCCCCGGCACACGGCGCATGCGCGGCTCCAGGAGCCAGCTGCCCAAACACCGCAACACCACGTGGCCGGCTCGGTGCCACGTGACCGGCCCTGCCGACCTCCCGGAGTCCGCCACCGTCCCACCATGCACCGCTCCGTTCCCGCCCGAGAGGGGGACTCCGTCCTGACTTCCGGCCTCCGTTCGGTCGCAGAGGTCAGTTGCCCTAACGACCAGCTCGCCCCCACCTCTAAGTGACGTCACTTCTCCCCACGCCCGCCTCGATCATTAATGCGCTTGCGCAGAAGAAAACACAACGGGAGCCGGCTCCTTCCGCGCAGGCGTCGCGGCCGGGGGCGGGGCCGGGCAGCGCCGCGGTGCGCAGGCGCAGCCGTCGGTGGGTCGGCGTTCGGCCGCCTGAGAGGTGAGTCGTAGCGGGGTCCGGCGCTGAGCGGGGTGGGCCGGGGGTCCGCGGCTCGGAACTCCCGGGCCTCCAGGGCCCGTAAAGACCGGTTGGTCTGGGGCGAGGATCCCGCGATCCACTGGCTGCTGTGAGTGGGCGGCGCAAAGGGGAAACTGAGGCAGGTGGCGTCGGGCAGGCCTTCGCCGGCCCTGGTCATCCTACCCCGGACCCCAGGCCCGGGAGATGCTGGGCGCAGGCCCGTGGGTGGACAGCAGGAGTCGGAAGTGCCCCGCTAGCAGTGAGGGTGTCTTCTGCTTCCCGGAAACACAGTCCCTTTGAATGGGGACCCCGTTCGTGGGGCGCGGGTCGGGGTCCTTTCCCAGCGCCGCCACCCTCCACCTGGCCAGCCTCTTGGCTCCCCGGAGCCTCAGTTTCCCCCGCAGTAAGATGGGCGTCCTCACGGTCCCTGCCTGATTGGTTGGGGTGCGGGGTGAGGGGTGGCGGTCTTGGGGCCAGCGCAGAGTGAGAGCTCGGTGGGGTCCGCGGTGGTTCGGCCTTTCCCAGCCCGGGGCTTCTGTCGGTTGTGCTGGCGGCGGGAAGGAGCCGGGCGAGGACCGGCTGCACCCCTCTCCTGGCTGCCCGAGCCGGGGCTCATCGCTTCCCTCTGAGCGGCGCGTGTCTTGTGCAGCAGGGACCCCAGAAGAACGTGCTTCCTAGGCTCTCTGCGAGGTTAATGAGCAGGTCATGCTCTGCTCAGGCTCCTGCTGCTTGTTAAGAGTTGGCTGGAGAATGGCTGGTGTATTAGGTGCGGGAAAGTGTGTGCATTCTGCACCCCGGACGCGGGACGATGGCCCGGCTCCCTGTGGTTTTCTGGGTCTGGTTGGGCTGTCTGCTTTTCCTCTTCCCAGTCCAGTGGTTTTGTCGCCCTGGAGGACGCAGGGCAATGTCTGGGGGTCATTTGTTGTTGCCACGACTGGGTGGGCTCCTGGCAGCAAGTAGGTGGGGCACAAGGATGCCGCCCAACACCCCCGGGGTGCCCCGGACTTCCCCACGGGGAACCGTCACAGTGTCCACAGCGGGGAGTTCAACCTTCCCCGGGACCAGGGCTTCTCCGCCAGCCTGAGCGGCACACAAGGGGGTGGGGGATGAACTCACGAGATCACGTGAAGGTTTTGCGGGGAGAGGAAAGGGCGCTTCGGAATTTAGGCTCTGGAATCTGACTGCTGGGCCTAGAGTTCCTGGTTTGGGTCTTCTAAGCTGGATGACCTCGGGTAGCCCCCCTATCTTTCAGAGCCTCAGTTTTTCCTTCTGTACAATGGGGATTGGCGCAAACAACCCAGGGGCTCGGCTGGCTGTGAGCAGGCCCAATCCAGCTGCAGCCTGTTTCTGTAAGTGAAGTGGGGGGTGGGGCGCCCCGTCACAAAACTGGGGACAGCTTTTGCCCAAGAACAAAGGTGCGCGGTTTCCACAGGAGCCCTGTGGCCCTTTTCAGAAAGTGATCGCAGACCCCTTCCGAGGGCTGCGCTGAGCGCGGGGCCGGGAAAGCGCTCAACGCGCCAAGGGTTTCACCTGCGGTTCACCATCGGTCTTTGAGGACGGGCGAGCGGCTGTAAGTGGGGTTGCCTCCCCCCCAGACTGCGAGATTACGTTGTCTGACTTACTTTGTCCCCCCCCCTTTTTTGGGGGGGGTCCAAGACCCAGCACTGGCCTCTGTGGGAGATGCTCAGCAAGGGGGTTGTAGGAATGAAGGCAGTCGTCAGTAGGCAGGCGAGGCCCGGGGTTTGTTGTCTCCTCCGGGCTTCCCTGGGAACTTGGTCAGGGGCTCTGGGTTTGACAGGGATCTCACCGTTTCCCAGGACCCTACGGATCAGACACTGCTGAGTGCGAGGGTGAAAGCGAAGACGTCTGTCCCGTGCTCACAGTCTGGGTGAGGCCCGGGGTCAGACGACAGACGGGTTTAAAGCCGTCTGGGCCAGTGATTAGGCTGGTGCTTGGACTTTGCTGGAAAAAGAGGGCGTCTAGCTCTGAGATAACTTTGCAGCTCAGTGTTTTAGGGAATCAAGAGTTTCCAGGTGGGCTGGAGGAACGGTGAGCGGCTGGGTTTGAGTGGAGACACTGAGCGTTTGGTGAAGGGCTTCCCATGTGCATTTGTGAAGTTTCAGGAGCTTTTGATGGTCTTCAAGGATGCAGGACATTCTGGCGGCGTTTTAGAAGACAGCAGGCTGTGGTGAGGGTGGTGGGCTCAAGCCTTGGGACAGCCCTTGCTTGGACACCGGGGGTGTGCTGGGACCAGAGAGGGCACCGGGGCACTGGCTTCGCACGCTGCTGTTTGTGGGCCGAGCTCTGGGTGCAGGCTGGAGGCAGGCAGCCCTCAGCAGTGGGCACTCCACCGTCCAGGGTGGAAAAACACGCGGTTTTTTTCCCCCTTGACCAGTTCTGGGCAGGCAAATCAAAGAAGTAGAAGTTGTTGTTATTTTTAAAATGAGGAAATCGGGGCGCCTGGGTGGCTCAGTGGGTTAAGCCTCTGCCTTCGGCTCAGGTCATGGTCTCAGGGTCCTGGGATCGAGCCCCACATCGGGTTCTCTGCTCAGCGGGGAGCCTGCTTCCCTCCTCTCTGCCTGCCTCTCCGCCCATTTGTGATCTCTGTCAAATAAATAAATAAAATGTTTAGAAAAATAAAATAAAATGAGGAAATGAGAAGGTGGACTGAGAGCCGGGAGGGACCGTGAAGACCACCGGAGGAGCTGGCCCCGAGATACCCCCTGCCCAGGCTCGCCTGGCACTTCGGCGGTGCTGGGAGCTCATAAAGCCCTCACTGTTCAGAGAGGAGGCCTTCTCGGAGACTTTTGTCCGGCAGCCAAAGCCCTACAAGTTGGGATTGTTCTGCAGGCTCTGGGTGCCTGGTAGGGGACGAGGAGAAGTGCTGTCCCCGTGTTTTGTTGGGCCCCACTTTGTGGGGAGCGGAAGGTGCTTCATCTCAAAAGCCACGCGTGGGTAAGACCCGCAGACTGTCGCACAAGGAAGCAACGTTGTGTGGAGCCCGTGTCGGACGGCGTGCGGGCTCCTCCTCGCGCCTTGGGGACCTTCCTCGGCTGAGGACCCGGGCTTCCTTGGCTGCAGGGCCCAAGCCCAAAATGTGCAAACAGAAGGTTTTCAGAAAGCTTAGAGCAAAGTTCTTTGGCCAGAAAAAAAACATCTCGCTTCTGCTGATTTAGAGCCTTTATTTTTCCCACTTGGAGTTTCAGTGATTTTCAGCTGGGTGGTTTGGCCATGTCTGGGGACATCTGTGGTTGTTACCTCTGTGGAGGGGGTGCTCCTGGCATTGAAGGGGTGTGGCCGGGGATGCTGAACCCCACGGTGCTCAGGACGCCCCCATTGAGAGTGACCTGCCCCTAATGTTAGGGCCAAGCGGAAGAGACCCTGCCTTGATGATTTGGGAAAGTACTGAGTCTGGTGCCTGCTCACTCTGGACACCAGAGTAAATCCCCCGGGGTCAGAGGGTACAAATCAGGGCGACCCTGGCGTCTGCGCTCAGTGTGCGCATTTCAATGTGTGTAGTGTCCCAGGACCTCAGGAGTCACGTGGTTACAGAACTCAGACACTCCTGGGGGTCAGTGGAACCCCTTGACCTGAGGGGTATTACCCCGAGGAGATTCTGTCCCTTACCTTGGGCACAGTGGACAGAGACCAAGGATGCTGTTACCACTCGGCACTGCACAGGACAGCTGCCCCCCCAGCAAAGAACAGCCCAGCCCCTGGTGTCGATAGTGCCGAGGTAGCGAAACCCTGCATGGGGTGGTGAATTCTTGTCACAGCTGGCAAGGACGCCCTTGTTAACCCATTTTGTGGAAGAGGAGAGTGAGGGCATTGGCTGGGACTCTTCCAGACGGGACAAAGAGCATCCCTTTGCTTAGGGTGGGGGAGGAGAAACGGAACGGGCCTCGGACAGAAATGGCCGGACCTGTGACATGACTCCAGGCCCTGGTCCTCCAGGCGGATCCGGCCTCCGTGGCCTGGCATCCGTACGCCAGGCCCAGGGCAGGCTCCAAGGGGCTCCGACTAAACAGTGAGTCGCATTGGAGGGGCCAGCACTTGAAAGAAGACCAAGCAACAGACCAGGAGAAGCCCAGGAAGGAGGCAGTGAGAGCTTATGCCAGGGAAATCAGACCACGGTGCTTCAAGTCTGTTGGGAGCAGGGGATCCTCTCGTGCAAAGGCCCTGAGGCTCCAGGGGCTGGGGGCATGGGAAGGACCGGAAGTGTGCCAGAAAGGAGCGTGACTGGGTCTTTAGGTTTTCGATCCCTTGCCTGCCTCAATAGTCTCACACCCTGCCCTCCCCGCCCCCTCTCACCAGCCAGACCAGGAGGGTGGGAAGCGTCTGCCGAAGACCAGGTTTCCTTTCTCAGTCCGCTCTTGAGCAAGCTCCCAGCACCATCAGGACTCGTATCCGTTCCCTGGGAGGGGAGACGGAGTCCCGTCCTGGCATACACACGCGTGACTGCGTAAAGCCCAGAATGAGTGACCCGTGGGAATGGAGGGGAAGCACCCCCAGAACTGGTGCCTGGAGCCCAGAGGTGGGATGTAGCCACTTATGTGACTTAAGAACTCAAGATTCGATCCCCACAGGCAGCTGCCCAGCCGTGACTCTCGAGGCCTGACTTAGAACACAGCACACGAAGGGCCCGAGACCGTTCGTCTGAAGGGGAGGACCTCAGACTTCGAAAACAAAAGGAAACAAAATTCTAATTATGTTAAGATACGCATAGCATAGTTTAGCGTTTTCATAACCTTTTTTTTTTTTTTAAAGTTTTTCTTTCTTTATTTGATAGAGAGACAGCGAGAGACAGAACAACAAGCAGGGGGAGTGGGAGAGGGAGAAGCAGGCTCCCCACTGAGCAGTAAGCCCGACATGGGGCTCGATCCCAGGACCCTGGGATCATGACCTGAGTTGAAGGCAGACGCTCAATGACTGAGCCCCCCAGACACCCTTAACTGTCCGTAAGCACACAGCTCCGCAGCGGAGAGCACACGCACACCGGCCCGCGGCCCTCCGCCCTCCGGCTCCAGAACTGTCCCTCCCCCCACTCGGAGACTCTGTCCCCACGAAGCACGGACTCCCCAGCCCCGGCTCCCACCCTCTCCTCTCTGTGCGGACGGGACTCCTCTGGGCCTCCTGGGAGTGGGGTCCTGCGGGACGGGTCCTTCTGGGTCTGGCCGCTCTCACCGAGCCCCGTGTCCCTGCGGTCCCTCCGCTTGGTGGCAGGGGTGAGGGTCCCTCCCTTCCTGAGGCTGGACCATGTTCCCGCATGTGGACGGACCGCACTGTGCTGATGCGTTCGCCCGTGGCGGACACCGGGGTCGTGTCTGTCAGCTGCTGTAAATCTGCCGCTGCCGAGACAGACGCCTAAAATGAAAACAGTCTGACGTGTCAGTCATTTCTTCTTAGGTGGAGGTGAGCAGACTGACTGGTTTGCTCTCTAGATTTCTCAGCTGGGGACCAGGACTCATCTTCTGGGGCTTGATTTCCCCCAAAATGAATGGATTGAGGGGGTTGGTCTCTGTGAGCCTCTCTCGCCCCTGAGGTCCTCTGGTCTGGGACCGGCCAGCCGTCCTCCAAGCACCGGCCTGTCCTGATCCCAGACCTTCCAGTTCTAGGGAGTCTCCGGCCACGGGTGCGTGCCAGCTTAATGTGTCCAGAAATGGGGAGCTGTTACCATCCTCACAGAGCTTTAATTTCTTCACCAGCTTTACAGAATACGGGTGTTTTGAGGTATAATTCACGTACCCTAAAGTTCAGTAGACTTTGGTGTGTATTCATAGTGCGACTGTCCCCTTCCTGAAAGTCAAGAACATTCCATCACCCCAAAAGGAAACTCGATCCCCATCAGCCATCATTCCCGCCTCCCCCAGCCTCCGGCCCCCACGAGCCCCCTTCCCGTGCACGGATGTGCTTGTTCTGGACGTGTCACATGCGTGGACTCCCGCCCTGTGGCCTGTATCTGACCCCCTCTCCTTAAGAGGCAACTGTGGGTGGACGTAGATTCCGGGATCCGGAGCCCGAGCTCTCTGTGCACGGCCGGCACCGAGTGTCTCGCCTGCCCTTGTCCGGTGGCCCCCCGCCCCCGCGCTGGCACCGTCTCCCCGTGAGAGCCGGGGCCACGTGACGGGCTCTTCCCCGCTTTAACTATAGTGTCCGATGACAGGTTCATGAGAAGGTGGTCAGGAGGCCTGCTCCTTGTTTTCTGTGGGGCGCAGGCCGTTCACCCCCGGAGGTGTTTTGGGGAGATTGAGGCGCTTCCTGCTGCGGGTTCTGGCTGTGCACGTGGACCTGAGCGGCCTCAGCCCCTCCTCCCAGATCCCTGTCCCCAGCCTGTTGCCTTTCGGCGGGAGCGGCCGTGGAGGTCGTGGTGTGGAGGGGTGAGACGGTGCTGTGACGGGCCGGACCCATCAGAGACCCTCGGGTAGCAGACCCCTCATGCCTGCAACGCTCCAGAGCAGGGCTCTCCCCTGGGCACTGCTGACCCTAGAGCAGGATAGTTTTCCATTGTGCGGATATTCTGGGAGCCGGGGCTGAGCAGAGGCCCTCACCGCCCGGTGCCAGGAGTACCAGAGACGCCCAGACATGGCCCAGAGTCCCTGAGGCAGGACCACTCCTGGCCTGGGAGTGCAGCACACGGCAGAGGGATCAGGAGAGGCCCTCGGATGGCCTGCAAGGGGCTCCGTGCCTCTGGGCCCACTTGGTCTGCTCTGGGCCCCTCCTCCCCTGACCCCAGCTGTCTCGGGCCCTCCTACCCCCATGACCTTGTTCCTCAGTCTGAGTGCAGAAGCCGGTGGGACTGGGGCTGCGTTGTGCTCAGCTAAATCAGGGTTCGGAGACCTCCAGGACTAGCTTGTGGGCCAGCCCTCCGCATCCCTGGGAGCCCCCTGGTGCCGCTGCGTCTGTGAAACGGTGGTGGCGGCCAAGGCCGCGGGGCCTTCTTCAGAAGGAGGAGGCAGGATGGCTGGGCGCGCTCCTCCTCCCGGGGAGCCTCGAGGCTCAGCTGTGACACGGGTCATAACCGTTTCCCCTCACTTGTGCTGCAGGTAGACTGGGCCAGGCACTTCGAGTGTGTTCCTCGGGGCCAAGGCCGGCGCAGGCCTGGTGAGCCGGGGCCCGGCGGTCTGGGGGGGCCTGGAATGGCAGGTGCCATGGGCACTGTCTCCGCAACTCCCATGCCCTCCGTCTGCACGCCTCACACCCTTGACTTGGGTCTGCAGATCCTGAAAACCCGAGGCGTGGTCCCTTCCTGTCTCAAGATGGATAACAAGAAGCGCCTGGCCTACGCCATCATCCGGTTCCTGCACGACCAGCTCCGGCACGGGGGGCTCTCGTCCGACGCCCAGGAGAGCTTGGAGGGTACGTGTGGGCCGCCGCCCGCCCTCCCGCCGTACAGAGCCAGGCCCGGCCTCCTGCGGGTGTTCTGGTCATCTCCCCTTGCTTCATCGAGGGGTGGTTCCAGAACATTCTTCCCACCCCATGAGTGCGACTCCCCTGATGAGAGGAGAAAGGCTCTCTCCCTAAAGAGGGTGGAAGCTGCTGGGGCTGGGGGGTGAGGAGCCCAGGCCGGGCGGGCACTTGAGCGGCCCTCTGCCCAGACGCTGCCACTAGCCCCTTGGTGTCCAGTTGGCTCCGCCCACGGCGATAGGGTGGGAGATGGCGTTTTGGCTTCTGCTACGTGCCAGGCCTTGACCTGGGTTTCGTCGGGGAGGGACTCCCTCTGAGCCCCAAAGTCCCAAAGTCTGGGCTGCGTCCAGAAGAAAATGCATATGTCCCGTTCACACAGTTGCAATCCAGTGCCTGGAGACCGCTTTTGGGGTGACCGTGGAAGACCATGACCTTGCTCTCCCTCAGACCCTTCCGGAAATATTTGAAGCAGCCGCCGCAGGCAAGGTGAGTCTCTGGGCTTCCCAGAGCGGTAGTCACAGCGAGCATGGGCGGGGGGGCTCCGCAGCACCTGTGCAGGCCCGTGTTTCCCCCAGACCAGCACCGTGGAGCGGGGTTCCCGGCTCACGGACGGGGCAGTAGGGAGCTGCCTGCAGCCACCGTGGCCCCAGGTTCCCTCCCTTAGAGCTCAGCTGCCCTCTCGGGCGGCCCTGAGCAGAAGGGAGGCCGGGGGTGTGGGGTGTGGGGGAGTCGGGCAGTCAGGTGGCCCGCCACCCCTCAAGCAGCTCAACATTTTGGGGCCAGGAGGTGCCGCAGGATCTGAGGAGCCCCGAGCGAACCCCACCTTCAGAGGAGGACTCGGCTGAGGCAGAGCGCCTCAAAACAGAAGGTGAGACGAGACGGTCGCATCGGCGCCAGGTCCCTCACCCACCTGGCCTGCGGGGCTGGCGGGGGCGGGCTGGCACCCGGGGCGGCGGCCGCTGTAGCGGGGAGCGGTGCATGAAAACCCGCACAGCACACAGCTCCGGGGGACGGGGGCCACCGAGTGCACGGGGTGAAGATGTGCGGAGAGCAGGGCCCGCCCACATGGCCCGTGGGGATGTGGGGATGTGGCTGACAGTTCCCAGTGGTCACACTGGGCACGTGGCCCAGCCGCTACCCTCCCCAAGTATGGGCCCAGGAGAGATGCGCTGTGTCCGCAGCAGCCAAAAGGTGGACCAGCCCAAATACCCATAAATGGGATAAAAAGATAAACAAAGAGTGACCTGTTCATACTTTGAAGTGTCCCTTGGCCACAAACAGGCAATATGCCCCCACACGCTGCCCCAGGGACGGACCCTGAGCCCACAACACTCAGGAAGGGAACCAGACACAGGAGGCCACATGGGGTGTGAGTCCACACATGTGACACGCCCAGACCAGGCTCCTCCACAGACACAGAAATGAGTTAGTGTGTATCAGAGGCTGGGGAGGGGGTGGGCGGGTGGCTGCTGATAGGGTCACCAGTGCTTTTTGAGGGTGATAGAATGTTCTGGAATTAGATTATGGTGATGGACACCTGTGAATATTTAAAAACCATTGAGTTGTACACTTGGAAAATGTGCGTTTTAGATTATTTGAATTGCACTTCGTGAAACTTGGTTACTTCCAAGGAGCAAAAGTGACTGTATTAGAGGCTTATGTCTTCAAATGTCGCAGCCAAAGCAGGGACGGTTGTCAGAGGGCCATCTCAGGCCAGAGCCCCAGGATGCCAGACGCAAACCACATCATCGCCCTCTCCACCGGCCCACCCCCCACCGGAGCCTGCGTCTGAGTGTTGCAGCCTGGTCCCCAAAGTCTTCTCACCCCTTCAGAGAAGCCCCCGGAGAGCTGCCCTGATGCCCAGAGCCCTTGGGCCTGACGGGAGCAGCGGGGCGCACGCTGTTTTCTTTTTCTCTTTAGGAAACGAGCAGATGAAAGTGGAGAACTTTGAAGCCGCTGTGCACTTCTACGGCAAAGCCATCGAGCTGAACCCGGCCAATGCCGTCTATTTCTGTAACAGGTGCTGGCTGGGTGCGCTCGGGAGGGCGTTCGTACTGGCGCTTGCTGATCCCTCGGCCGGAGCCCCAGGTCAGCAGCAGGTGGCCAGCCCGGGTCCATAGGAGCTGAGCACAGCATTAGGTTAAAATCGGGGGCAGCCTTCTGCACAGATGCTGCGGCAAGGAAATAAGCCAGACCACGCGTGACGTCTCCCGCCCACGGTCACGGCAGCATAGCCGTGGGAAGCCGCGTCTGGCTGGTCCTTTCTCTCTTTTTTTTTTTTTCCCCTTTTTAAGATTTTATTTATTTAACAGAGGGAGACAGTGAGAGAGAGGGCACACAAGCAGGAGGAGTGGGAGAGGGAAGCAGGGTCCCCACTGAGCAGAGAGCCCGACGTAGGACTCGATCCCAGGACCCTGGGACCATGACCTGAGCCGAAGGCAGACACTCCACAACAGAGCCCCCAGGCACCCCTGGCTGGTCGTTTTACAGGAAAAGCTGCCTCGGCTCTGCCCCGGCCCCCAGGACGGACCGTCATGCTGACGAGGCAGACTCTGGAATGCGGAGTAGACGCAGGGTCGCGCTCCAGGGCACCGGCCCCGGGAGCCGACAGTGGGTGGCGGGGGCCGGGGGTGCCGCACGCTGTGCACTGTTGCTAAGCTAGAGCTGCTTGTCACTGTAGTTTCTTGCTTTTGACTCTTGGGGGCAGTAACGCGAATAGGTTGGCAGGAAAGTCGCACATGTAGTCCGGGAACCCCCCACACGCCCTCCGCCGGCCTAGCTGCTCGGTATTTCTACCTGATGCCTTTCTGGGCTTCAGAATGTGGGGAATCGCCAAGTGCAGTGTTAAAACCTGAAACCGTCTGAGAGGCCGTCTGGCGTGAGAGGAGACCCCGAGAGCTTGGACAGGGCTCGCGCGGGGGATGAGTTAGTGTCTAGTTCCTGACCTAGAACGGGCACCGGCTCCCGACGGTGGGCGGAGCCTGGGTGCTGGGCCCATGGACTCGGGGTTCGGATCCCGGTCCCGTCACAGCATCGTCGAGCCCAGCAGCTTGGCCTCCAGCCTCAGTTTCCCCTGGAGGCTGGTGCAGCCCCCAGCACAGGTGCTCCGCGGACGGAGGCCTTTGGCAGCCCTGTGTCCCACCCCCTCCCCCCCCACCCCCCTCCCCCCACTGACTGGGAGGCCTAGGCTCCTCCCCAAAAGGCTCCTCCTTGGCAGTGAGCAAGCCCCGCCCTGCTTTGTGTCCCCAGAGCCGCGGCCTACAGCAAACTGGGGAACTACACTGGGGCTGTGCAGGACTGCGAGCGAGCCATCTGCATAGACCCGTCCTACAGCAAAGCTTACGGCAGGATGGGGTGAGTGCCCCAGGGGGAGGGACCCCCCCCCACTCTCCACCACCTGCCGACCTGCAGTCCTGAGTCTCTGCGTGGACAGAGCCCGGACTCGGCCCCATTCACGTGTCCTGAATCTGGACCTCCCCTCCTTCCGACCCAGCTGCTGGATCAGTCCCACGGCTCGCTCCCCTGTGCTCCTGTGTTTTGCTGGAATGCACTTGTGCATTCTCGTAGAGGATGCAGACGAAGGGCTTCACAGGAGGGTCCTCGGGTGGGAGTTCTGTCCCCCTGGAATGGGGTGTGATGCCGTCACCAACAGGGACCTTCTCCGTATCTCATTGTTCAGTTTCATTCTCCAGCCGTCTCCCCTCCCGGCAGTGTGGGGGTCACAGGATCCAGATCCCAGATCTGGTCTTCCTGGCCGCCAGCCCCAGGTCACCGCATGAGCATAAACTCAGGTGTGATCAGAGGGGCTCGTTAGGAAACCAGGAGGGCCTGTGACCTGGGAGGTGCAGGACTTGAAGAGTTCTGTGCCAGGAACAGGCTGGCCACGTGCGACCACCCTGCCCTCTGCCTCTGCGCCCCTCCTCTGGGCTGCCCCGTTTTGTGGGTCCTCTCGGGCGCTAGCCCTTGTGCCTTTGCGTTCTTTCCACACGTCCATCCTCTCTGCCCCCGGGGCCCTCTCAGGCCGTCCCCAGCAGACGCCAGGCCGCGGCGGGCAGCCTCCCGGGCCCCTCCCCACGCGCTGCCGTATCTCCCGCAGCCTCGCGCTCTCCAGCTTGAACAAGCACACCGAGGCTGTGGCCTACTACAAGAAGGCCTTGGAGCTGGATCCCGACAACGAGACCTACAAGTCGAACCTCAAGATAGCCGAGCTGAAGTTGAGGGAGACGCCGAGTCCCGTGAGCAGCCCCGGGAAGGGAGCGGGTGGGAGCCGAGAGGTGTGGGCCGGTTTCCGTGGGAAACCGGGGACCTGGGCTTAGGACAGCCCAGACGAGTACCCCCATCGGAGTCCGGGGCAGTCGGGCTGGGGGTGTGGGCCGTGGACTGGTGGGTGATTATTCTCTGGGAACTTCTCACCCCGAGGGCTCTCCAGGCTGCGCGGGGGCCCAAGATGTCTGAGCCTCACGTGGTACTTTTCCCAAGCAATCAACCCCAGGGCACGCGCCTTGGACGTGGTGGTGTCTGGCCGTGAGGCCTGGCTCCTGGGTGAGAGGACATCTGAGCCGAGGCCTCTCAGGATCCCAGCCGCCCCCCTGGGGGATCGTCCGTCTCCGATTAGGGGTCGGTGTCATGGTCCTATGATCACTCACCAGGGCTCTTCTTGTCCCCACAGACAGGAGGCGTCGGCAGCTTTGACATCGCTGGCCTGCTCAACAACCCCAGCTTCATGAGCATGGTAACCTGCGCTCCCGCCTCCCCTGGGGCCTGGCCCCGCGCCTGTGTCCACTTGTGTACGCCTGCCTTGGGCCAGGGCTGCCCCCGCTGGGGCGGTGACCGGGGTGCCATGGGCGGAGCAGCATCCCAGCCCCACCCCCTCGGCGCCGGGAGCAGCCCCCGTGTGGCAGCCACAGATGGCCCCGGACAGCACCCCATGTCCCAGGGGGCAGCACCACCCCCTAATGAGACCCCGACTTAAGGCCGGAAGCACTAGTTCTGTGCGGGGCTGGTACCCACACGGGCATGTCCACGGTGGGGCTCCCTCACCGCGCCTCAGGGCCCAGGGTCCCCACTAGAGAGAGATCCCCGCGGGGCAACCAGGGGCTGCCGGCCGCCTCCATCGGTGGGGGCGGCACCTTGTCCGCAGGCCGGCAGGACAGCCGGGCACTGCCAGGGGCTGGCGTGGAGTGCACGAGCCCACCGCGGGGCAGGAGGACTCAGACTGGCCGTGGCCACGGCTCTTGATCTCCTGAACCTGGGGTCGGCGACCAGCCGGAATCTGTAGTCGTGTTGGGGCACGACCACCGCCGTCCGTCGGTGGCGACCCGGGTGGGTGGTCGGGGCAGAGCCTGGGCCACAGAGCCAAGAACCTCAACTCTGGCCCCTCGTGGAGGTGAGCCATGCCAGGCAGGCCGCTTGCAGTGTCCCGCTCGGCCACTCCTAAAATGGGTCCTAAAGAGGGACAAGATCCGAGCAGGATCAAAGCGGTAAACCGTGGGCGAGCGGATGTCAGGAGGGGCGTCGAGCAGGCCCCGCGAGCACGCTGTGTGGCTGGCGCGCGCCGCGTCTGACGACGTGTTCTTTCCTCAGGCGTCCAACCTAATGAACAACCCGCAGGTCCAGCAGCTGTAAGTGACCGCCGTCTTCCTTGGGGTCTGGGGTCACATTTATTTTTTTATTGCGACAGGATGCACGTAACAGAATTTGGCCATTTTAACCATTTTAGGGTTTACGGTACAGCGGCGTTAAGTACATGCACCTGTGCAACCATCACCATTCCATGCCAGAACATTCCATCACCCCATAAAGAGTCCCTGTCCCCATTAGAGGCACTGTCCTACCTCCCCAGCCCCCGGTCCCCGTGAACGAGCCCCCTTCCCGTCCGTGAAGGAGCCTGATCTGGGCGTGTTACATGTGTGGACTCACACCCCATGTGGCCGTCTGCATCTGGTTCTCTCCCTGCGTGTCGGGAGCTGTTCTGGGTCCACACCCAGAAGCAGGATGGCCGGGTATGCGGTGATTCTGTTTTACTTACTGAAGAACTGCCAGGCTGTGGTCAAACCTTAAAGCCCAGCTTCTCCGCAGCACCGCTGCTGTCGGGGCAGGGCACCCTCCGGACATCCAGGGTACCATGGGGGCAGCCCAGCATCCCCGGACGTGGCCCCGTGGCCCCTGGTTGAAGACCCCTGTTTCTAAGCCAAAAACAAAGGCTGTTCTTGAGTGAGCTGGTGGAGTTCACGGCAGCCGCCATCAGAGAGGGGTGGGCCGGGCTGGTGCTGGGCCCCCGGAGGGCTGCCGGCCAGTAACACAGCTGCTCGCGGGTGGCAGGGCAGGGCCCGGCGGGAGTGGGCCAGCCAGGCTGGCGGTCTCATCGTGGGCTCCCCCTGCAGCATGTCCGGCATGATTTCGGGTGGCCACAACCCCCTGGGGACTCCCGGCACCAGCCCCTCACAGAACGACCTGGCCAGTCTCATCCAGGCGTGAGTAGACCTGCTTCATGGGGCCCGAGGCGGGGGTGGGGGAGTGGGCGGGGTTCCACCCACGAGCATAAGAACCAAGGTGCTGTGTCCCTGAGCTCGCTCTCGGGCCCCGTGTCCTCCAGTGAGTAGTCCTACTGCCTGTGGGGGCACACGCCTGGGACGTGGCCAGAAGGGTGCCCTGGGCTTCTGGTTAAGCCTGGGCCCGGCCCTCCCGCAGCGGCCAGCAGTTCGCCCAGCAGATGCAGCAGCAGAACCCAGAGTTGATAGAACAGCTCCGGAGTCAGATCCGGAGCCGGACCCCCAGTGCCAGCAATGACGACCAGCAGGAGTGACCGCCCACGTGAGTCCCCGTGGGCCACGGAGTGGGGAAAACCCCTTTTTGACAGCTCTGGGTCCATGAGGTGGGGGGGGTCTCCGTGGGGGGGGGGGGTGTCTGGGATCCTCAGGTCCCTTTCCAGGTGTTTTCCACTCGCATCCTGCTCCTCCAGCGAGAGTCTGTGGGTGGCCCGTCACTCAGGTGGGTCTTGTGCAGACGAGGGCTGCACGCCTAGGGTTCCGTGTCACAGCAGCGGCCAGAGTGCCGGCAGGCCGCGGTTGTGTGGGAAGCCCCGGGGCAGCCGCGGCAATGCCAGCCAGGTCCCTGGGAGGTGGCGGACAGCCCCGCCCTGCCCGGGGCTCGCCTGGGTGTGTGTGTGTTTGCTGGAAGCAGCTGTTACGGCAGGATTGCTAGAAAACAGACTGAGGGTCCCTGTGGCCACGGCTGGCTCGGGGCCACCCCCTCCCCGGGCCGCTAGACTCCCCCTGTGCCCAGGAGACCTCGTCACTGTCCTGTCTCCTGTACTGGGATTTTCTGTTAAAAACTTCAAAGGACGGGGCACCTGGCAGGCTGAGTCTGTGGAGGGTGCAGTTCTTGATCTTGGGATCATGAGTTCGAGCCCCACGCTGGTGTACAGGTCATAAAAAATAAGAAATAGTTGAAGAGGTTTTAAATGCCAAAACCACCGAGCAGCAAGGAAAACCACTCGGACCGCCCCGCCGGCAGCATCGAACGTTAATTATTTGAGCTCGTGTTTCTTCCTTTTTCTCCCCCAAAGCATTCTTAAAGAGGAAAAAAAAACCTAGTTGAGATCCGTTTTGCATTTGTTGTACATCGTAACTTAACCTGCAAAACGCCTTTGCCAGCGTTGGCGCGTTCTCAGCCGCAGAGCCTGCGGGGAGGTCCTGGCTGCGCTGACTCGCGGCCCTCCTGCCTCCTCCCCCAGCCCTCCGGCGCCGCCAGCTCCTTCCCACCGACCGGAGCCACCCACCGGAGCCACCGCGCGTTTTGCCGTCTTCTCCCCTTGGACCACCCGAGAGAGAAAAAGAAACAGAAATCGGACCCGCATGTTAAGATGGATTTTTGTTACTCCCTCCGCCGTCCCCTCCCTGTTTGTAGTTTCCCGTGGCCCCTAGACCCTTCTCGAAACAGAGCCAGCAAGCTGTAAACGCAGACCAGCACTGATCTCTCCCAGCCCCCCGAAAACTCGGTCGTGGAAGTGTCTCCTAGAGCGCCCCGGGCTGGGGGCGTCCTCGAGCCGCTCTCCAGGAAGCTGCCCGTTTTGTGTTGAGCCGCGTCGGGGACACCCGTGGCTCCCAGAGCCCCTTTCTGCAGCCCCGTGGTCTGTCTGCAGAGGAGACATGAGAAGCCAATTCTGAGTCGACCTTGGCCTCCCCAGCCGCGCCCTGCTCGAATGAGCTCACTGCCAGCCGTGGTCTGGGCGCCAGTGGCCGCCGTGCCCCTCAGACCGTGGGTTTTCGTTTGAGGAGCTCTTCAGACACATTTTCCTAAAGGACGATTTCCGTGACCTTGCACCCCTGTTGGGAGCGGTGGTGGGACCGTCCTGGGGTGCACGGGACCAGGTACTGGGACTTGGCTTCCAGTCAAGCATTTGGATGGACACGTGTCTCATCTCTGAGCCTCTTGTCCCAGGAGTCCTGACCGACTGACCCCAAGCCCGTCCGCAGCTGGGTGTCCAGCCCACTGCCCTTCTGTCCACAGACGATCCTGCCGGCAGGCATGTTGGGTCCCTGGCAGGCTTTCCAGTCCCGTTCAGGGCTGGGAGGCCAGCAGGGGTCCCCGGTGCCTCCCACCCCCGCCTCGGCCTGACATCGGCAGACAGCCGTCCAAGCTGCTCCCGGCGGGGCAGGAGTGCCAGCCATGGCCGGACAGCCCGCCCAGGACACGGGGCCACTGCGGATGTGCCCACGGCTTCCACTCGGGCAGGATGGGGGGGGCAGGTCTGTGGGCACCAGTGTTGGCATCTGGATCGTGTGAGGTTCCCCCATGGTCCGGGCCGTCTGCGGGGTAGACCCAGTACGTGTGTGTTGTAGGTAACTAGTGGGAAGACGGGCCACTGCCAGCCCCACAGTCGTCCCACGTCTAGCGAGATGTGTCCTAACTTGAGTGCTAGCCATGGTGACAAGAAACGTGTGGGGAATAAACAGGTATCACGACCTCTGCTCCACTCTGCCGTGACCTTTCGCGCCACCCCTGCCCTCCTGCCCCAAGCTCCCAGAAACCCCCAGCCTCGAGTGCCCGCCTCAGGCCCACACCAGGGGTCAGTCGTGTCGACGGCTGACTTCCTGTGTCGGGTCACAGGTGATTCCAGAAACCGCAGATCCCGTGCTGCTCCTGTATGGTCTCTGCCGCGCCTTCGCTTCCCAACTCACGCGCTCCGGGGGCCAGCCTGGACCCCCGGCATCACGGGCAGAGCCATGAGGGCACCTCACTCTCCCCGGGGTAACCCTCGGGGCCCCTTTTTGTACCTGTCGCGCATGAGCGGGGTGGCCACCTGCAGTCCGGGAAACAAGCTTCCCAGGGAGGGGGGGAGCCAGGCCAGCACGCGACTTGCAGGGCAGGTCCTGATGCTGGGGACATCTGTGGCTGTCACAAACTACGGCTGTGATGATCAGGTACTCCTGGCGTCCGGTAGGTGGGGGTTAGGGGACGTGACTCAGTCCCTGCAAGACCAGTCTCCATTCTCCGGAGTCCGCCCACCCCACCCACCCCCTTCGGGTCTGCGCTGCACTCAGCATGTGCCGCCCACAGGATGCTGACAGCCTGTTTGGAGAGTGCACTGGGGGGGCACAGGGGCGTGAGCCCTGTGTTCCAGAAACTTCTACAGGTGCATTCTAGGTCTCCCCAGATCGTCTCACTCCATCCGGTGTGTCCGTCACCGAGCAGCCCTGCAGAGCCGCTGCCCCACACCCAGCCTAAGTGTTCAGGAAAGACCCAGAAACTTTCTGTTGGAGCCACGGCTGGAGTGGGAAGGGAGAGAAGAGGAGCAGCTGTCAACATGTCATCCGAGAAGCTGGTGGCTTCTCCGTGTGACTTGACGAGACGTGTGTCACTGGTAATGACTGCTCCATCCCACACGAGGTAGAAATAGGGTCTTTGAATATTCCTGTCAGAGGCACGTTAAGAGGAAGAGCAGCAATTAAACACGGAGGTAGCATGCGTCGTGACTTGGAGAACGCTTGCAGGAGTAGGTAGGTTGAGCCTCGAAAGGCAAGGCAGCTGCTGTTACCGTAGATGGAATCGTGGAGTCTGTCCGCGGCCCCCACACCCCGTGCGTGGCCGTGCATGGTGACCAGGCCCTGGACCACGAGCCCCACCCAGATTAAGTCCCAGGATGCTGAGGAAGAAAGCAAGCAAGGGGTGTCCCCGGCTGTCAGTTATGCCCAAGGGGCCTGGGCTGTGTCCAGGGGCCATTGGGGGTTGTCACAGCCAGAGGGGCTCCTGGCATCAGGAAGCTGGGGCCAGGGAGCTGCTCAGCCCCCCGCAGCGCCCACCCCACAGTGTTGCTGGCACCCGGTGGGCTCTGGAGAGGTGTCCCATATAGACACCCCAACCCGCTCTGCCACAAGCAGGAACGATCTTGCCCGCTCCACGGGCTCCTGTGTCCCAGCAGCAGAGGCTTTGCCCCAGGCTGGGTAACTTGAAAACCCCACACCGCGGGGGCTGTCCCAGCGCGCCCCTCCACCGGGAGGCGCTGGGACCAGCAGGTGGCGCAGCCGTGCCCCACCCTCCCGGACGCGTGGATCCTCGGCATCAGGACCAGAAAGAACAAAACCACCTGGTCTCCAGCCTAGAAAGGGCCACAGTCCTAGGGGTCAGGCCTGTGCTTTTAGAGGGGGCTGTCCTCTCAGAACTCTAAGTCGCAGGCAAGGATGTCGGGCTGCGCGCCACACTGACGGGGCCACCAGCCTGGGGTCGGAGAATGGGAGCCCCTTCTGGGGTGACACCCACGGATTCTGCTCCGTGCACGGCTGCTGGAAGCTCCTGTAGACTTGGGGCGGGGGGAGCTGCGTTCTTCCCTCTCTCGTGACCACGCTTCTTACACTCTTCATCAAAGCGCAAATACACACGCCTAAGTGCACAGAGTGCGAGCAGGCGTGGGATGAGGGTCCACAAAGGCAGCACGCCGCCATCGGTGCCTGGACCAAGAGCGGAGCCCGCCCTGCAACCCTCATCATGTGTGTGCCCGCCTCCATTGACGCCTTCAAGGGGAACACAACTCCAGTGATTGGTGCCATGGGGTAGTTGTGCCTGGTTTTGATACAGATAAAATGGAATCTAAGGTGGGGGGAAGGTAAAACTATAAAAATCATAGAAGAAAATTTAGAATATAATTCTGGGTAGGCAGATTTTCTTAAAAAGCCCAACACTGTGATAATCTTACATGTCCACTTGGCCAGGCCACAGTACCGAGGTACTCGGTCAAACGCTAGTCTGAATGTTGCTGGGAAGGTATTTTTTTAGACGAGAGCAACATTTAAACGAGCTGGTCTGGAGTAGAACATGAGTCCTCCGGGTGCGGGTGGGCCTGGCCTAACCAGCTGAAGGCATTCAGAGGAAAGACAGGTCCCTAGAGGAAATTCTCCTCAAGGGAATTCAGCCTCTACATGGCCTTGGGACTCTAGCTACAGTGTCGACTCTCCCTTGGGTCTCCGGCCTGGCTGAGGGGAGGAGGCCATTTGCAACACATATTTATATATATTATATTTTATTTATTTATTTATTTATTTATTTAATATATTATATATAAATATATATAATATATTTATTTATTTCACAAAAATATACTCCTACAAATCCATGAGAAAAATATGACCCGGGGCACCTGGGAGGCTCGGTGGGTCAAGCCTCTGCCTTTGGCTTGGGTCAGGATCTCAGGGTCCTGGGATCGAGCCCCACATCCGGCTCTCTGCTCCCGGGGAGCCTGCTTCCTCCCTCTCTCTCTGCCTGCCTCTCTGCCTATTTGTGATCTCTTTCTCATCAAATAAACTTTAATTTTTTTTAAGTTTTTATTTATTCATTTAACAAAGGGAGAGTACAAAGCAGGGAGAGCAGCAGGCAGAGTGGGAGGGAGAAGCAGGCTCTCTGCTGAGCCAGGAGCCGGATGTGGGACTTGATCCCAGGACCCTAGGATCACCACCTGAGCCAAAGGCAGCTGCTTAACAAACTGAGCCACCCAGTGAGCCACCCTCTCCTCAAATAAATTTTTAAAATATATTTTTAAAATAGGACCCAATTTTTTAAAGAACTTTTTAAAAAACATTTTATTTATTCATTTGACAGAGCAGGAGTAAGGGTGAGTGGCAGGCAGAGGGAGAGGAGGAAGCAGGCTCCCCACTGAGCAGGGAGCCCAATGTGGGGCTCGATCCCAGAACCCTGGGATCATGACCCCAGCAGAAGGCAGAGGCTTAAGTTGCTTAACTGACTGGGCCACCCAGGCTCCTGAACCAAATTTTTTAAATGGGCAAAACAGGCCTTCCAAAAAACCAGGATATGCAGTTAGCCAGTCATCAATGTCATTAGATATCTGAGGAACATGATTGAAACCATAATGTAAGGCAAATAGAGCAGAACGGTTAGAATGAACAAAGCAAGTGCTGTCATCACAGAGATGCCTCAGGAGCACCCCGGTGCGGGGGTGTGCCGGGAGGACCCCAGGGCCAGCAAACAGTCATCCCCACGGCCGCATGGGTGGCGGGGGTGGGAGCTTCCAGAGCCCTCTCCCAGGGTGTCCCACAGGACACACTTATTTCCAACAAACGAGACAGGACCATGCACATGTGGTGTGGTCTCCGGGGGCTGGCAGAGACCCATTGCCCGGGTTCTCTGTAGGGGTTGGTCTCGCGGGCTCGTCTGCCCAGCTCAGGCCGGGAACCCCGACTCAGGGAGGGGAGCAGGTGCTCAGCCCGAGCCTCGCGTCCACACGGGTGGTTCAGGGACCTGAGCCCCCCAGCAGCGAGGCTGGCCGGAGCCCACAGTCCAGTCCCAAACACTGCGGAGGGAGGGCCAACCTCGCAAGCCGGCCTTAGACTGCTGTGTTAACTCTTCTGCACTGAAGGGGGAAAACCAGCTCCATTAAGTCCTAAAACCAAGGGTTTGCATCCCCTGGGACCCCGACTACAATACCCACTGTGGACGTCCGCCCAACAGCAACACGTAAGAACGACCACCCAGAGGCAGAGGCGTGTTCAGAGCAGACCTGAGCAAGAGCCAACACCAGAAAGTACCAAATGAACCACCGTGCCAAAGGCTAGGTGCTCGGGAGTCAGGGCACGAAGCGGCAGGAGGGAACCCTCAGGGGAGCAGGTCATGGTCACTCTTGACTGTGAGGGTGGTTTCACAGGTATGTTACACACAGGTCAAAACTCACCAAGTTGCACACTAATATGTGTCATTCCTTGTGTTATGTCAATCAGCCTCAATAAAGCTGTTAAAATGGTTTTACTTCCAATGTCCATGATATTTGTTCCCCTGTAGACGTGTTCTCCGTGGATAACTTATTCATCCCCTTCCCATTCTTGTTCTCTGTCACGTGCCCTGTCTTCTCTCGTCGGCATTTCCTTCTGCTCCATCTTGTTTCTTTATTTGACAGAGACACAGTGAGAGAGGGAACACAAGCAGGGGGAGCAGGAGAGGGAGAAGCAGGCTCCCCACAGAGCAGAGAGCCTGATGCGGGGCTCAATCCCAGGACTCTGGGACCATGACATGAGCCGAAGGCAGACGCCCAACGACTGAGCCACCCAGGCGCCCCCCGTTTCTTGTTTCCTAAGCCCATTCATAGTGTCTTCCACTAGAGGGTATTTTTGAAGTAGACAATGCAGTCAGATGTGTCCGTTTTTTCCCTATGGTGCCCTGAAGATACCTGCTCGTACACAGGTCCTAGAGCCTAGGAAGTTTTCAAAAATGCGTGCTTCTCCGAGCAGCCTCATTCTCTAGATAACTATGAACAAATACTGCACATCACGAATTCTTCTGTAGGAAGGTGTCACCCTGCGGGCTTTTACCTGGTGTGCACTTATTATAAACCATCTTTTTTTGTTGTTGTGAATTATGGAAGCCAGGAAAAGACTCTCTATAATAACAAAGTGTCTAATGAGAACGAAGAGGCACCCCATATTGGGTGCCTACGATGAGGAAGGCAGAAATCAGCATTAAATGTTAAGAACTCACAGACAGGTCACACTTAACCTCTGCAAAGCCCAGCTCTGTCTTCCAGCACCTCCGATACCTGCACCTCCTCCAGTCCCTCCTGTTTTAGCGAACAATGCCAGAATCCACCTAACTGCTCAAACCCGAGAACTAGAAGAAGTTACCCTGACCCCTCCTACTCCTGCAACCTGCCCAGGAGAACCAGCGCCGCGTCCTCTCAACTCACCCTCCATCCTGGTTCCGCCGTCTCCCTGCCAGAGCCCTTATCTAAGCTAGCGCCTGGCCTCGCCCAGATGACTCCTAACTGGTCTCCTGCTTCCACTCCTGCTTCCCCACAATTCAGTCTCTACACAGACATCAGAGTCACTGTAAGAGAGAAATCAGATCACAGGCTTCCCCTGCTTAACCCCCTTCAGTGAATCTCGCTGCCCTCACGGTAGCACACAAACTCCTAAACGTGGCCCGTGGGACTGTCCCGCATCTCTCCCCTCCCTGTCGCTTGTGAACATTCAGCCAGCCCAGCCTTCCAGCTCCTCCGGCGTGGCGGGTTCCTTTCCATCGTTACGTCAGCTGTGCTCTGCTGCTCCTACTTCTCCCTCGCGTCCTGGCTGGGCTCACACGACTCTCTCTTCCTCTTCAGAGCTTTTTGTACAATCTGGGTCCTCAGCTGCAGGGTCTCTCAAAATGTACGGTCGAGGTGTCCCCTGGGCAGCAGCCATCTGAAGTCATGCCCAGGACGCGACCCCTTCCAAGATCACCCATGTTGTCATCGGCCAGGATTCCACTCCCCAGAGGGTCTCGGGCGGGAGGTCTTAGTCCCTTGCTGACTACTGGCTGGAGGTCGTCCCCAGTTCCTTAGCGTGTGAGCCTCTCTAACATCTCAGCTCCCTTCTTCAAGGCAGGCAGGAGAGGTGCTAGGAAGACACAAGTCAGTCTTTTGTTTGCTTTTTTACTCCATTAGTAATTTTTTTAAAAAATTGTGGTGAGATATACATAAAGTTGAACTTACCATTTTAACAACTTCAAGCGCATGGCTCAGCAGCCACCTCGACCCCCTGTTTGTGGCACTTTCCATCTCCCCCGACATGGAGACTTTGTCCCCACGAAGCACGGACTCCCCAGCCCTGCTCCAGCCCCCGCTCCCACCCCCTTCTCTCCGTGCGGACGGGACTCCTCTGGGGCTCTCCTGGGAGTGGGGTCCTGCGGGACGGGTCCTTCTGGGTCTGGCTCCTCTCACTGAGCCCCGTGTCCCCGGGGTCCGTTCACATCAGAGTATTCCCTACTTCATTCTTCACGGCTCTCTCTGCAACTGGGCCATAGTAGACTGTCGATAAGATTTTAGTTAACAAATGAATACATTCTTTTCATAACTCTGGTTGCTTTCACAGGACACGGAACAAATTTTTTTAAAAAGATTTTATCTATCCATTTGAGAGAGAGAGCGTTCCTGAGCAGGAGGGGGAGGCAGAGGGAGAAGGAGACCCCCACTAAGCAGGGAGCCTGATGTGTTACTCAGTCCCAGGACCCGGGATCCTGACCTTAGCCGAAGGGAGGCCCTTAACTGACTGAGTCACCCAGGTACCGCTAGCTCCCCGCTGAGCAGAGAGCCCGATGCGGGGCTTGATCCCAGGACCCTGAGATCATGACCGGAGCCAAAGGCAGAGGCTTTAACCCACTGAGCCACCCGGGTGCCCCATCTTTTTTCTTTTTTTCTTTCTTTCTTTTTTTTTTTTTTTTTAATGGTATCTTCTCTTGTCTAAATAGCATCAGCGGTTTTCAGCCTTCATCCTGCTTGACGCCTTGGCCGCGTTCACAGTCACCAGATGGTGCGTGCAACACGGCCGATCGGTCACACCTCGGATCAAAACTCTGCGATTGCTCCTTATTTCCCTCCAAAGCCTTTGGCCACCCACCGCCTCTTACGTCCAGCCGCGCCTGCGGGGGTCCCTGCCCTGGCCGCTCGGACTCGCTGCACACACCGGCCCGGCCCCTGCATGTGGCAGGTCTGGCCCCACGTGCCCGCCGGACCGACCTCTCCCCTCCGTCCCGACGAGGCCTGTGGGAGCACTCCCTTGAAGCGGCAGCCCTCACGCAGCACCTCGGGCGCCCTTGTGGGTCCTGCGATCCCAGAGCCCCGGGCCGGACCCCCCGCTCCGTGCCCTCCTCTCCTGCGGCTGGTCCGAGCGTGTGAGCCCCGGACGGGCGGAAAGGGAGCTCTCTACCGGCTCGCTCAGGAGCGACAGGCCGTAGGCAGGGCTGCCGAGCCGATGGGTCTGCGACCGGCGCTGGCGGGGACGCCCTGGAGGGACCGACTCCCGGGGGAGCGGCCTCGCCCCCGGCCCAGCCTCCCTGCGGCCGGCATTCAGCACCAGGCGCTCCTGGACAGCTCTGGAGGCCAAGTGCTCTCGGAACCTTTCCCCCACGGTCTGAGTTTCCCACCGGAGCCACCTGCTGGCCGTACCTACCGCTCAGCAGGAGGAAACTACTTTCCCGTGCCGGTAGGAGGGGTGGGGTCTCGGGATGAGTGGCGGCCGCAGCAGCCCATGGCACGGCGCGCTAGGCCCGTGTCGCTCGGGGCAGCCAATGGGCAGGGGCGTGGGCGGGGCGTGGGCAGCCGCGCGCGGAGCCGGGGAGGAACGGGACCGTGGCTGTGGGGTCGAGACCGCGCGGCGGTTGAGCGGCGGCGGCGGCGGCGGCGGCGGGCGAGGCCCGGCGGAGGTGCGTGCGGGCGCGGCCCGGGGCTGGGCGCCGGGGCGGGGCGGGGGGTCCGGCGGGCTCGGCCGCCCGTTCCCGAGGCCCGGCGCCGGCTCCCGGCTCGGTCTGCGCTGACCGGGCTCCGGGCCCCCGGGCGGAGCGCGAGGCTCCCTGTCGGGCGGGGCCGGCTGGGCGCGGTCCGCGGTCCGCGGGCGTCGCGTGCCCCGGTGCACACAGGAGGCGCCCACGAGGTGCGGCGCGAGCGCGCGCGCGCGGCCCGCTGCGGCCGGGCTTCGGGGCACCGGCGGGGGTCGGCGGCGGCAGCGGCGCGCGGCCGGGGCGGCCCGGACGCCGGTGCCCCGCGGAGCTCGCGGCCTCGAGCGCGGGGTGACGCGGGGGCCCGGGCCAGGCCGGGGGCGGGAGGCGCCCGCGCGGGGACCTGGAGACCCCGCCGAGGGGGCCGTGGGGGCGAGAGCGGGGTCCGGGGCGCAGGACAGCCGAGCCGGGTCCAGGGGGAAATCCGCCCCGCCGCGGCTCCCCGAGGACACAGGCGTCAGCGCACCCCTGGGCCTCTGCTCCGCCCAGGCCGCCCGGTGGGTACGAGGCCGACGGCTTAGGACAGAGGTCGGGGGAGGCCCTTCAAGGGGTCCTGGAGGCAGTGACCCTAAAAGACAAGACCTCATCAGGAGGTCGGGGGAAGGACGTATTCCAGGCGGCGAAAACAACCTGTGCAAAGGCCCTGAGGCAGGAACGGGCTGGGCATAGTCCAGGACCGCGGAGGCTGGGGCCGGGGTGGGCCGAAGCAGGGGCCGGTGGTGCAGAGCCTTCGACACAGGCGTGGCAGGGCAGTGGGGAACCAGTGGGGCGGCACCGCCCAGTAGAACATTCCGCAACACTGGAAGGGCTCTCTGTCCCTGCCGGCCGGTGCGGTCCTCCTGCACCTGTGCGGCCGCCGGGCACTTGAAGCGTGACGGAGAAGCTGGATTTTGCCTTGAGCGTAATTGTAGTTGATTTAAGCAGACACGCAGGACTCGTGACTGCGTACCGGACAGCACGGCTGTGGGGAATGTTCCGCAGGAGGCCGCCAGCTGGGCCAGGCTGGACCGAGTGAAGTGTGGGGGGCGGGGGGCGGTGATGGGCTTGGTCGCTAGAGCTGCTCGGATAATCCAGCGGCTGACGTGGTTGCCCTCGGCGTTCACAGTGGCTGGACGGAGGCATGAGCCCGCGGCTACGTGGTGGGGCCCGGTAGCACGCCGTGGGACAGGAGTGTGCGCCCACACATGGTGTGGCCCCGCGGTGACCGGAGCAGCCCCGGCCGCCAGCATGACGAAGCTGTTGGTGGCCAAAATCCTCTGCATGGTGGGCGTGTTCTTGTTCATGCTGCTGGGCTCCCTGCTCCCCGTGAAGATCATCCAGACGGATTTTGAGAAGGCCCATCGCTCCAAAAAGATCCTCTCGCTCTGCAACACCTTTGGAGGTGGGGTCTTTCTGGCCACGTGCTTCAATGCTCTCTTGCCGGCCGTGAGGGAGAAGGTAAGGGCTCCCTGGGGGCCGCTGCAGCCCGTGGCACCTTATGACCCAGGGTCTCTGATGCGTTTTCAATGAGGCCACCGAGCTTGGCGATAGCCGTGACCGTGCAGGAGCGACCGGAAATGGATTTACTGTGTGACCACGAGTCGGTTGCTTCCCTTCCCTGGGCCTTACCTGGTAGACGGGGCTGGAGCGAGACCTGGGCTTCCCGGCTGGGTGGCCCCCATCTTGCCCCGTAGCTGCCAGTCCGGGCCTCTCCTCCGGCAGCTGCTGCGGCTTAACCAGCAATAACAAATTTCGCAGCTTAATGCGGCACGTGTTGGTTACGCTGCGGTTTCTCCGGGTCGGGGCTGGACAGCGCTTGGCTGGGCCCCCCACTCCAGACCCCCGCCAGGCGGCATTCCAGGTCTCCAGGGGCGCGGGGCGCATCTCAGGGTCCAAGCTCATGTGGTGGTGGGCAAAGTCAGTTCCTTCCCGCTCGTCAGATGGGGGCCTTGTTTCTCCGTGGCTGAGGGCTGCCCTCAGCCCCTTCCACGTGGGCCCCCCGACAGCCACTTGCTCCGTCAGCAGGTGCCTGCACTTCTGACATGTTTCTGTTGTGTCCGCCACCCACCCTGCGTTCCTTCACGACCCAGCGTGGGAGCTCATGCAGTCGGCATCCCTGGGGGTGAGATCTCAGAGTCCTCCCTCAGGCCGTCTGCACTCCAGGGCCACATCCAGCCCTACTGCCCCCGACCCCACTTTGCTGCGTCCTCACGCCGTCACCTGTCATCACACGCCTGCCTCAGGCCGCGGCTGCTGCCATGGCCTTGCTCCTCCCCAGCCCCTCCAGTGCGTGTGGCCTCCCATGGTCCTCTCCAAACCACTCCAGGCTGCACCGCTGCCCACACCTGAGCCTGGGTGGGTCTGCCCCCTCCCCTCCGGCGCCCGGCCAGGCTCAGCTACAGCTGCTGGCTTGGTCACCCTGCAGATGGCAGCATCAAAAGCTGTGGCCTCTGCGTGTCTGCCTTGTCTCTCTCGATCTGGTGATGTGATCTGACTGTTCCTCCAGGGGCGGGGGCTGTTAGTGTTTCTCGGGGGTTCCCAGGCGGAGCACCGGCAGGCCTCCCAGAGATGCCTAGCAAATGAAGTGGTCTGTCTACAAATCACAGCCTTCTGCAGCCGGGGTTCCCGTGCGGGGTTGACTGTGCCCCGAAACCCAGGACCCAAAGCGTGAGCGTCAGCCAGCTGTGAGTACGCTGGAGGAGCCGTCCAGACCGCTGCTGGCCCGTTCTGCAGCCCCCTGGGGGTGTGCACGCACCGTTAGGAGTGCAGGGAAAATGAGCCCAGCCCAGAGGAGCCCACCTGCTGCCTTGCCGGACGGCACCCAGCGCTGCACCGTACCGAGCGGCAGCGCCTCGCCTTGCCTGTCTGGTTGAGCTTCAGTGAAGTAAATGAGACATAAGTCCACATGCCGGTCCTGGGCCACGCAGCCGTGTGTAAGGTCCCCCTGGGCCGCATGTGGCCGGGGGCTTCGGTATCAGATTGCACTTCTGGACAGCACTGGCTGGCAGGTTCTCCCTGGCTGGGGGCATGTGCGGAGTCGTATTCACGCAGGAAGACCTAGAAAGCAGCCCGCCCGCTGTCCTGTGGCAGCAGACCCCACACAGGCCTCAGGGCTGCAGAGGCTGGGCGATGGCACAGTGAGGCAGAGCGTGTCCCGCGCCATCTCCCTGCTTCTGGAGGGTTCTTGGCGGTCCTTGGCGTCCCTTGACTTACAGGTACATGACCCCAGTCTCTGCCTCTGGGCCAGCTGCCCGTCTCCTGAGTGTCTCTCTGTGTCCCCTCCTTTTTGTCTCATAAGGACACCGTTACTGGGGTAAGAGCCCATCCTAAGTCAGGATGCTCTGTCTCGTCTCCAGACCCTTAGCTTAGGTAGGATTTCCCCGGGGGCCGCCACAGCAAAACACCTCAGACATTTGCCGTCTGTCCCTGTGGAGGCCACAGGTCCGGGAGGCAGGTGCCGGCAGGCCTGGGTCCCTCTGAGGCCTGTCTCCTTGCCACCTCTTCACGTGCTGCTCCCTGCGAGGACTCCGGTCCCAGTGGGCCGCGGCCCATCCTAGCAACCCTAGTCCGCTGACTCGCCTTTTCAAGGACGCTCCCTCTACGGAGGGCTGGTTCTGCATTTCCAGACGTTCAGACCTTGGAATGTAGGACTGTTTGGTGGGGACCCCGTTCAGCCCGTTGCACTTGCATTACGTCTGCGGAGACCTTTCTTCCAAGTCAGGTCACATTGTGAGCTTCCGAGTGGGCGGGCCTTTAGGGACCGCAGTTCAGCCCGATACAGCGTGATTCATCATATTTGGCTGACTTAACCCCCAAGTGCTCTCTGTAATGGAATTTTTGGTGTTTTTTTTCCTGAACCCAGCAAGGGTGAGCCCACCTTCTCCTATTTTTTTAGCTTCTTGTGTGAAGTGGACGTTTCTGTGCTGTGCTAAGTGAACAGTGGTAGCTCCCACACCCTGTTGCGTTGGCGGCCGGAGGCCAGGCTGCCCGCTCTGAACCCGTCTCTCCCTCCGCCCCCCTCTTGTGTATCTTCCGCTCCAGCTGCAGAAAGTCCTGAGTCTCGGGCACATCAGCACTGACTACCCGCTGGCCGAGACCATCGCGATGCTGGGTTTCTTCGTGACCGTCTTCCTGGAGCAGCTCATCTTGACCTTCCGCAAGGAGAAGCCGTCCTTCATCGACCTAGAGACCTTCAACGCCGGCTCAGACGCCGGCAGTGACTCGGAGTACGAGAGCCCCTTCATGGGGGGCGCGCGGGGCCACGCGCTCTATGCGGAGCCGCACCCGCACGCGCACGGGCTGAGCGTCCAGGAGCTGTCGCGCTCCAGCCCGCTGCGGCTCCTGAGCCTGGTGTTCGCGCTGTCCGCGCACTCCATCTTCGAGGGCCTGGCCCTGGGCCTGCAGGAGGACGGGGAGAAGGTGGTGAGCCTGTTCGTGGGGGTGGCCATCCACGAGACGCTGGTGGCCGTAGCCCTGGGCATCAGCATGGCCAGGAGCGCCATGGCCCTGAGGGACGCAGCCAAGCTGGCCGTCACCGTCAGCGCCATGATCCCCTTGGGCATCGGCATTGGCCTGGGCATCGAGAGTGCCCGGGGGGTGCCCAGCAGCGTGGCCTCGGTGCTGCTGCAGGGCCTGGCGGGCGGCACCTTCCTCTTTGTCACCTTCTTCGAGATCCTGGCGAAGGAACTGGAGGAGAAGAGCGACCGTCTGCTCAAAGTCCTCTTCCTGGTGCTGGGCTACGCCGTCCTGGCCGGCATGGTCTTCCTCAAGTGGTGAACGGCCCGTCGCCCGCCCGCCGGACGCAGGTGCCCCTCCCGCCCCCCTCCCCCCAAGCAGGGGAGCACAGGCCCCCAGCGGCTACCTGTGCCCAGAGGGGCCGCGCCCTGGATCCAGCACCCTCAGCCTGGAGCACAGCAACTACGTTTAAAAATACTTCTCTTAAAATTATTTCACAAAGCTGTGTGGCTTTGTGTCATGCCCGTCATGCCCCGGCATGGAGAGCCGAGGCCGCCCACAGGGGGCGGGGCCGCGCAGCCCGCTGGGCTTGGGCTGGGACCCTGCCCTCCCCCCCACTCCTGCCTGTGGACAGGACAGGACCCCGGCTGCTCTGGGCCACCAAGCCCGTCCAGAGGCTGGAGACTCCTGGCCTCCTCTTCCAGCTGACTCTGCCGCGGAGCGTCACACAGCGTCACACAGGGTCACACGGGGAGCTCTAACTCTTGCCAAGAGCCAGTGCCTCCAGGGGGACGAGGGGTGGGCTGCCAGGCACCTCAGCACTTCCCTCTTCCACGGTGCCCCCCGCACACACTTGGGGGACCCGAGAGATGTGCAGGCTGGGTCCAGGGGCAGCTGGGCCATTGGTTCTCAGCCCGCCATCCCCAGGGCCGTGGGGCAGGGGCCAAGCTGTGAATCACCGACCCGTCCTGTACCCCCCACCGCAGACACACTGGCGATGCCAGAAGCTGCCTCAGGGGCGCGGGAGCACAGGGCGCATGTGGCGCTGGCCCCAACCCTGCGCACGCGCTCCCTGGTAACCTGTTCAACTCGCCTGTTGTCTCAGCAACCCCCACGCGGGCCTCCAGGGATGGGAGGCTGTGCTGAGAGCCTTTCCCGGGGGATTTTGCCATCAGGAGTGCTCCAGGGGGAATGTGGGCTGGTGGCCTGGGCTGGGCTGTGGCAGCCGCAGCCTCTCGAGCTCCGTCAGGGACGCTCGGCTGTATGGCGGCAGGCACGAGGGTGCACACGCCTTCCCAGTGCCCTGAGTCCCTTCCTCTGCCTCGCTCCAGGCCTGCAGGGTTCCCCAAGCACAGGCCCCTTCTGATGCGGGCCCTGGGCTTGGTGGGGCTTCTGGTCACCGGCTCCAGCCCTGTGGGCACCCCTGGGGGCTGCTGCTAGTGCTCAGCCCCTCCCAGCACAAGCAACCAACCTTTGCCAGCACCCCGGCCTTGTCCAGTTCTGCTACAAGAGGCCAGGAGAGCGGGGATGTGTGTCTGAGGGCCTGTCGCTGCAGAACTCTCAGGCCTGTTGCCGGAAACTTCTGTCTGGCTTGTCCTGGGGACCCATCTCCAAACCCCACATGGCCTGACCCTGTCCCCGTGCTGGGAAGGTGACCTGCATGGGTGTGGGGACATTATCCTTTCCATTGTGTCCTAAAGCCAGTGGTGTCAGCCTTGGCCTGCCCCCCCCCCACCTCCCTCCACCCAGGAGGTGGAAGTTTCTACCCACTCAGCCTCTTCCCCGACTGGGCAGGTCACCGTGGGGCCACCAGGTTGTGAGCCTGCCTTCATCTGGGCCAGGGTCGTCTCTGCTTCCGGGACCCCTGCTCCAAACTCCCTGTGGCTTCCAAAAGCCCACACACCACAGGGTCCCTCCCCTGTTGCCAGCCATCAGCAGCCTGGGGATCTGGCCCTGGGGACACCCCAGCCGGACCACCTCCTGTCACCCCCACTGATGTCTCCAAGGCCCTGTCCCCCTCACGCTGAGCACACTCCCTGACCAGTGGGCCCGGGAAGGGCAGCACCACACCAGCAAGGAGCCTTGGGTCATAGGAAGACCCGGGGTTCCCTCTGCGGGCCCCTCAGACCTCACCACCTCAGATTCTCTCTGCTGGGCCGTGGCTGCTCCCGGCTGACGTGCTCTCCCTAGGGTCCCACCGGCTCCAGCAAGCTGTTTCCAGGCCCCCGGAGGACGCTGGGACCCTGAGAGGTTTGAGGGGGCTGTGTTGGAGAAGA
The DNA here is from genome assembly GCF_022355385.1 of Mustela nigripes. Taxonomy (NCBI): domain Eukaryota; kingdom Metazoa; phylum Chordata; class Mammalia; order Carnivora; family Mustelidae; genus Mustela; species Mustela nigripes. Next base: position 1,727,596 of record NC_081558.1, on the reverse strand, counting down.
TGCAGGCTGCCGCAGCAGCCCCCCCAGACCCCTCCTGGCTACCCCTCCTGTCTTCTGTGGCCAGCGGAGCAAGGGTCAGCCCTGGGACCTGCTTCCAGAAGCTGCCGCAGTTGGCCAACAGTTGGGGTGAAAGTGTCTGGGTTCTGGTCAGTTTTCCCTACATTGCGTGCAGATCAGACCATCTCTGCCCTGAGCTAAGAAGAGTGGCTCTTTTGCCCTCCAGCTGAAGCCCGGAGGAGCAGCGCCCACTCCCGAGGTTTCCTGGGCTCTGGTGGCTAGGTCCGGCCTAGACAAGGCTCTTCTGAGGCCTTTGCTGGCTCTGTCCCCGCCCCCTTGCCCACCCCCGCCACCCAGGCAGGAGCAGCTCTCCTGTGGCTACGGCTGAGGCTGATCACCACTGCCCCAGACCAGCCCCTGCACAAAACTGGACAGGAGTCTCAGAAGGCCATCCGTGTGCAACCTGGTGACACTGAGGAAATGCCATGTGGCCTGCTGCTGCAGAGGTCCCTGTCTTTTGGGGGTCTTCTGCTCACTTCACGGTTCCCAGTAGGGGGGATCCCCTAGGGCGCTCCAGGTGGTGTCTGAGGGTGGCCGTGGTGGTCACACTGGGGTGTCACTGCTCTGATTCATGGGAAGGGACAGTGGGTTCCATGCAGAGGCCGGTTGGTGCTGAGATCCTATATGCGTGTCGGAGACAGAGGAGGGGGCGGACGCCTGCTGATCGACAGCCGGTGGTGCTCGGCAAGGGCCAGAGCTGCAGCCAGAAGCGAGGGCGCCCAGCGAGCGCTCCAAGCCAAGCCCTCCACACAGAACACCGAGCAGCAGCTCCGCCAGCATGGACGTGGTGGGGTCAAGGCCAGCCGCACCCATCCACTTGGTCTAGCTTCTCCCCTCCCCCACTGGGGGTCCTGGGCGGGCAGGAGGAGGGGTGCCTGGGCTGGGGACACCATTGAGAGCTCTGCCAGGAGGAGAGTTACCCCGGGACTGTCTCCCGTCACCAGCCAAGGCCACCAGCGTGTCTTCCTCCACCAGGAGGTCGCTGGCCCAGGCCTCAGCCCTCCCAGGTCTGCTCTGCGTGGGGGCTCAGGGCACGGGCAACAGCTGGATGGAGTCAGCCATATTCCCCTCCTCGATCTGGAGACAAAGGGGGAAATTATGAGGCGGCACCCAGGCCTCGTGGATTGAATCAACCTTAATAACAGTGTGTCGGGGTTTCTGTTGTCTGCTGTTTGCGTCTCTGGTGCACAAGTTATTAGCGTGGGGCGGGGAGGTGGTGCGCTGGTTCCCCGCCTGCCTGCATCTCCAGCCACCCCCCCCCCCCCCGCCCCGCAGCCGGCAGGGGAGGGGGATGGTGTCTCCCAGCCCACAGTGGGCTCAGACCTGCTCTGGCCACCAGCTCTGGGCCTGCCAGGAAAAGAGGCGGCATCCCACTTGTCCCAGCCTGTGCCCACCCTCCGGGGAAAAGCCAGTGACTGGCCCATCTGACCTTCCCAGAGCTGGAGCTGCTCCCTGGGTCATCAGGATGCGCTCCGTGCCGCCCTGAAGGCCTCTGTGGCTCCCAAGGCAGGAGCACAGGCCTGGCTGGCTGCTGTGCTCCGATGGAGGCCTGAGGCCATTGCTGTGTGCCCAGCCTGGCTGGGGAGAACCTGCTGGGCAGGTGGGCACTTCCAAGCCCCTGCTTCCTTGGTACGGGGCAGGCCTGGCCCACGGACTGCCTTTAGACCGAGGTAAACAGCCACCACAGTTGTCAGGCCCCTCCCTGCAGGGACCAGCTGGGCCTCGATCTGAGCACGGTCAGGCCCACTTCTCGGCTGACAAGCTAGAACAGGGTCTCCATCTCAGCACCATAGACGTTTGGGGCTGTCTCTCCAGGAGCAGGCTGGGAGCCGCATTCTGGCTGGGGGCGGGGCTGCGGGATCTGCATGGCCACCCAGCCCCCAAGCGGTGCTGATGCTGCTGGTCTGCGGACACGTTTGAGATCCACTGCCCGGCTCCAGGTCTCTCCAGCCAGCACCACCGACACCAGACTGTCCCGGGCACAGTGCCGGGGGGGAGGGGGTTGGGGGAGGTGAGCGGCATCTCTGGACCCCGCCCACGGGATGCCAGGAGCACCCCAGTCGTGGCCCCCACAAGTGTTTGCTGACAAGCGTCCCGGAGTCACCCAAGGGTGAGGCCCACTGCCCTAAGATGCATGGCAGTTCGCCTGGTAACGGGGGCGAGACGACCTGTCACCGTGAAATGCGGCGTCAGCCGCCAGTAGTGCCCCAAAGACAGAAGAGGCAGAGCGAAGGGACAGCCAGGGAAAATGCAAACGATTTTTCGAAACATGGTCAGGGAGGAAATCCCTGGGACCACCCGAGTCCCACGAAGATGGGGAAAGAGCCTTTCTGGTGGGGCAGGGGTGGGGGCAGCTGGTGCAAAGGCCGTGAGTCTTTCTGCAAGTCCTTTTCTCCCCCGACTGTTCACAGCCGCCCTGACGTTCTGTGAAGACGGCCAAGGGTCACAGGGCTTTCTCCGACCCGCAGTGAAGACTTTGGTGGGCTCCTGCTCGAGAGGCCGTGGTAACAGCCGCACCTCGTGCTTTGGGACAAGCTCCAGGCTGCCTCCATCTGGCTCCGCAGGTGGCTTCAACGAAGGGCCCACGTCTTTCCCCCAGGGCTGGGGGCCAGCTCCTGCAGAGGCCGGCAGGCAAAATTCAGGCTTGGGAATGCCAGCCTATTCATTTTCCAAGGCAAACTGGGTTTGGACAAGTGATTTTCTTATTTCCAAATGTTGGAGCCAAACTTGAAAACAAAGTGGACCACATCTAGAGACCGTGACACTCGGCCTCTGCTTTGCCCGAATGGTCACATTAATCCCGGGAGCACGGAGAGCGAGCAGAGAATGCAACCCAGCCATCTTCCTATAGCTCATTGGGGCTGGAACTCAGGTCCAGCAGCACTGCCGGGAGTGTGTGTGTGCGGGCTTTGGGGGTAAGCAAGGCTAGAGCTTTGGGGCAGGGAGAAGTCCCATAGGCTGCCAGGCCAGGTGAAGAGTTGGGACTCTGCCCACAAATGGTTGTCCCTTGTAGTGGAGGTGATTTCTGCAGGACAGGGACAGTTGGCCAGGGATAGGTAGAAGGCTGGGTGGTGGCTTCAGAGCCCCATGGACCTGAGTTCCAGCCCCAATGAGCTATAGGCAAGGGTCGCCTGCTATCCTAGTTTGGGGTGCTCGAGTGGGGGCTTGGGCCCCCGGACAGAGCACAGAGGGGACTCAGGCCTGTCCTCCTCTGGCTCACAAGGCCAAGAGCCTGGCCCAGGAGCTATAAATAGCAGCTGCAGAGTGGAGCTGCCGCCTGTGCCCACGCTCCTACGCATGAGTCAGCCTGGCCTGGCCTGGGCAGGCGCCCGGAGGAGCCGGAGAGCTGGCCAGAGGCTGGGGGCCCGGCCCAAGTGCAGTCCGGTCACTCGGACCAAGGCAGGCTGGCCGCTGGAATGGGAGGGAGTGGGGCTGTCGCCTCAGGGCACCTGTGTGCCTGGCAGCCCCTCGAAGATGGACGTCCCCCTGATTGCTCCCTGCAACCCGAAAGGTGAGGAGACATTCACAGATGGGGAAACTGAGACTCAGAAGGGCACTTGGCTGGGACATGGCAACCCAGACCAGAAGTTATTATGTATGGATTGAGCTGCCTCTGTGTCTGGTTGAGGGCACCCCAAGATGAGGGGCTGGGGCCAGACGGCCCTCTGAGGCGCCCCCATGGGGCCAGTGACAGGACAGAGCAGGAGAGACGTGTGCCCAGGGAATAGTTCCAAGCAGCCTGCAGGGACCAGGAGGAGAGCTCAAGTGAGAAGCTGGATTTGACCCGGGGGCAAAGGGAGCCAAGGCAGCATTAGAGCTCAGGAGGCCAGTGGTGGAGGCTGGGCACTGGATGCTGGGGGGAAGGAGAGCAGGAGGGGCGATCCTGGGAGACCTAGAAGGAGGCAGGCGGGGCTGTCTAGGTGGGAGGGGCCTGTGGGTGAAGTGCAGGGCTGGGTCCGGGAGAAATGGCGACCACCAAGCCCCGGAAGCAGGGCTAAGCTCAGGGCCCAGCTCCGTGGGAGGCAGGTGGTCTTGGGGGCAGTGCCTGTGTTTCCAAGGGAACAGGAAGCAGCCACCTCAGTCAGAGACATGGAGATGGTGGGCCAATGAGAATCGAAACACTAAGGGCTGACCATCTGCTCACACATGATGGGGAGCTTACCACCTACAAAGACCGTTTATCCTCTGATTGCTCTGACCCCAGAAAGTCCCTTCTTGTGGGACCTTAGTGTCAGCCTACCCCCATCAAGGAGCATCTTATTCCAACAGGCTTTCGGGAGCCTGGGTCCGTCTTACACCCACCCCTAATCCCACTGATGTGCCAAAAGTCCAGTCTCCTCCGAGATGAGCCTCTGCCTCCCTCCAGCCCTTCAGGAGGGAGTGGTGGTATCTTGTAGCCTTAAACGTGGGCACGCAGACACTTCAAACAGGCACTTCCCAAGGCAAACATCCATTCTCAGAGACAACTCCTATTGGGGGAAGATAGATATTTTCCTACCCCAAGCCCCAAACCCAGCACCACCCCTGCCCCATTGTTCACCCCCACCTTCAGATGCTAGCCCAGACTTAGAACTGTGCTCTCCCCCTGCGTGGGCTGCCTTAGGGGCACCAACCCATTCCTAGTGCCCTCCTCACTTCTCTCCTGCCACCCCTCTCCCACCCTTGCCCAGGCTGAGCTCCTAGGATGGGGGAGTGGTCTCCAGGCGCACTCCCACTGCCTGCGAGGCCCCTGGGGCCACCGCTGCGCTCTGGTCTCTTTATCCATTGATCATGTCTTCATCCCAGGAAAGCCCCCACGCCGGTGAGGGACCCTGGCTGGCCCAGACCCCACCAGCGCCCGGGCCCTCAGCTGCAGTTCCGCCAGCAGATCCTTCCCTTTGCTCCCCAGGGTGACCCTGGGGCGCGGGGCTCCCCAAGAGGCAGTCAGACCCCACCCCGTCCCCCGCCCCCGGCCTGGCGAACCCCTGGGGCGCGGGCAAGAGCGCGTGTGCTCCGGGCGGGGGTCGACGCGGCGGTGACCTTGGCCGGGCGCGGGTCCCCGGGGAGGGGCGGAGCGCGGCGCCCGGCGGGCGGGGACGGGCGGGGACGGG
>NC_081558.1:1711617-1719449 GCF_022355385.1 Mustela nigripes | reverse complement strand
TGGAGCCCCGGCTGTGCCGCGCCCGGCGCGCCCACCTTGGACAGCTCCCCCCGGGCGCCCTCCCGCCCCCGCGGTCCTGGCCGCGCGCCCCTCCGCCAAGCCAGCCCCTCCCCCAGGCCCGCCGCAGCCCCCTCTGGGTGGGTCGGTCCCGCTCAGTCGGAGCCCCCTTCGTGAGGGATCAGGGGGGTCCTGGGCCCGTCTTCCCGCGGAGCACCCGCTCAGCCTCCTGCCTCTGGGCCGAGCCAAGCCCCTCACCCAGGAACCCCTCCCTTGGCCCTTCCCCCACCACTGAGAACCTCCGCTGGCCCAGGGGAGCGCGGGCTGGTCCCCTGAGTGTGCCTCCCCTCCCTCAGACCCCCGGCCATCCAGCCCCTCCTTCGGCAGGTAGTCCCTAGGTCAGACCCCTCCCCCATTCAGTTAAGCCGTGTGTGAGTGTGTGAGTGTGTGAGTGTGTGTCCTGTGCCCTCCCCTGGGTGGAGACCTGCTCTCCCGGCCTGGCCTGGGGAGGGTCAGGTTGGGCTACCTTGCATAGGAGGAGGACCCTGGGCTGTGTAGCCAGCCGGGGCCCAATTCAAGTCCTCCTCGGCTCTGCCACCTCCCTGCTCCATGACCTTGAGCTGGGGCCTCCCCCCTTGGAGCCTCAGAGCCTGCGACCCCATACCCCCACCCCGCAGAAAGTGAGGGTGGGAGTCAAGCAGCGCCAGGTAGGTACCCAGCATGCATGTGGGGGTTAGGGAATGGGGGCTCCTGGTCCAGGGACTGCGGCGCAGCAGGGCCCCTCCTGGAGGACGGACGGGCCTGGAGTCCTGCCTGGGGGTCTGGGTCCCCAGCCAGCCGTGGCGGTGCCTGGCTGTACACCCTTGTGCCCCCTCTCAGGGTGCCCACCCAGGAAAGGGCAGTGCCTGCAGAGGGGGCCGGCACCCCTCCCTGCCCCCCACCCCAGCTTCCTCCCAATGCTGAGTGTTGCCATGCGTGTCGCCAAGGTGCCTAGTGAGGTACGAGGAGTTAGTACTGGTAAGCGTGGCCGCGTGTGCCTGGCGCGGAAGTGGGGGGTGAGTCTGCCGTTCCTTGGATCGTCCTGTCTGCTTCTGGGAAACCTGGTGCTTTGGTCGCTTCAGAACTTGCCTTCACACCCCACTGCCAGCCAAGTGCCTGTACCCCGAGCCCTCGTGCCTGATGGTCACGATGGTCCGTCTTGACCGAGGGCCCCCGGTGCCAGGAGCCCGGCTCTGGGCTTTCTCCAGCTTCTGCACCGCTTGTCCCAGCAACTCATGGAGCAGGCGCTGTGACAAAACCCAGGCTCGGGGACCCCGACCCACCTGCCCTGGCTCTCACCTTCGGCTTCACACCGCCGAGTCTTCTACCCCACACACACCCGAGGGAGGTAACCTAGTCCAGGCGAAACCTCGTGTCTCCTCCCCAGCACAGTGGACCTACCTCCACAGAGATGGCCAGGAAGGACACAGATGCTGGAGACCGGCCTTCTACGGCCCCACCCCAAGCCCAGGCCTCTTCCCCCACCAGCAGCATTTCAGGAATTGCTGTGCTGTGTGACCTCGGGAGGCCGCTGGACCTCTCTGAGTACAGATGCAGAGAGAGAGGCTAGAAGGATGTCCTTCAGGAAGGTCTGTTCCTCCAGAAACGAACAGACCTTGAACCAGAGCCGTGGCAGGCCAGACTGGTTTGGGGGCACAGTGCAGGAAGTGGGGACCTTTCTCATTGGGTCCAGACTTCATTTTCTCACCTCTGACCTGGGCTGCTGTCAGAAATCACTGCCCTGATTTGCAAATTATGGCTTTTGGACTTCCAGTATCACGATCGCACTTATGGGATGGGAGAGGGGAGGAGGCGTATGTACGGTGCGAGTTCCCGGGGCCGTGGCCCTGGGCACCAGGTTTGTCCCTTCTGGGCCCAAGAGCACAGGCATGCTAAAGACATCCCACCATGTGGCCCCCGTGAGGTTTGAGAACCTCTGGGCTGAGGGAAAAACAGGAAGCCTGGGGTTGCTGGAGAGAGGCACCCTTCACAGAGGAGGACTCTGCGGCTCAGGGTGGCGACGCATAGCCTTGCCTAGGTCACAGACCAGGTCTGCCGGCTTCCAAGAGCCCGTGGAGAGGCCAGTGCAGCCTGGGAGGGAGGCATGCAGGTGAGGAAAGGAGTCAGTGCCCCCCACGATGGCATCTCTACTCCCCTTCCAGCCCAGAGTCCCCGGGGAACCAGCCTGGGCCCCCGATTCTGCCGGGGCAGGGAAGCAAGCAAAGGGAGCTGGCTCCAGGGCCCCACACAGGACAGAACTGCGAAGTCAGCCAGGTCAACCAGAGGGTTCTCCGCAGGACGCAGGAGGGATGCCTTGTCCCCTGAGAAGCTGCACCCCCGCCCCGCTGGGGCCCAGAGCTGTCCCCTCTTGCCTGTGGCCTTTTGTGCCTGACACTCCTCTCTGTACAGGGTTGGTCTGGGGTTCTAGCGGCTGGCACGAACCCTCCCGGCCCTGCCTGACCCCCTGCCACCGCGTGGAAGATGCCTGAGCAGAGCAACGACTACCGAGTGGTGGTGTTCGGGGCGGGCGGCGTGGGCAAGAGCTCGCTGGTGCTGCGCTTCGTGAAGGGCACCTTCCGGGACACCTACATCCCCACCATCGAGGACACCTACCGGCAGGTGATCAGCTGCGACAAGAGCGTGTGCACGCTGCAGATCACCGACACCACGGGCAGCCACCAGTTCCCGGCCATGCAGCGGCTGTCCATCTCCAAGGGCCACGCCTTCATCCTGGTCTACTCCATCACCAGCAAGCAGTCGCTGGAGGAGCTGGGGCCCATCTACAAGCTCATCGTGCAGATCAAGGGCAGCGTCGAGGACATCCCCGTCATGCTGGTGGGCAACAAGTGCGACGAGACGCAGCGGGAGGTGGACACCCGCGAGGCTCAGGCTGTGGCCCAGGAGTGGAAGTGCGCCTTCATGGAGACGTCGGCCAAGATGAACTACAACGTGAAGGAGCTTTTCCAGGAGCTGCTCACGCTGGAGACGCGCCGGAACATGAGCCTGAACATCGACGGCAAGCGCTCCAGCAAACAGAAGAGGACAGACCGCGTCAAGGGCAAATGCATCCTCATGTGAGCCCAGAAGGCCCGCCGCCAGACGGCCCATGCCTCCCCCGCCGCCCCTGCGCCCCCTCCTCCGGCCCCTCCCCCTCCGCTCGGGCCTCGGGTCCTCCCCGCCGCCGCCTTCTCTCTCCTCTTCCCTCACCCAGCACCTCTGTGGGGGCTACCGAGGCCCCGGTGAGCCCGCGGCAGGTCTGGGGCTCCAACCTGGCCCTGCCGCATGGCTCTGCCTCCCACCCCCGCCCCCCCAGGCCTGTCTGCACCCCCCAAAGCCAAGTGCCGGAGGTGGCCCCCTGGATCCGCACATGAGAAAACGGGGAAGCTGGATGTCCCCGCTGGGGCCGAGGATGCCGCGTCTTCCCTGTCTCTGCCCGTCTCTGTCTCTTTCCCGTGGGTGCCCCGAGCCACACCTTTGTCTCCTCCATCAGATCACTGTGACCTTGCTGGGGAGGGGAGCGGAAGTGCACATGGACCTAAGAGTTTGCTCTCCCCGTTTCGGTGTTTGACACACGCTGCCCCTGCTCCGTTCCTCGTGACCTCTGGCCTGTGCCCCCACCCCAGGTCCCAGAACAGTCCTCACCCCTGTCCCCACAGCCTCGGTGAGGGGGAGGGGCTCACGGGATGGGTCTCAGGCCACCAGGCAATAACCACAGAGCCTGCCACGGTGCCGGGTCAGCCTGGAACCCCACTCCTCGCCCTGCCTGGGGGACCCGGGGTGCACCCAGGGGAGGCCTGGGACTGGCCCATGGCCACAGCACAACTCAAGGGGACCATCCAGAGTGAATATGGGGGCCTCCCCAGAGATTGACACAGCCCGTCACCTGTGAGCCTCAGGCAGGGGCCCATGGGGTGCTGGGGAGGGGGTCCCCAGGACCCCATCCAGAGGCAGGCAGCTGGACCCAGCACCAGCAGGGTCAGAGGGAATCCAGGCAGAGCTCTGTCCAGCCCACTGCCTCCCACCAACTGTGCCCCAGAAAGGGGGGGCTCTGCCCGGGAAGGTGTGTGTCTATGAGATTCTGAGTGCTCTCTGCGAGTGTCTGGATAACCACGCGCGTGGGACCTTGATGTGTAGGACCAGCGGGAAGGGAAGCCGCAGGCCTGGGGTGCGGAGGTGACCACGGGCTGGTGTGTTTGTGCCACGTGCTATGCACAGGGAGACGGCTTATGTCTAAGATGTGTGCGTGTGTGTGTGTGTGTCTGTCATTTGGCTGGTACGTCTATGTCCCGGTCTCTATGTGATAGTGGTGGAAGCTCTATGTAGGGGTGGGCAGTGTGGTGTGGACAGGACTGGTTCTTTGTGTCAATGGGAACCTTCATACCAGCATTCAGGGGGATTGTAAGTGGTTGTGCTTTGGGGAGTGGGTGACGTGATTTCCAGGACCACATCTGTAAGTGTTCCGTCTGAGGAACACTAAGCCTGTTCGACGTGGTAGCGAGGTTACTCTCAGCTCCAACTCTGTATCGTCAGCTGGTGGCGCCTACCACGACACCCACCGCCAGAAACTGCACGCGTCGGTTGTCTCTGCTCCTGTGGGTCGGGAGTGCAGGCACAGTTTCCCGGAGACTTCCGCTTGGATCTCCGAGGCTGCGATCCGCGTGTGGGCTGGCCGCGGTCTCATCGGAAGGCCTGACCGGGGACCGATTTGCTCCCAAGCTCACGCGGCTGTCAGCGGCATTCCGTTTTCTGCAGTTTCAGGCCCGAGGGGCTCTGCTGCTCACTAGACACCCCCGAGCGCCACCCGCGGCCCCTTGCCACCTGGGTCTCTCCCGGGGGTTGCTCACCGCTGGGCATCCTGGGGCGTGATGGGGCTGTGTGTGCTTGCTTGTGTGTTCTTAGGACTGCCCTGTGTGTGTGCATGTGTTAGAAAGACCATGTCACAGTACAGTGGACTGTTTGTGGATAAGAGGGGCTGTTTCTGTCCATCTTAGTGGCTGTGCATTTGGTCCTGTCTGTGTTTGTGTGACTCCGCAAATGTTTACTGGGCACACTGTGTAGAGAGGGAGGGAGTGTGTGTGTGCAAGTGTGTGTGTCACGGCCTGGCATGGGGATGGCCCCCTGGAAGAGCTGGTAGCAACCTGCCTGAGCACAGCTGAGCCCCCCGACCCTGCGGCGGGTCCAGGGTCCACCAGCAACTGGTGTTGCTCCCTTCCCCACCCCGGGAGCGTTTCCTGGGCCTTGCTGGGCAGGGGTCTGCAGCCCTTTCTCAGGGACACACCCTGATAGCACAATCTCCCTGGGGCCCCGCCCACCTCCAGGCCTCTCCCCTGCCCCAGGCCATGGTCCCCTGGGGAGAAGGGGCTCCTGCCGCAGGAGGGACCTGAGAGCCCGTCCTGCCTGGGCACCCCTGGTTCTGGGGACCCTGCCAGGCCATGCTTGCTGTGACTCCACCCCTGCCCCTTCTCCCCCCGCATGTGGGTGCCCCCTGCCCCCCATTGTGGGGTCTGTGTAGCATTTGCTCTAGAAATAGTCTTCCTGCAATAAAGAAGTGGATCCTGCATCTCCTGTCAGTGCCCTTTCTTTGGCTTCAGGGAGGGCAGCCCACCAGCTGCAGGAGAGGGAGGGGAGGGGTGGGGGTGGGAGTGAGGGAGGGGGGTGAGGGAAGGGGACGAGGAAAGCTGCTATGGGGAGAGGTTGAACAGATCAGCACTTCTTCTGGTGGCCCCCCCAACAGGAGACCTCACAGGCCCTGCTGAGCCCATGAGTGCAGTCAGATGCCAGATGCCGGGAGGGAGCGGGAGCTACGAGCCTCCTTTAACCTGGGGAGGAACCTGTAGGGCCTCAGCTTCCCCATCAGCTAAATGGTGACTTGGAGTTTGCAAACTTAAAAGCAGGGGCAGGATGAGGGTCAGGAGAGTGAGGCACTCACCAGGGGCACAAAGCTTAAATGGGGGACACCAAAAACTCCACCATCGAGACACATTTTTTTTTAAAGATTTTATTTATTTATTGGACAGAGATCACAAGTAGGCAGAGAGGCAGGCAGAGAGAGAGGGGGAAGCAGGCTCCCCGTGGAGCAGAGAGCCCGATGCGGGGCTGGATCCCAGGACCCTGAGATCATGACCTGAGCCGAAGGCAGAGGCTTAACCCACTGAGCCACCCAGGCACCCTGAAGTGTCCTTATTTTTAAATGGTAACAATGGATTTACATTTTTAAAGGATTTGGGGGACATATCCCACCTGTGGGCCAGCAGTTTGTGACCCTTATTTGGGGAACAATGCCATCTTTACAGAAAGATGGGGGCTGGAGAGTGAGATGCTGGCTCCCAGGCTCCTGGTTTTCTCTGTGCACTGCAGGGGATTACAGGGATGACGGGAGCCCTGGGGGTGCTCTGCTGGGAGGCCAGAGGCTCAGATCACAGAGTATCAGTATACTGCACGAAGTTCTAGGAGTCCTGGCATCTGGTGGTTTCATCTTTTTATAAGAAATCCTCCCCTCCCTGACTGTCAATGCTTTTGGAGACATACCATACATTTTCCAACATCACCAAGGGGAGCTTTTTAAAGATATGCATTCCAGGGTTCCATGGGATTCTGGATCATTCAGTCTGGGTGAGGGCCAAGGAACATGCTTTTTCACTTTTCTAAATCATTTTTTAAAAGATCTTATTTATTCATGAGAGAGAGCACGAGCAGAGGTGGGAGAGAGTGGAAGTAGCAGACTCCCCACTGAGCAAGGAGCCAGATGTGGGGCGTGGGGCGGACCCCAAGACCCTGAGATCATGACCTGAGCCGAAGGCAGAGGTTTAACCCACTGAGCCACCCAGGCCCCCCATGAACCTGTTTTTTTTAGATCCAGGCCCAGGAATTAGGAAATTGAGAAACGCTGGAATTTATGAGACAGGCTTGGGCAAATGACCTTGGGTTTAACCTCTCTGAGACTCAATTACCACCTCTGTAAAATGGGGACAATGTAATTTCACCTCTTAGACTTATGCAGAAGGTTCAAAATAATGGGGAAGTTGTTATTGCCCCGCAGGTCAAGCGATCTATGAGGAAGGGATATACTTCTCCCGAAAGTGAGGCCCAGGAGCTAGGCTCGCGAATCGCCTCGCACCCCACTGACGTCACCTAGTCACCTCTGGAAATCCGCTCGTCACTGGCGGCGGAGTCCGCCACAGAGGGCCTATTTGCATATCAGCATAGCTCCGCCTCCCTCAACGCGGTCCCCGCTCGCGGGTGGTTAGCGGCGCTGCCACTCATCGCTCCGCCCCTTGCCCCGCCCACGCCCTATTGCCCCGCCCCCTAGCCTGGGTGCAGCCTACCCCGCTGCCTGCCCCATGCCCCGCCCCGGCCGGAGCCTCCCGCCGTCGGGGCTCCTGATTGGCCGCGCTGGCTGCCAGTGCCCGTCCCCCGCGCCCCGGCCCCGCCCCGCGGAGGGAGCGGGCGCTCGCCGGCGAGGCTGCGGGTTCGGCTGCGCGGCGGGGCTGAGGCGGCCGCGGCGGCCGGAGCGCAGGTAAGGGCGCGTGCACCGGTGGGCCGGGCCGGGGTCAGCCGCCCCCGCCTCGGGCCGGGGGAGCAGGGGCGCGGCCCGGGCGGAGAGCAGGCCGGGGCGTCCCGGGGAAGGCGCCCTGGGAGGGCTCCGATTTGGCTGCGGACCGAGTTGGGGGTCGGAGTCAGCGAGGAAGGGGCTGGGGCCGGGGGTCCGGTCCAGTGTTGGGGGTCGCGGTCCGCGAGGCAGGGGCTGTCGGGGGTCCGCCGGAGTTGGGGGTCGCGGTCAGCGAGGAAGGGCTGTG
>NC_081558.1:1691101-1708617 GCF_022355385.1 Mustela nigripes | reverse complement strand
GGGTCGCGGTCAGTGAAGGAGGGGCTGTGGTGGGGGGCGGGGCGGGGGGATGGGGTAGGGGTAGGGGTTCCGCTGGAGTTGGGCGTCCCGGTCTGTGAGGAAGGGGCGGGGGCTGGGGATCCAGACTGGGGTTGGGGGTCAGAGGGAGGAGGGGACTGGGGCTGTAGCTGGGGTCTGAGTCAGATTGGGGTGGAGGTCCGGGGAGGGTGAGTTGAAAGTGGACGTGAGCTGTGGAGGGAGCTTCGTTGGGAGTTGGGGGTCGCAGGCAGGGGGGAAGGAGACTGAGGTGTGCAGCCAGGGGTGGAGCTGGGACCTGGGGGAGTGACTGAGGCCACCCCATGGAGGGGGAGCACAGAAAGGGGGCACATTGGGAGGGCCAGGCCCCTCTCTGCCGGGGTTAGGGTTGGGGTCTGAGGCCCGTGGTGATGGAGGGCTCTGAAACCTGGTGCTGGGGTTTTGGGGGAGGAAGAGGAGTCAGGAGGAAGTGGGGGGTCTTGGTTAGAAGTCAGTTACAAGGATTGTGGAGGCTTTGCGGGGCTAACCATTTGGTGCAGAAACCCCTGGGCTCCTGTGAGCTGGAGATCAAGGGGGTCCGACACACTTTGGGAGGTCAGCTTCTAGGACGCAGGGTGTAAGCAGAACAGGTCGTGGCAGTGACCGAGTTTTTCCAGGAATTTCTGGGCTCAGGAACGAGGAACCAAGGTGGGAGTTTGGGGGATGATGGTATTGAGGGAAGTGGGTGGCGCCTTGTGTTTTGGGGCGAGCGGGGGCTGCTGGGGGCTGGACGGTGGGTGGGGAGGACAGGCGTGATGAACAGCGGCTTGAGGGCTCGAGGGCCATGACTGTTGCTGGGTGTCGGGATGCAGGGGTGCCCAGTTCACAAACTTGGCGGGGTCGCGGGCGGCGGTCTTGCGGAAACAAAGGGTGTGGTGGGCTGCGCAGGGCAGGCTGGGCCTCGGGCCGCCTGGGAGTTTACTTTGCTGCCCCGCGAAACGGAGCCGGGAGTCGGAAAGCAGTAGCGGGCCCCTCCCGGGACTGCCGGGGGTCAGATGAGGGAATGCACGCACCCAGCGCGCTCCTGGCACATGGCAGGGGGACGTGAGACTCTGATAATGTTCTAAATTAAGGGGTTTTTTTTGGGAGGGGGCAGGTGGGTGGGTAGAATTACTGGGTTGTCACAGAGGGAGGGGCCGGGGAGGGAAGGCATCAGCTGGAGCTTGACTGCAGTGCTGTAGCCTTGGGGTACGCAGAGCACCCCTGGAGCTTTAAAAAAGAATCTCGGGGGGGGGGGCGGTCCTATCGTTAAAAGTAAGGAGAAAGTAGAAAGGAAGAAATCTCCTGAAGCTAGGAGATTCTGAAGGTTTTTCCAGAAACGGCACATGTGCTTAAGAGGAGGTTGCATGCATGGGTCATTGTGGTTTCCGTGTACCCCCAGGGGCCACTGCAGTGTGTACCCCAAAGGGGACCACCGGGCCGCAGTTAAACAGTCGTTGCATGTATGAACTCCGACAGCCGGGGCTCACATGACGGAGCCGGGTCTCCGCTTGGCACTGCTGACGTTGGGGAGGGGTCGCAGTCTGGGGGGCGTCCGGGGCACTGGGGGCGGCACTGGGCAGCTTCCCTGGCCCCACCCACTCCATGCCAGCAGCCTGCAAATTCATGACGGCCACAGCCATCCGCGGACACTGCCCGGCGCCCCCTCGGTGCAGAGTCACCCCAGGAGAGACACCCTGTTTTAGGCAAAACGAGGTTATGTTTCCCTCCGCAGAGCACATCTCCGTTTATACCTGGGGTGGCTCTGTAAGTCATCGGGTGCTGGGATTTGAGAGGAAAAATGCTTCCCGAGGAGCTTAGCAATGCTGGCTTCTCTCTCGGGGGGTCTTCCGTGTGGCTTCTGAACACGCATTACGGGGGTCGCACGCACGGGACGAACCCCTAAGTCACAAGCCCTGGGAGATGCCGAGGTTCTGGGGTGGTTTCCCCGTTTTTAACCCAGCGCACGAGGTTTGCAGAGATGCCGAGGTCGTGTGGGCGACTCCTGGTCTTCCTTAGAAAGTGTGCAGGGACCGATGCCGTCCTCTGCCCTCGCCCGCTGCCCGCTGCCCGGGGCCTGGGTTTGAAGGGAAGGATGACGGGGTATGAATTGCCCAACTCCGGCTCAGCTTCGCGCTTACTGAACGGGCGCGTTATTTGTGTACGCCGGCCCGCGTAGTAGAGTAAAAAGCTGCTGCTTCTGTTCAAGGTGTTGTTACAAAGTTTCTCATTTGCATCTGGAAACCAAGAAGAGTCCTTAACATGGCATTTACTAGGTCATTCCCATTCTCGAAGCCCTTTGTAGTTTCCTACAAAAGGGCCGTTGTGTGTGGCCTCCAGGGCTCTGGAAGTTTCTGGAGCTTTCTAGAGAGGACGGTTACCAGGACGGTTGCACGGTTGCTGGGTACTGATGCAGAGCTACCCCCGCCCTCCTTTGTGCCCTGCAGTAGCGGCCAGCAGGTGACTGCCCGCCCGGACCTCTGTTCAGGAAGGGTTCTCTGGCGCCCACCGGACGCCCGCACGCTCGGGTCCGTGGTGGCTGGCGTCTGCGGTTCGGGGGCCTCCCCCGCGCTTCCTGCTGTCCTTGCCCACAGTTCTGGACCTGGCTTTTCGTTGCTTCTCTCTCGTGCCGCCTCCAGCCTGGCCTCTTGCTCTCCAGGCTCCAGAGGAAAACCATGGCGTATGTCACCCAGCACACCTTGGGGACCAGTTGGGGGAGCTGCAAAGACGGAGTGGCCTGTCCTCGGGAGCTGGGGGTGGTGGTGGTGGCCCCCACCCTCCTCGTCCACCCTGCCAGCTGGCACGCGGGGCGGCTTTGGGCAGCTCTGAGACTCTTCCAGAAACGGCTACTACTTTTCCTTGAGAACCTAGCAGAGGGGAGGATCTTACTGCTGTTCATTCTTTTCAATACAAGTACAGTTTCCGTGTCGTGAGATTCAGCCATTTTAAGCATAGAGTTCAGTTTTGGGGGGAAGTTACAGAGTTCAGTTTTGGGGGGCAGGCTACGGAGCTGTGCAGCCAACCGCATGAACCTTTGGAGCCTTCCGTCACTCATACAGGATCCCTGTAACCATTAACATCACTCCCTGGTCTCCCCGCCCGGGACCCCTTCCCGTCCACAGAGGACCCTGGTCTGGGCGTGGACTCACACCCCGTGTGGACTCACACTCCGTGTGGCCTTCTGTGTCTGGGTCCCTCCCTGTGCGTCGTGGGCTCGGGGTCCGCCCCCGGGGCCGCGTGTGGGGGCCTCGCTCCTGTTCCTGGGTGAGTAATAGCCCACCCCGTGAACAGACACACTTGCTCTTCCCCTTCCCCTGGCTGGACTCTGGGTTGCCCCCCCGCCCCATTTTGGCAGCAAACAATCGAGCTGCTGTTTAAGTGGCTCTTTCCTGGCACTTGGTGGCCTGTTGAACTGAAGCTTGGGGGCAGCCTGGGGGTCAGCCCTCTAGGTCCTGCCCGTCTCTTTTCCGCTTGAGTTAAGTGCTTCGTGGTCTCCGGCCGCCACGCATCCTAGCAGGTGGGTGGCCTTGCGGCCCGTCCAGGTGGGCAGCTCCGTCCGACAGAATCCGCTCCGTGAGGCACGGTGTGTATGTCATGGCCCTGCCTCCTCGTCCAACTCATCACCCACTTGACAGAATTGAAATGCCCCAGGCGGCCTGGGTGGCACCACGGGAGTTGGCCCCGCCTCACCTTTCCCCAGTGACCTTCACTTTGCCTGCAGAAACCCGCCCCTCCGGCCCCTCCCCGTCCCCCGTGCCCCCCCCCCCCCGCCCCCCGCTCAGCACAGGCTCCCTTTCCTGGATGGTGCGGTTTGCTGGCTCCTTTGTCTGAAGCCTGCCTGCCTGCCTTCCTTCCTTCCTTCCTCTGCCCAACAAAGGCTGCTTGTGTGCCTATTTTAAGCGTCAGAGCGGGTGCCAGGCACCGGGAGTGCCACGTGAATGAGATGCTTGTGTGCATGCGTGGGGAGGCGTGGAGACGGGGGACCCAGGGCCATTCTGTCCCTGGCCTGGCTCTCTGAGTGGGGGTCCCTGGGGATGGTGGAGACAGGCCCAGGCCTGGGTATCCTGTGAGCTCCACAGGTGCTGCGGGAAGGGAAGCTTCCGGGGGTGGAGAGATGGGGACGTGGGGACCCCGTGTGTAGGACAGGCCAGGGACGAGCTTTGCGCCGACAGGTTTGCTGGGGGACAGGTGGGGGTGCAGAGTACCCCTCGTGCAAGCCCCAAGGCAGGGCTGAATCTTCGATGTCGTTTCACTCAGGGTCTCCCCTGCGGCCCTGCTAACACTTGGGTCAGCTTCCTCCCTGTGGGGCCATGCTCGGCACTGCTGGGGGCCGAGCAGCCCCCCGAGCCCACCCCCTCCGGGCCAGGAGCACCCCCATCATGACAGACACAGCTGTCCCCCGACGCTGCCCAGTGTCCCCTGGAGACACAATCACCCCCGGTTGGGAATATTTCAAATAAGATTTTATGAGTCTGTGATTGCATTAAAGTGTAAAGGTATGTTTGGTTTTTTTTCATAGACTGTTTTTAAGAGCAGTTTCAGGTTCGTAACAACATTGAGCAGAAGGGATTTCGCATATACCCCGGGTCCCCCCTGCCAGGCTCCTGCATTATCAATGTCCCCGTGAAAGCGGGACATTTGTTACAGTCAGTGAACCTACACGGACACGTCATGTCTCCCTAGTGTCTGTAGGTGACATTGAGACTCGCTGTTGGTATGGTCTGGGGGCTTGGGCAGATGTATAAAGTCATGTGTCCACCATTATGGTGTCACACGGGATAGTTTCACGGCCCTAAACAATCTTCTGTGCCCCAGCAATTCTTCCCTCCCACGTCGGCCCTTGTCTTTTTATGGCCAAGTGATAAGAGCGGCTTAGTAGCCCTGAGTACTTGCTGGGGCAGATGTGACTCTAGGCTGTGGCGTTTTCTGTGAATTATTCTTTCCTGTTCTCCCTCCAGGAAATCCTACTGTGGAAGGGAAATGAGATTCGAGCCTCATATGTAATTGTACACGTCCGACTAGCCACCTTCCAAAAACGAAATAGGTGAAACCAATTTTAATGAGACACTTTACATAACCCGCTATATCCAAGACACTGGCGTTTCTGTGCGTCGTCGGTGTGACGAAGGTGCGAGTGAGCTCTGACCCCTTTCTTTCGTGTGACATCTTCAAGACCTGGTGTGCACTCTGCACCCCTAGAGTTGGACATCTCATGACGAGCCCCATTTCCGGCGCTCAGGGCCCCATACTGGACCTCACAGGTGTAGGAAGTGACTCGGGAAGCTTTAGGAGAAGATTAGACCTCTAAAGGCACATGAGTGTAGCTTAGCATTAGGACATGTGGGTGGTTTTTAGAGCTACTGGGTGTGTGCGGTTGAGAAGATAGATCGAAAGTCTCAGAAAGTCAGTTCCAGAAGAGCCCCCTAGACTGCCCAGTTCGGGAGGCAGCAAACCATGGCCCCCGGGCCAAAGCCTGCTCACCGTCTGTTTCCATGTGGCCCTTGGGCTGAGAATAGTTTTTACACTTGAAGTGGTTTCAAAAAAAAAAAAAAAAAAAAGAAACTCAAAGGAGCGTACTGTATCACGACGTATGAAAATGATATAGGATTCGGGTTTTACTGTCCACCGATAAAGTTTTATTGTCACGGAGGTACGCTCGTTCATTGACATGTTGCGTACAGTGACTTTCAGGCTGTAACACCAGAGGCCGTGTAGCTTGCAAAGCCAAGAATGCCAGTTCTCTGGCCCCTCCGGAAGAAGTCAGCCCGCCTTGCTGGCCTAGCGGGCGGACTCACAGATGAGGGAACGAGCCTGGTTTCGTGGGTTCATGGCAGTGCTGGGACTTGAACTTGGGATCTCATAGTTCAGCTTTATCCGTTCCTTTTAGCCCGGTCTTGGGAGAGCCGATGACGCTTCACACCAGAGTCGCCTCTGGTGCGGTGTTGCTGGGAGCTTGCACCGCCACAGCCTCCTGGTTGAGCAGAGGTTAACGATGTGGGGGGGACAGACGCGGAGGGTGATTTTTTCCCCATCGCAGCGTGCCATACTTAGTGAGACTGATTATTTATTCTCTTTAGCGTCACGAGACGTAACAGCCGATCTTAGAAATAACGGCCTCTTAGATCTGATGAACCGTGGCGTCCGAGAGCTCCAAATAGAACCCATTAGAGAATGCCGGTTATGTTTATTATCACGCTGCTTAAAGACGCACGAACGTAAAACTGCATCTAGACGTCTCGAGCTCAGGGCTTTTAGCTGTAAACCGAAAAAGCGTATCGAGGGCGTGAAGCAGCGGCGCCGCGAAGCAGTGGTCTTCCAAACACGCAATCCGACGGGCAGTTGTGACGCCAGGCGGGGGCGGCTGTTTTAGAACGATGTCCAGGAGCGACAGTTTGCCCGGAGCCAGGCTCGAACCCCCAGCGGGTCGCAGAGAATTCCGTCATCCGGAGCCGAGGACGGGTCTCTGTTCCACGCCCGCCGAGCTCAGAAACGCCGGGGCCTTCAGGCTGGACGCTGGCAAGCGTTCCTCCTTCAGGGAGGCCGAGTTTGAAATATCCGAGGCCACGGGGAGAGACGGGGGTTCGTTTTGTTTGCTTTGCCTTTGTCTCCTGCTGCTCTGGGGAGGCCCGGGTGTCTCCGTCGGCAGCGAGAGGCCGCTGGGGGGAAATGGGGTTGGGGGGATTTGTGGGTGGCCGGACGCTCCCTGTTGCTTGAGGAACAGGTTGGCGCCCTGTCTTCTCTCTCTCTCTGTCTCTGGGTCTCACGGGAGGGTTCCAGGGGCCCCTCCGCTCTGTGTAAAGGCAACAAAGGCAGGCCCACAGCCTTCACAGGCCCCTGACCACTGTCTGTGGGTTTGGGGCTCGGGAGGACAGGGGGCCTTGGCCCCAGCCGTGCCCGGCCCCCGCCCCTGTCAGCTCCCAGCCCCCTCCCGAGAAGCGCGCCAGCTGAGGGCCCGAGAGGGCCTCAGAGAAAGATCGTACGCTGCGTTCTGAGACTTGTTTTTTTTTCCTTCGATAACATTTTGACTCTGGGCTAATTTTAGGTGTTAGAAAAGTCGCGAAGGCGCTGCGGAGAGTCCCACGTGCCCCTCAGACCGCCGCGCTAGCTAGCGTCTTGTCTTCCCCCGGCACCTGCGCTGCCCTCGAAGTTAAGCTGTGCACGTTGCTCTCAGCCGAAGCCCACACCTTGTCCGGATCTCTCCGCATTCCCTCTCTCGTCCGTCTCTGCCCTGAGACCCCCCGTGGCACTCAGCCCTCGGGGCTGACACGGCCTCTCTGACCTTCCTTGCCTTTCGTGCCTGGACAGTCTTGAGGACACCTGGTTAGGAAGTTTGCACAGCGACCCCCAGTCTGGGTTTGTCCGATGTTTCCTTGGGATCAGACCAGGGTTACAGGTTTTGGGGCGGAGCGCACAGTGCGGAGGACCCCCTCGGCACATCACACCAGCGGTCCCTGGTGCCGCAGAACATCACCGATGGTGTTGACCTTGGCCCCCCGTCCCAGGTCGTGTCTGCCCACCTGCCAGGTGCTCAGAGGCCTGGATGCGCGTCCTTCCTTGTGCGGAGGGAGCCCCGGGGCCCGGGACACCTCACTCTCCCATACCGGGTTCCCCGTCCTCTGTCCTGCCAGCTGTGTCGTCCGGCCTCACCAGGGCCCTCCCGCACCCTCTGCGGGCTGAGCCGGAGATCATCCGGGGGAGTTAGAAATCATCGTCTCACGTGCTGTGGCCGTGGACACTGCAGAGAGCTGGGGAGAGCCCTCCCCCTTCTAACCTGAGACTCGTGGGTCCCACCTGCCCCAAACCTGTGCATTGGGTCCCCCTGCCTGTGACGGAGACGGGCGTAAGCCGGCCCTGAGCGTTTGTCACAGCTCTGCGCCAGTGCCCCATTTTAATAAAAGGAAGGGGAGCTTTAGATCTGGGGGCAGAGTTGGGACCCATGCGGCCCAAGGCCAGAAACTGTCTGTGGCCCTGGTGCTCCCGCCTTCCCAGCCGGTCAGCCTGCGCCCAGAGGGGCACGGTGGGTCTCATTCACATGTCCATGCAGCTTCCAGGAAAGCCGAGGATTGCTGGAAAGCAGGCTCTTTTGTGGGGAGGTGTTCGGGTGTCCTTTGAAAGTAGAGCTGGGCAGCGGCGGGGGGAGCCACCCCGCAGGAAGGACGGGCTCCCTCCAGCCGCCCGTGCCGCCGCCCGGGGCAGTGAGCTGCCCGGCTGCACCGAGGCCTTTGGCTCAGCAGCCCTGTGATGCTCAGCCACCGGCCACGGGATGGGGCCAGGTGCTGGGGTGTGGCCGTCCCCCGAGTGCCCCCTGCCTCCAGGGGGAGGGGACCTGTCAGCTGTGGAGCATCTGTCACTCACCAGACACGTCCGTTACTTCTCCCTCCACCTCTGCTCAGCGCAGCCCCAGACTCCCACCTCGCTCCCCGCAGCCATTCCTTTCTTTTTTCTTAGGATCTTTTTTTTGTTTGTTTTTTTTGAAAGATTTTATTCATTTATTTGACAGACAGAGATCACAAGCAGGCCGAGAGGCAGGCAGAGAGAGAGGAGGAAGCAGGCTCCCCGCTGAGCAGAGAGCCCGATGCGGGGCTGGATCCCAGGACCCTGAGATCATGACCTGAGCTGAAGGCAGAGGCTCAACGCACTGAGCCCCCCAGGTGCTCCCCCGCACCCATTTTGCCCGAATTACCCATAACATCAAATTCACCATCTTAACCATTTCTTTCTCTCTTTAAAAAAAAAAAAAATTATTTATTTTAGAGAGAAAGCATGTGAGCTGAGGGCAGGAGAAGCGGCAGAGGGAGGGAAACTCAAGCAGACAGCACCCCCCCCCCCGCCCTCCCAGGAGCCCAACACAGTGCTCAGCCCTACAGCCCGAGATCATGACCTGAGCTGAAAGCAAGAGTGGGACCCCCCACCGGCCGAGCCAGCCGCGCGTCCCCTTAACCGTCTCGGAGCGCACGGCTCAGCGGCGGGAAGCACACTCACCCCGCCTGCAGCCACCCCACCCTTCTCTCCAGAACCTTCCATCTCCCCACGCGGAGACTGTCCCCACAAAGCACGGACCCCCCCCCCCCCCGCCCCCGGCCCCCAGCGCCCACGAGCCCCCTTCCCGTCCGTGGAGGCGCTTGTGCAGACCCGCAGAACCACGCGCCGTGGGGGCGTCCGTGTCTGGGCCGTCCCTGAGCGTCGTCGTGGGCTCGGGGTGCGTCCACGTTCAGATCCAATGGCCGAGCGGCATTCCGTTGTCTGAATACGTCGCGTTGTCTGTCCTGGGCTTGCGTCTACTACGGGCCGTGGCGAGTGTGATGCCGGGGGCTCCTGCATGGACAGACCCTCCCCGCTGCTGGGGATGCGCCGGGGGGCACCCCGGGCTGTCCAGGAAGCTTGTCCTTGGGGCTTCTCTGCCTGCTGGGGCTTCTGTCCATTCGCGGCTGCTCACCGCTCAGCCCGGGGGCAGGATTCGAGCTCCTCTGGCTGATTCCATTCAGCGGCTCCCCTCCCCCATCCCCGTTTCTGCCTGGGAGCCTCGGCTGGCAGGTCCCCGCGCCAGCCCGCCCGGGGCAGCCTTCTCAGCACGGCTGAATTTTCTCCCTGGCGCCCCCGGGGTCTCGGCCCCATTTCCCTGGCCTGGAATGCCCTCTGCGCAGGCCCGCTCTGTCGCTGTCCGCCTGCCCCTCGTGGGGCCGTGGGGCCGCCTCTCTGCCTCGCCCCTGCTCTCACCTAGCCCCCTGCGTCCAGTGTTCTCCAGTGCCCGACACTCTGAGCCTGCAGGACTCCCAGCCGCCCCTGTCTGCAGTCACCCGCCCCGTGTCCTTTACGCCGTGCTTCCATTTTGTTGGTTGGCATCCCGCGCCCTTCCCCCCTCCCCCCTTCTCCTGCTCCAGGTCAAGGTGACTTGCCAGTGGCTCATGTCTCACTCCCCACTGTATGCGGCGATTTCCGC
Source organism: Mustela nigripes (assembly GCF_022355385.1). NCBI lineage: Eukaryota > Metazoa > Chordata > Mammalia > Carnivora > Mustelidae > Mustela > Mustela nigripes. Next base: position 1,698,644 of record NC_081558.1, on the reverse strand, counting down.
CCTGGGCTGCACTGACCCCCAGAGCAACTCCCCGAGGTGCCCGTCTGGGGTCCTGTCTTCCGAGGAGTATGCCGAGGTTCAGAATCGGGGACCCCAGCCCCAGGGCTCCCCCACTTCGTAGCTCTTCCTGATTGCCCCGCCTGCATCTTGAGTAGGATTTTTCTGTCTCGGGGATGGACCGCCACGCTTTCCTCTAGTGTCGAGCCGGCTCCCGGGTACCGGCTTCCTGGTAGCAAAAATAATTGGTCATCTTGGTGTTCGGCCAACTCTTGATCTCAGGATCTTGAATTCAAGCCCCATATGGAGCGTGGAGCCTACTTAAAATAAACATTGTAAACAGATGTAAAAATGACTGGTCTCACGTGAAAAGTGCTCACTGTGGTTTAGCTGTCAGGGAAATGCAAATCAGAACCACCGCGAGACAGCACGTTGTCAAGGATGAGGAGAACCTGGGCCCCACAGGGCTGGGGAAGCACGAGGGGCGGCTGCTCTGGAAGACGTTTGGGTGGGTCCTGAGAAAAGTTAAACGCGGGGCATCCGTCTGACCCAGGGATTCCACTCCCGGGTGTCCACTCAAGAGAAATGGGAACCTGTGTCCACACCAGCACCAGCCCACCGTGTTCATAGCAGCCGGACTCACAACAGCCTCCGAGTGGACACAACCCAGGGGTCCATGGACAGACAAAGGGATACACACAGTGGGTCCCCCACACATGAGAGCGTTCCCCAGCCACGGGCAGGAGCAAGGCACCCTGGGGACGGACCCCAAGCCCACGACGCTCAGGGAGGGGACCAGACACAGAAGGCCCCAGACAAGGCTCCTCCATGGATGGGAAGGGGGATCACGGGGGCCGGGGGCTGGGAAGGGGTGGGGAGTGACACTGATGGGGACAAGGTTTCCTTTTGGGGTGATGGAATGTTCTGGAACTAGCTAGAGGTGATGGTTGCACTACTCTGTGAATATACCAGATGCCACGGAAATGTACGCTTCGGTTGACATCATACATTTTCTATTGTGTGCATTTTATCAACCCCTCCCCAAACGCCTCTTGGTCTAAGTGGTCATATTTCAGAGTAGGCGACCGTGGAGGCGGGGGCATGGCCCTGTGTTCTTCCGAGAGCCCCTCCCCTCCCTCCGCCTTAGGTCAAGCACTGTGGAGCTGTGAGCCCAGGCACATGCTCATTTCTAGCTCCTGGTGAGTCTGGCCCAAGGACGTGAATTCCCCTGCGTCTGGGGCCGCTGAGCCGTCACACCCCTGACTGAGGTCTTGTCCGCCCTGGGCCTGAAGCAGCCACGTGTGCAGCTTAGGTTGGGAGGGCAGGAAGGTGCTCTCAGGTCTCTGGGAGAAGGCGGTCAGTAAGGTTGATGTGTGGCCCCGCTGAGGAGGAGGTGAAAGCCTGGGAATTATGGGACTTTCTGGAACCTTCCGGAACGTGGAAGGCATTATGGCATCCTGAGGCTTCGGGGTTGGCGTTGCTGTTCAGCCCTGGGTGACTCTGTCCCCGTGTGATTGGAATCTCTCTGTTGCTGATTCCACGGGGGCACAGAGGGATCACCCGCAGGATCGTCCCCAGGGCGGGGCCGGGGTGGTGGTCCCCGTTCTGTTCACTTCGTGACTTTAGCATCTCTGATACTGACAACCGCACCGCAGGCATCAGGCCCGTTCCTGGTAGCCAGGGGGCAGAAGCCACGGTGGTTGGACTCATTTGGGAACCAGACAGACTGTCTTGGGATGCCACTGGTCCCTGGTTGTTGAAGAAGGTGTGGCCGAGGCTGCGTAGCCCCCGGCCAAATACAGGAGTGGGGTTCTTTTGTGGCGGGTGTGGACCTGACACCAGAGGCCACTCTGGGAGCTGAGGCTCCTAGCTGTGAGCCCCCATGCAACAAGGTGGGGTCAGAGGGTAAGTGCGGAGGGAGCTACTTGCTGCCGAGGCCCCTGCCAGGCTGGATTCCTATCTCTGTGTTGCAGAAGGGGAAACTGAGGCACAGGCCTATCATCCTCCACCCCCCACCCCAGGTCAGGGCACTCGTGGGAGCAGAGGAAGGAGTTGGTCTCGCTTCTGCACGACAGGTGATGTGGGGTGTGCAGAGCGTGGCCAGGTTGCCGGAAGCCCCCGATGGACAGCCCACCGGGTGGTGACTGTGCCGTGCCCGAGTGGGTGCGTTTCGTGGTTTCTCCATTGTCACGGTTCCGCCTCCGTGCCTGAGCCCAGTAGGGGATGGTGTGCGGCTGAGACACGCAGGGCCATGGCAGCCCCCACCAGGGCCCAGCCCTCTGGTGCCTCATATCCAGCGCACATGTGCATTTTGCTGTGGGGTCATGTTGGGGTCAGCCGCAGCCACCACCCCCTCTCCACGCAGAGCCACACACCAGGGACTCGACCCTAGGCTCACTGTTCTCCAAAGGCTGCCGACCTCACAGAGGCCCTGGTGGTCAGATGCTGGAGGCCGAGAATTAGGAATTCTGGATGCAACAGGGGGTGTCGTGGTATTCCGGAGATGGTCTGTGGACAGTGGCACCAGCAGGCCACACTGGGTTCTGTGGTAGGTGGCGTCCTGTCTCTGCTCTTGCTCCAGGAGCAGGCCGCCGGGCTGCCCCTCACCACGGACACTTTGCGGGGATCGGGGCTAACCCCCAGCTGGAGTGCGGGGGTCAGAGCTAACTCAGCGGGGCCAGCGCCATGCTGGGGCCCCTTACACCCCCAGCCCCCAGAAAGATTAAAAAGACCCGAAGCATTCATTGAGCTCCCCCTCTGTGCCGGACGCCCTCATGGCCGCTGAGGTTGTCGATCTGACCCTTAAACCGGGCGGCCCCCTCCTGGAGGATGGTCCGGCCCCGAGTTCCCACAGTACTGGGGCGACAGACCCTGCCTCACACCTTCCAGGTGGGTGCCCTCGTCCCCAGCGCCCCGGGCCGGAAAGCAGGTGTACGGCCTGCCGTCGGTCACAGGACGAGGACACAGGGACCACAGCGTCGAAGAAAAACCCAACCAACTCCCAAGCCCTCGCCAGCTTCCTGGGGGCTCTCCCTCCGCGATTCCTCGCCTGCATATGGGAGAGAGAACACAGCTGCCCACGGGGGCGATGAGGCGGGATGGTGTGTGCGCCCCCGGCTCTGCGGGGTTTGGGGCGGCTCGTTAACCTTCTCTGCACTCCGGCCCTCCGCCCGGTCCTTCTCCCGATGCGCTGCCCGGGGCCAGAGTCTCCCCTCAGCACTGCTGCCACTGGGGAGGGCCCAGGCTGAGCAGCAGGCCCAGCCCCCACCCACTCAATGCCTGTAGCCCCTCCCCGGGTGGACCACCCAGTTGTGCTGGGACACTGTGGGACACCCGCACACAGTGTCCCCTGGGGGCAGGACCGCCCCTTGTTGTTTGGAAAGGGATCAAAGCCAGAGGAAATGTGTTTGAGACTCCGGCTGCTGTGGGCTTTGCAGTTGACAGAGGGACCCTCGGGGCTCACAGCTGGGCCTGGAGGGCCCTGTCCGCCCGCCCGTGAGCCTCCCTGCCCTTCCCTAGGGAAGCTCTCTGTGGCGCCCATGCAAATGTAATTAAGCGCCGGTTTTCCCTCTCTGGTGATGACACAGATTTGGCGCTGTAATAAAGATGAAGGGGTCCCTTTAGCTCTGAGGCCCAGACCGAGCAGCGGCACCCCCATCCCTCTCCCCGCACTGCTGAATCAGGGCAGGTCACCCTGGGGGGGCGTCCTGGGCACTGGGGGAGCCGAGCAGCGTCCCTGGTCCCACCCCTTCGATGCCAGGAGCATCGCGTTGTGACAACCACAGACGTCCCCGGACATGGCCTAATGTCCCCTGGGGGCAGAATTGTCCCACTTCTGCCACTGAGAGCTGTGTGCAAGGAATAACGTGTCTTTCCTGTGTTTGTCTCATGCCCTGGAGGACCCCGGGGAAGCGCTTTTCCAGAGGTTCTTTACCCATCGAGACCCGCACAGGAACCCGTTCAGGTCACGCCTGTCCTTCAGAGCTGTCCTCCTCGGGAGTGGGGCCATGCACTCTGTGTTTTCAGCCTAGGCTGGGAGATAATGCTCCCTGCTTCTTCCTCCTCCTCCTCCTCGCCGGCCAGCATTTCCTGGTCTCTGCAGTTACCGGTTTTCACTGGGCAGCGCTGAGCATGCCATATTCCTCCCTTCCGCGGGGTCCCTGAGCCCTGGCATTCCATGAAAGCCACACTCCGTCTTCTGTGACGGCTCAGGGGTTTAATTACCGCCCCCCCCCCGCCCCCGGCGCGGAGAGAACCTTTAGTTTCCACAGTGCATCTTTCCCCGAGAATGTGATCTGTTTTGGTTCATTTACGAACACATCCAACTGTTAGGGTGGTTGGCACAGTTGGAAATATGTTTGGAGAATATAAAGCAGTTTGCAACCCCATCGCCTTTCCCATGTGTTAAAACATTACCAATCCCAAGTGTGTCAAAATCTGGATTTTTGTCTATTCTGGTCTCCGCCGGAGGGGGAGGCGTTACAGCAGTTCCGTTTTAAGAAAAGTAGTACGATATATATAATGTATAGTGTTATTTCCTGAGTTGGTTTTCCGTTTTGGTGGGATACAACAGAGCGGCTTTCCGACTCCGTAATGTGCAAAACCCGCCTGACGGGAGTATGGGCTGCTGAGCGCAAAACTCCGGGTTAGGAGCACCGGCTGAGGGAATCTGTTTCCCTCCCCACCCCCAGATTTCGCATCGCAGCAGGTGTCCTCTGCGCGACCATCACCTTGGGAGAATCTGTAGTCGCGCCGCGCCGCCGCCGCGAGTGCTTCCCAGAGTGGGCTGCGCTGCCCCCGGGCTTCCAGATACCCACGCTTGTAGGTTTCAGAATTTTATCCTTTTTAACCCCAAAGGCTTTATGATAGAGAGAGAGTGTGCGCCTGCGTGGCCGGCGGGAGGAGGGGCAGAGGGCGAGAACGTCAAGCAGACGCCCCCGTGAGCCTGCAGGAGCCAGACGTGGAGCTCAGTCCCGCCGCCCGTGAGCGGTGACCGGAGCCGGCATCACGGGCCGGACTCCCAGCCGACAGAGCCACCCGGGCGCCCCCGCGTTTTTATCTTTTGAGGGGAGATCGGAATCCGGCAGACGGCCTGTATTTATCTGCTCCGGCTGTGTGAGGAGTCACTACAGACTTAGCGGCCGCGGTGTTCGCTGTCTCCCCGTATCCGTGGGTCAGGGCTCCCAGTGCGGCGTGCCTGGCTCCCCGCTCAGCGTGTCTCGGGCCACAGTCAGACTGTGGGCCTGGGCCGTGGCCTTGTCTCTGCTGGGACAGGCTCTGCCGCCAAGCCCACGCGTGGGGCTGCTGACCTGGTGACGTTTCTCGCTGGCTGCTCCCCGGCGCCGCTCTACGTGGTTTTGGCTGCTGGAGGTTGGAAGCAAGCCACAGGGGCCGCCGCCACGCAAGACGGGGGACCGGGAGTTGGGGGTCACTGGGAGGCCGCCCGAGAACCTTCCGCCCAGCCGGAGGTCCCTCAGGGGTGAGCAAGGTGGGTGGCCCGGCAGGAGCAGGCTGATTTGGGTTGAGTGGGAGAGGTCATTGCTGAGTTGTGGGGCCATATTTCCCAGGTACGGGATTTTCGCTCTCTCCGGAGGGGATTTCCGAGGATGCTTCCAGGAACGCCAGGAGATGGCGTATCGCTTTGAAATAGTTTCCCAGGGTGGCTGTTTGAAGGGGAGAACCAGTGACTTAATTCTGTCAGGGGGGTTCATTACCCACCTTCCATCACCTTGCTGGGATCACCTCGTTTGTTAGTGGGGAATTAGAGACCAGCCTTCGCGCACGAAGGAGGTGAGGACGGAATGAGAGAGAGGGAACCATATTCCTGGATCTGGAGTCCCTCCAGGGATGGCCTGCATCGGGGCTTACCCTCTATGCTGCTCACCAGCTGTGTGACTTCGGCAAGTTGCTTAACCTCTCTGAGCCCTCATCTTGTCGGCAACGTGGAGATGGTGAGCCTCAGGTTACAGGGTTGTTCTAAGGATTAGGGACTATGCCTAGAAAGTCTGATAAATGTAATACGGTATCCTAGGTGGGCTTCTAGAACAGATAAGAGCCATTTGTGGAAAAACTCGTGAAATCTGAATAAACCGTGGGCGGTTGATAGTAGCGCCGCGGTGCCGTGGTCCTGATTGTAACACGTGTGCCTTGGTTGTGTGCATTGTCAGCGTTGAGGGAAGCTGGTGAGGGACGCAGGAACCATCTGTACTGTCTTGACAACTCCCTGCAAATCTGAACATGTTCCAAAGTTAAAAGTGTATTGAAAAACACAGTTAAGATTTTACTTTTCACCTTTATTATAGGTGAGCAGTAATACAAAATAATACCGGCGTGGACGAGGGTGTGTGTGCACAGGGGGACGGTATAAACACGGAGTCGCCTCGGTCACAATAACTTAAAAATACCTAATGCTCTCTGATCCCGTAATGCCCTCTCTAGAAATGGAGACTAAGGAAGCAGGTAGAGATGGGCATAACGAGGTTCCCTTGAGCGTTACGTGTAAAGCAGAAATTGGGAACAGTGTAAATGCCCAAGCAGTAAGGAACTGGGTTCATCAGTAATGATGTAAATATATGGACAGTCATTTTAAAAAACCCTGTTTTCAAAGAACACGTAGGAAATGGCAGGCATTGGGTCCTGTGGGTGGCTCCGTCAGTGGGGTGTCGGACCTTACCTCCCGCCATCATCCTGGGGCTTGGGATTGAGCTCCCCGCGGCCTGCTCGGTGGGGAGCCTGGTTCCCCTCTCCCTCTGCTCCTCCTGGCTCGTGCTCTCTCTCTCCCGCTTTCTTGCTCTGTATCTCTCAAATAAATAGATAAAACCTTTTTTATTTATTTTTAATATTTTATTTATTTATTTGACAGACAGAGATCACAAGTAGGCAGAGAGGCAGGCAGAGAGAGAGGGGGAAGCAGGCTCCCCGCTGAGCAGAGAGCCCGATGCGGGGCTCGATCCCAGAACCCTGAGACCATGACCTGAGCCGAAGGCAGAGGCTTAACCCACTGAGCCACCCAGGCGCCCCATAAAACCATTTTTAAAAAAAGAAGAAAAGAAAAGGCTTATGATAGAATGTGAAATAAAAGTAGCAGAGAAAAAAATTCCTTTTTTTTTTTTTAAATAATTAAGAAGCTATTTACTGAAGCCAAAAGCTCAGAGTTAAAAGCTTCAAGTTTGCTTTTCTAGAAAGTTTGTAGCCAGTACGCAGTATGTTATGTGTGGAGCTGTTGTGTGTAGTGCCGGCTTTTGCGGGGGGGCACTCGGCTCTTTTGTGTGGTGGGAGGTGGGACCACCTGTTCACTGGCCGCCTATGATCGAACCGCCGCCTCCTGGGAAGCGGATTCCTGGAGCTGAACGTCACACAGACTCAGGCTCCACATGGACTCGATTTCCATGGAACAGTTTATTTTTTAAGATTTTATTTATTTATTTGACAGAGATCACAAGCAGGCAGAGGCAGGCAGAGAGAGAGGGGGAAGCAGGCTCCCCGCTGAGCAGAGAGCCCGATGTGGGGCTCGATCCCAGGGCCCTGAGATCATGACCTGAGCCGA
>NC_081558.1:1666576-1690701 GCF_022355385.1 Mustela nigripes | reverse complement strand
GATGCGGGACTCGATCCCAGGACCCTGAGATCATGACCTGAGCCGAAGGCAGCGGCTTAACCCACTGAGCCACCCAGGAGCCCTGGGCTGTGCTCTTGAATGGAAATCTGTCCTCATGTTTCCTCTGGAGGAGTCCATAGCTGCCAGTTTGTTTGATTTCAGAGCTTGGGTGCCATCTGCTGTCCCCAGCTGTAGCTCTTCCTGTCGTACGTATTGGCTGCATTGATGGTTGCCTTTGTTTTTCCTCCTTATCTTGAGGCTTTCTCAGGTTTCTCCTTTCTCTGGGGAAGTCATCTTTAACACATCACTTTCTTCAGTGGTTTCTTTAAATTATATTTTCCACGCATCTGGGTTTCTCAACCTAGGCACTATTGAGCTCTTGCTCTACATAATTAATGTAATCAAATCCCCAGTTAGTAGAAGTAATTTTTGAGTTATCAATTATGCTCATGGTAAATAAAATTTCAAATTGTATGTAAAGGCATAAAATACCCACCCTTCAGTCCTACTCACCTTTTAACTACTAACAGTTCTGGTGTTTTCTTCTAGAATATTTTTCCTTTTGCATATCCAAGTACATGTGCAAATGTATGTTTTCAAGAAGACGTAGCTCAGATGGCTTGTGCTGGCTGATGGACCGGTCTGCAGTGCTTGGTTCCCACCAGTGCCTTGGGTCTCTCACAGAGTTGGCACGTGTAGGTCTGGGTGTCTGAGGAGCGTTACTCCTTCTCTGTCCGTCAGGGGCTCACCCCTTTGGCACTGTGGACATTGGGGCTGAGTCCTTGTTTGTGGGCCACTCGGGCTCTGTGGAGGTCGAGCAACATCCCTGGCCCTACCCTTTCCTGCCACGAGCACTCCAGTGTCTCCAATGGGGGGATGCACTGGGTTACACCAGACCTCTCCCTTCGGGAACTTTAGAGTTAAGCCCCAGTTTGAATTCTTCCTTTTCCTCTTACTGGCTTTTGGCAACATTTTGTGTCTTGTTTAGCTTAAAAGTAAAACCCCAAACAAACAAACATTTTCCTAAACGAACTAGAAAAGGAGTCATTCCAGACCTTTCAGCCTTATTGGTGTGAGGGTGAAGTGACATCAAGATCCCCAGGGCCCCAGCTCAGAGGGCAGCTGCCATTGCTGTTACCACTCGGGCGTGGTGCCCACCGATGCAGTTTCGAGGCGCCCTGTGGCAGGGAGGCTGCTGGGGGCCGGGATCTTGGTGCCTCTCCGTGCCATGAAGAGCTGGTCTCATGTCCCCCCAGGAGCTCCCCGCCTTCTAAGCGTGTTTGCCTCTGCTCTCCCTCTTGGGTCTGCTGGTTCACAGACTAAACCCTGTCCTCACGCCTGGGGGCTTGACCATTCCAGCACTTTCTGAGGACAAGTCTATTGAGTTTGGAAGACACGCTGAGCCTTTAACAGCAAGTTATAAGGCAATCGTGAACATTCTGCCGTGTGTTACAGCAACACACCTAGTTTGCACTTTGCAGACTTTTCTTTAAAATAAACTTCCATGGTGTCGTTTTGAATTTACAGAAAAGTGCAAAAATAACAGAGAGTTGCCCTGGAGCCCACACCCAGGGTCCCGTACGCCAGTGCGGAGCATTTGGCACAATTATTGAACCAACATCAACACGTTATGATGAGCCGAAGTCCGTACTTAGATTTCCTTATTTTTTTTCCATCTCCCAGAAAATGTCCCCTTTCTGCCCCAGGACCCCACATGACATTTAGTTGTCACATTTTCTTAGGCCCTTTTGGGCTGAGACAGTTTCTCCGACTTTCCTTGTCTTTGAAGCCTGGCTGGCCATGCCGAGGACAGGTCAGGAGCTTTGCGGAGCGCCCCGGATCCGCGTCTGTCTGTGTTCGCTCGCAGTTCGACTTGGGTTGTGGTTTTGGGTAAGAATGCACAGAGGGGCTCGTGCCGTCCATGGTGTTGACGTCCATCCTCTGGCTGAGCCAGACCCCAGGGGCTTTAAACTTTGGATTCCTGCCAACCTTTAAAAATCAGGAGATTTTTGTAGTGAAAGACCTCCCAGCTCTTTGGGGCGCTGGGAAGAGCTGACGGCATCAGGCACTTCCCACGTGGTGACAGCACGAACGACGTGTTCTCCCTGCAGGAGAGAACCTTGTCTCCACCTGCCTGCTCTGGGGCCCGTCTCACACGTGTGACCCCAGGATGGGCTGCTGGAGCACGGCACACTCCACCCCCCACCCCCGCCGAGGCCCACCTCCCTTGGTGGGGACGGTCCCCGTCCCCGTGACAGCTCACTCCCACACACAGCCCCGCGGGAGGCAGCTGTAAGTCAGAAAAGCGTGCTGGAATGCAGGGGAGGGAAAGTCACCTGGGAGCGCCTTGTGGTCCGTGTGAAGGACACGGCTGGCCGCTGCTGGCCCTGTGGCGCTCAGAGCTGCTGGCATCTGGGGCAGATGGGGAGGTGGCCTCGGGCTTCAGGGTCCACCACGCCTGGGTCTCGGACTCCCGGCTCCAGAGGTGGGAGAGAAGAGGTCCTTGCGGTTTTAAGCTGCCTGGTCTGTGGTTGTTTGTTATGGCCCCCCGGGAAACGGATTCCGTCGGCGAGGCTCGGATCAGGAGGGACACGAGCTTTAGGACCACGTGTGTGGGACTTGCTAGGGGGGACCGTTTCGCCGTCTCAGGGTTGCTGCACCGGAGTTGCGGTTTTCCGGCCCCTACGAGCCCCCCTGGTTCACTCAGCCTCCGAGTGTTGGCTGGGGTCAGGTCCAGAGCGTCCGTGACTTGACTTTCAGAGACCAAGCAGTTGAATCTGGGGACATTTTTCATGGTCACGGCTGCAGTGGTCCTGGCGTTGAGTGGGTGGGGCCAGGGATGGCGCCCAGCCCTCCAGAGTGCCCGCCCCCCCGAGTGACCTGCCCTCAGTGCCCACAGTGCTGGAGGGGGGAAAGCGTGGAGCAAGGTGACCTTCAGATTCCAGAACATTCAGTGGGTCTCAGCCCTGGGACGCAGAGCTGTGCTGAGGCAGCTGGAGCCCCAGGAAGATGAGCTTATCCTCACTCAGCACGTTTGACCCTCTGGGGGCCACAGGGCTGACCTGCAGACTTAGGCGAGCAGGAGCTCGGAGCAGAAGCCTCCCCTGCGTCCCATGTGACAGCAGGGTCGAGGTGACAGCACCGCCCACACAACGGGGCCCGGAAGGCAAATGGGCTGGCGTGCTGCCCGCTGCCACTCACCCGACAGTCCCCGCACACCTACGATGACCCACTCCTGGGAAGGTGGATCGGGAGGGGCCGGCCCTCTCTTCTGGCCTCCGAGGGGAGCACGGGGCAGGCGCCCTGGGCCAGAACCAAGCAGAAGCAGGCCAGGTTTGCTCCACTTCCTGGGAGGCTGCCTGTGTTGTGTGCATTCCTTCCTCAGAACATTCCCTGCGCACGTAGACTGACAGTCTGCACAGGATGCCGTGCAGGGCCTTGACGCGGTGAGGTAGGATCTCTCCGTGTCTGCAGACTTTCTGGGACCCGAGGGTAGGTATTTTCAGCTTTGCAGGCCAGCGGTCCTGCTTGCAGTTACCGGGTTCTGCCTTTGTAGGTACAGGTGTGCCATAGATGGTGTATCAGTGAACGGACATGGCTGTGTTTGAATAAAACTTTATTGACAGAGCAAGTGGTGGGCCGGATTTGGCCTCCCGTCCCCGATACAGCAGCATTGCCTCCTTCCCAACTCAGAGACCCTCCTTATTAGAAGTGGTACCTGACACCTGATTCCCTTTCTTCTTCTTAGGCAGGTTTCGTCTCCTCTCCAAGCCTCTGTCTCCCCATCTGTAGAGCGGGGATGATGGCACTCCTTATGGGTTGTGTTTAGGTTGTTAGGTATTGTAGGATGGTCGTTCTCATCTGGGGTGATTCTGCTGATAGGGGACGCCGGGTGACGTCTGGGGGCGTCTGTGCTCGTCACGACCAGGGGTGCTCCTAGCATGGAGGGGGTGGGGCCACGGCTGCTGCTCGGCCCCCACAGCACCTGGGACGCCCCTGCAGAGAATGAACCAGCCTGAATGTCTGTGGGCCCAAGAAGGGAGAGACCCAGGTGCAGAGGGAAGTGTCTAATAAGGTCACTTGCAAAGACCAGGATGCACGATCTCTTGGTTGTCTTTCTTCTGGTCAGGCACCACTTTCTTCACAGCCTCCCTCTGATTTTCCAGAATTCTCCATCCGTAACACCTTTGCCCTCCTCCAGGCCCGGGGCGCTGGGTGCGCACTCAGCAGGCCTCCCGAGTGAACGTGGCCCCGGGGCCTGGGTCGGCGGGCGCTGTCTCAGAGGCTTGATCCAGCCGGCCCCGTGGTGTCCCTGCTGTGGCTGTCCTGGGGTGGCGGGGGCGAGGGGTGGGGGGCTGGGGGTGGGGACCGCTCAGCCACTTGTCTTCCGCCGCCCCCTGTTCCTGTCAGCAGAGCACGCTTCCCCTGTTGATTAGCATATCCTGTTTTTAGCGTCTTTTTCTTGTAGGTTTTATATAATCGTGTCATTATTAGGAGCTGTCACAGGGAGTTCGTGTGCCCTCAGTCACACTCTGAAGCGTTCCCCGGCGGCAGCAGCTAATTGCCCGTCGTCACTCACTTCTGTTCTCTCTTTCAGTAAACTTTCATTTTAGAAGAGTTTGAGATCCCCAGAGCGATGGAGCAGGCAGCGCAGAGCTCCCGCAGGCGCACCCAGATCCCCCTCCGGCCGCAGCCAGGTTCCCCGCCGGCGCTGTCTTCCCCGGTGGCGTTATTAACTGAACTCCAGACGTCGGATTCCTCGACTTTCCCCCTCTTTCTCTTTTGCTGCCCCAGAACCTCATCCAGGACCCCACGTGACGTTCCCGTGTCAAGTCTCCGACCCCGCTGGGCTGTGGCGGTTTCTCAGACCTTCCGTGCACACGAACCGTGTCCCGCTCTGGGGGCGGGGGGTGGCGTCCTGCGCGCTGTTACCGGTGGCGATTTTGCTCACCAGGTCTAGACGTTCCGGGTGCCCTTTGCAGCCAAGGCTTAGCCAGTCGATAAAAGTGAGGTGCTTACGACCAGGTCGGGGGATGGATTTTTCTCAAGGTGGTGGGAAAGCAGCCGCCCTCTTAGGAACTTAAACGGGGCAGCTCTGCATCGGTGAGTGCTCTGTGTTGAGGGACGGTCCGAGATCATTTTCTGGATGACGGTCTGGGGCGACATGGAGCTTCTCCGTGTGACCCACGCAGGGTCTAGTTTGGGGATGAGATTGGGACTCTCTCTCCGCAGTGGTGCCTGACCTTGAGTATCCGTGGCTGAAATAGTGCCGTGTTTTAACAGACCATCTTCTGTGCCGGGGGTCACAAGTGGCAGCCTATGGGCTGGTCCCAGGCCTCCTGCTTTTGTAAATAAAGTTTTATTGGCACCTGGCCGCACCTGCTTGTCTGCTGGGGCCAGGTCAAGGAGCTAGAGAATGACAGAGAACACCTGCCTCCCAACGCCAGAAGTACTGACCGTCTGGCCCTTTGAGGGAGCGCTTTGCTGGGCCTCGGTCTTGTCAACAAAGCCGGTACCTCAAGTTCTGAGTGATGAAGGAGTTGTGGCGTGTGACTTCTCTGCCACGTCTTATAGAACGCAGAAGCTCCCATGAGAACACAGTTGTGCGCTCTCTGGGGTGCTGGATGCTGATGGAAAAGTCTTATAGATGTTCAGCTGTTTATTTTTATTTATTTATTCTTTTTGAGATTTTATTTATTTATTTGACAGACAGAGATCACAGGTTGGCAGAGAGGCAGAGAGAGAGAGGAGGAAGCAGGCTCCCTGCTGAGCGGAGAGCCTGATGCGGCGCTCGATCCCAGGACCCTGGGACCATGACCTGAGCCGAAGGCAGACACTTCACCGACGGAGCCCCCCAGGCGCCCCCAGATTTTCTTCTGTTTAATCTGGAAAGCACTCGTGGAGTCGGTGCTCCCATCATCTCTGTGTCACAGATTTGGAAACTGAGGCACAGGGGAGACCATGAGCTGGGCGTCAGGGCAGACAGTGCACCAGAGCGCTGCCTGCTGGCTGTGAGGGTATGTGTCCCCGCCCAACCCCTTCCATGGGACTGTCAGCATTTTAATTCCAAGAGGAAAAAGAAATCTGTTTCTACATATTGTCTCTCTCTCTCTCTCCCTCTCTCTCGGTCAGACATTGGTCCTCTCCCAAATCCCAAATCAAGCGCGTGTCTCTCCGTATTACAATTCCAGATGGAGGTTGGATGACCTCACACAGGGGAGCGGTCCTGCCCCGTGTCCGGGAACATCTGTGGTCATCATAGCCGGGGGCTCCTGGCATCGAGGGAGTGGGGGACAGGGGTGCTGCTCGGCCCCCACTGCACCCAGGACACCTGGGCAGAGAATGACCCGGCCGTGGTAGCTGTGCCAGATTCTGGGGGGAGAAGACCCTGTATTAATTACTTGGGGAAAAAATTGACTCCGATTCCTGCCCACATGTGAGAGTAGAGTAAACCCCAATGGTCCCTGTGGGAACCAGGTGACCCGCAGCCTGGGCCATGTGGGGGAGGCGGAGAGGACCTCCCAGGCACCAGGGACCCAAGATCACAAGGCAGAAGCGCTCCCTGCGCCTTCTGCCTTCTTGTCCTTGGCTCCTGGAGACCTTTCACCCTGGGGCCATGCAAACTGGACCTCGAGCCCTGTCTGATCAGGGGTGTGACAGCGCCTGCCCGGGGTCTGTCCTGGTGGAGCCTGCCGTCAGGATGGTCAGCCGTCAGCCGGGTCGCCTCCCCTCTGGGTACCCCCCCACCGTTCCGGGCCCCCAGGCTTCTCCTCCCCCTTCATTTGCAATCAGAGCCTCGTCAGGGTGACAAATTTAGACGGTTGCTGTGGTGACGAGAGAAGGCTGGGCTGACGGCTGCCGTGGCTGCCGTGCCTGAAGGACGGCTCGGCATTGCCACACGCAGCCTGCGGCACCGGCGCTCCCGCCGCACCCCGCGGTCATCAGCTGGGGCGTCGAGGGGGCCGATGCCCCGCTCCCACCCACCCATTTCCCAGACAAGTGACCTGTATCCCAGGCAGGGGGAGATCTGCCCTCTGCTCCCTGCCTCTGCAGGGTCCGCACGGCCCATCTCAACAGGGGGCTGTGGGGGCCACGGGGGATATGGAGCTCCTCCCGACTGGGGTGCTCTCGGCCTGAGCCAGCGGGCTCGTGGGGTGCTGCTCAGCGCCCCCCACAGCACTGGGGAGGCCCCACGGAGAGTCAGCCGTGCTGCGGGGGAGGGAGAGACCCTGCTTCGGAGGGAAGGAGGTTAAGGCGGTCGCTTTGTTCAGTTTCAGAAACTCGATGCCGCCCATTACATTGTGATAATTTAATAATTCGTGAAATCCCAAGGATTTCATTTCCTCAGCCCTGTGGTTAGGTGGCTCCCCCCTCGCTGAAGTTCTCGTGTCCCACTGGGGTCCTGTGTCTCCCCAGAGGACCGGGCGGGTAGATGCTGGGGAAACACGGAAATGAAAAGCCCCGGGCTGCTCAGTGCTCACGCTTAGAAACCTGCGACGGCCGGCTGGACGTCCGGTGAGTCAGTGTCCCGGCCCTGGCATTAGACCCTGAGGGTGTCGGGGCCCCGGGTGTGCTGCGCAGCGATGTCTGTCTGCTTGGTGCATCTTGTAGACATCAGCTCATCACCGGCCACAATATGCCCCCGGTTGGCCAAACGGGATTTGGGAGTAATCCGAGGGCTGTGCCTTGGGACTGATTGTATTACGGCCCTGATCCGCTCTGGTCCCAGGCCTGGGGCGCGGCGCTGGTGGAGGTTAATCCAGGCTGATCCTCCCCGAACTGTATCGTTAACAACCCTCGAATGAGCTTTGGGGTGAAAAGTAGGAAATGTGTTTGGCCGGGACTGACCCACCTTCTCTCCGGGTCTGGTTCTCAGGGCTCGTCGGAGGGATCCCGGGGACGTGTGAGCGCTCAGCGATCATCTGGTCTGAGAGGGGCTCCCCCCCTTCCTCCTTTCTAAAACTGGAATCCTAATTCGTGTCTTCAAGACCCTCTCTTAATAGATTGCTTTTTAGTGTCGCGTTAGGTTTATGGAAGAACCGAGCGGAAAACAGAGTTCCCGCACAGCCCACGCCCCCTCCACTTCTCCCCTTGGCTGACTTGTATAGTGTGGCCGCTTTGTTGTCATGGATGAGCCACGATTGATACGTGACCGTGACCGTTAACCCAAGTCCTAGGGGACATTCCTGCACAGTCTTTGCTGCACCCTGCCCTGCCCGGGAGGCAGAACAGGATTCCACCCAAAAAGGGATTTACCCCCCACCAAGGGGGGACGGGGCCCTCAGAGGGGGCAGCGGCTCAGGAGCTGCTGTGTCCAGCTGGGCAGAGAACCTCACAGAGAAGCTTCCGGAAGCTCTGGTGCAGGCTGGTGAGCAGAGCTCCTCCTCGTTTCCTGCAGGGGCTCTGCGGTCACGTGACTGGGGTTGTCCTGGCATCGAGCGGGTGGGACAGGCTGCTCAGTCCCCCCACAGCGACCAGGATGCCCCTTCCCCCGGAGAATGACCCACCAGAGCATGGGGGGAACCCTGAATTCTAGAGGGAGGGACAGTGGCGTTTGCACACAGCACGGCTGGGCCAGCGCTCTGGAGAAGTCCCTCTGGTCGAGCTCTGATGGCGCGAAGTGGGTTGCGACGTGCCTTCCTCCCAGAGGAGCCGTCCTGTGCCAACTGGGGCTGGGTCCTCGGTCCTGTAACCCGGAGATGCTGACGATGGGCTCTGAGGGGTGCAGCCCAGCGCGACTCCCCGCTCAGGGGCTGCCCTGTCATCTCCCCTCCTGCCCGGTTCTCGGCCCAGTTTCAAATCTCCAGCGTTGGCAGCTAAGGGTCCTGCCGCCTGTGACGTCCACTCACCGTTCGCCGGCCCCAGAACAACACAGGCAGTAGAAACGACCAGGAAGTTACTGGTGGGAGCTCCGGGAGCATCTGGGCTTGTCATCCACGTGCCTCCTTTCCCTCTGCCATTGACAGAGGAGGTCACCGAGGGCGCGGCTGCCTGACGAGACCCGCTCCAGCCACGCCTGCGCGCACCGGCCCCTGCGTGGGTCCCACGGCCTGCGGCAGGGTTCCGGCCTCTCCCATGTCATAGGCGAGCCCTGGGGGGACCGTGTCACCGGGCTCTGTGGGGGCCTCCTGGTCTCCCCCGGCTACCCTGGCTCTGCAGGCCTTCCCTCAGCACTGACTGGGGGTCAGGAAACCCTGGGGTCATGGCAGACGTGCTGTGTTCAAGGGGTGCGGCGAAGTGCGGCGGCCGGCAGAACAGGTGCGGCCCCTGCACGGGGGGGTCTCCCCTCTCCTGGGACGCTGGACCAGACCCCGCGATGCTGGCAATGCTAGCGGGCCTGGGGGTTCCTCGGGGGCTGGGGACAGTGTCCTGGGGTTAGCGCAGAACCGGCTGCATCACCTGCCGCCCGACCTTGCAGATATCCTAAAAGCCACTGAATTGGACACTTGAAAAGGGTGACTGAAGGTCGTGGTTGGTGAGTTCGATCTCCATGGAAAAGAGAAAGGAAGCGTGTGGCCAAGAGGAAGGTCCAGGTTGTAAAGTGCTGTCCGGGACGAACGTCCTTCCGACGTGGCCCCCCCGATGGCTACTGTTGGAAACTACCTGTTTCCAGGTGTGATTTATCTCTCCCTTGGCACCGGGCCCTTTCCTCCAGAGCTTTCTCTGTGTGTCTGAGGTCTGTGTCCTGCACCTCCCCGGCCGTGCCTCGGGCTGGGGTCTGCGTGGGGTCGGCAGGCTCGGCCGTCATTCTCTTCACGTTTGGCACTAATATTTGAACGAGGGATCTCCGTTTCACTTGGTTGCCGGCGCTGCACATTCCGAAGCAGGTCCTGCTGCAGAGCCCCAGCTCCTCGTCCCTCTGCTGGCCGTCCCGGAGGGCTTGTGGTTCCCTCTGGTGGGAGAGTGAAAGTCCAGCACTTTGGCTTGGGTGAAGGTCGCAGGCACGGCCGGGCACCAGTGGGTGCATCTCGTAGCCTGTGGTCTCGTGAGCCCTGGGTCAGAGCTGCAGGGGTGCGTTGCTCACGCTGGCCTAGGCCAAGCGCAGCCAAGGTGGGGGCATCTGCATGGGCACCCGTGTGTTCAACTTCAAGTGCGGGGCTGGTGTTCTGGGGCTGAGTGTGGGTGTTTGCAGGGGATACATGAGAAGGCTTAGGATTCGTGCCACCATGTTCACAGTGGCCAGGAGGTGGGGACACCCCAGTGTCCTGTCAGTAACGTGTCCCCCATGCACTGCCCTGGGGACGGCCCCAAGCCCACGGTGCTCAGGGCGGGAACCAGACACAGAAGGCCCCACGGGGTGTGGGTCCACGCGTGTGACACGCCCAGACCAGGCTCCTCCATGGACCGGAAGGGGGCTCACGGGGGCCGGGGCTTAGGGGAGGCTGGTGGGTGACGGCGGACGGGGATGGGGTTGCTTTAGGCGTGACGGAAAGCCCTGAAGTGGCTAGCGGTGATGGTCGCACAACTCCAAAAATACTCAAAAGCACTTTATTGTGCAGCCTCTGTGCGGCGGGAGAAGCCCGTTTTAAGTAAGACGGTCTAGAAAACCATGCTTGCCTGTCCCTCGGCCAGTCGCGTCCGCGTCCCCTGGTTGTGCAGAGTCACCCCGGGAGCAGCTGGGCGCAGGATACCCGGCACCCCTTCGGCACTAGGTTTGCAACGTCTTGTGTCTTTAATTGACTGAGAAATAAAAACTTGAAGCATCATGTGCCTAGATGGCCCCTGCAGGGCTGAGGCAAGTGTCAGTCTCTGGGGTGAGGGCGGGAGCTGGCACTGGCCATGCAGGAGGCCCTCTGGCCGGCAGCAGGCCCCCCGCCCGCTTAGGGCCGCGGGGGCCGCTGCACCCCCGGGACCGGGGTGTTCCTGAGCCCATGGCGCCACCTGCAGGCGACAGTGGGGATTTCAGTTCTCCGTCCCGGCCCGGGTTGACAACAGAGTGGCCGGGACCCCTGGAAAGGGAACCAGCCTTTAAATCTTCGCGTTGAGTCATTTTAAAAAATATATTTATTTATGTGAGAGAGAGAAAGCGCGTGGGGAAGGGGCCGAGGGAGAGAGAGAGCGTTCCAAGCCGACTCCTCTCTGAGCGCAGAGCCGGGCGCGGGACTAAGTCCCACGACCCCAAGGTCGTGACCTGATCTGAAGCCAAGAGTCGGAAGCTTCACCGACTGAGCCACCCGGGTGCCCCCGAATTGAGTTATTTTTATTTTATTTTATTTTTTTAATTTTTAATTTTTATTTTTTTTTTAAGATTTTATTTGTTTATTTCACAAACAGAGATCACAGGTAGGCAGAGAGAGAGGATGAGGAGGAAGCAGGCTCCCCGCTGAGCAGAGAGCCCAATGCGGGGCTCGATCCCAGGACCCTGAGACCATGACCTGAGCCGAAGGCAGAGGCTTTAACCCACTGAGCCACCCAGGCGCCCCGAATTGAGTTATTTTTAAATGACATTTTAATTTTAAGATGATTTTAGATTTTCAGGGGAGTTCCAAGGAGAGGTCCTGTGTGCCCCTGCCCAGCCTCCCCGTGTGGCCGCGCTCCGGCCCAGGGTGCGTTTGTGGCGGCCGCGCACCCACAGACCCAGCTGCACTCCACGGCCTTCAGCGGTTTGCTCCCAGTGCCCTTCTCCTGCCCTGGGACCCCGTCCCGGACCCTACCTTGCATTTGCTCCTCGGGCCTCCTTAGGCCGACCCCGGTGACTTAGGGGGTGCCCTGGGGTGGGGCTTGACTCTGTTCCCACCTCTTCCTCGCAGAGTGACCGCGAGGGTCAAGCGATGTGGCCGAACAGCTTTCCAGAGCACGAAAGGTCACGCGGTCAACCGACCCTTGCATCCACTGCGTTTGGAGCCTTTGGAAAATTCAGCAGGGATGACCTTGCAAACTTCTCCCAGACCTCTCTGGCAAGTTGCCGCCTTACATCCCACTTCTACACCAGGAGGCCTGGCCCCGAGGCTGGCAGGGCAGCCGAAAGACAGGCCCCCCAGAGGGGTCTTTAGGGCGGTCTGACCTCGAGGGCGAGACCCTTGTTCGTCGCCGCCCCCGGGGGACACGTGTGTTGGAGCAAATGTTGCCCCACTGAAGGGCTCCGTTTTTCTTCCAGGGAGCGGACGTGCAGTTCCCGAGCCTCGGCGGTGAAGACAGCTCGGCCCCGGGCACAGGTCAGTGTGCGATGTTTCCTTCGCCGCCGTCGGTGTGAACGCGGGTTCCGTTGGCCGTCCTGGGCCTGGGCGAGAGGAAGGGGCTTGGCTTGGTGTGGAAGGTAGCCCGTCCCGGGCCACTGCCAGGCGCAGAGCCAAGTCCCCGGACGTGACGGGGTCCTCAAACCTAGTGCCGGTCCTGGCGACTGGGAGGCACTGCGCGGCCTCAGGAGGCCCCTGCGCTGAGCTCGGATGCCCTCTGAGCTTGGGCCGGCTGTTGGTCTCATGCCCCATGGGTGTTGAGCGGCTTTTACCCTTCACTGGACCGAGGGAGGCTAGAGCGGCCTGCGGTGGCCCCAGGCTCCCCTTCCGCCTGCCCACGAAGGGCTCTGCCGCTGCCGCGCGGTGTTCTCTGTCCGGTGGTCTTCAGAGTGAACTTGGGTGTCCAGCAGGAGCTCTGACAGAGCTTCGACCGCTGTTGTGTTTCATTCACCGGCACGTGTGAGGGACGTTGGAACGCTGGACGGGTGTCTTCATAATGCTGGACGTTCCCAAACTGTGTGTGCACGTGTTTAAATGAGAAAACATTAGAAGAGGAGGCAGACCCTGGAGAAGCACATCCCATGGGTCTGTCTCTGCGCAGCTTCTAGAAAGGGCCCGTCTGCAGGGACGGGAAGGTGCTTGCTGGCCACCAGGGCCTGAGGGGGGAATAGGGCCTTGCTGTGAGTGTGCGCCGGGAACTGCGTGGGGGGCGGTGGCTGGCGTCCTCACCAGGGACTCCTGGCCTTGTGTGCGCCCAGCGGACGGGTTCTAGGGCTTGTCACGTGCACCTCAGTAAGGCGCAGAGGATGTGGTTTGGCTTCGCTCAGGAGAGACGCCGTCCTTGGGGACAGAGGCCAGGAGCCAGGATGGGAGCCCTGGGCTGGGTGTGATGTGTGGGTACCCAGCGGGTCCCCTACAGATGATCTTCCATGTGGCGTCCGTGTCAGAGTTGCCAGATAGAGGGGTGTCTGGAGACCTCCAGCAGCCGGCCGGGTGGAGGTGGACGGATGTCCCGTAGAAGGGACAATGCAGGCAAAGGAGAAGCAAGGCCGCTAGAGCCCCCACCTGGTGACGGCGTGCCGGCGTCTTGGTGAGCGTTCTCCCCCATCCTTCTGTGAGTTCCGTCCACACGCGGGATTCTGGATAAATAGGATTTGCTCTTTAACGTGCTCCTTCTGCCTGCTGCTTTCCTTGTCAGGAAGCCTGCGTTTCCCTAACCTCTCCTGATGCTGGCTCAGCATTTCACATCACAGGCAACTGGTTAGTCACTCCTTTTAAAATAACTTTACAGTGGATTTAATTGGTTTGTAGGGATGTTTATTTTCCTGTTTTTCCCTCTCTCTTTTTACATTCTGTGATGAATGTGTTCGCGCAAGCGTTGTGCGTCCTGGGCCGGCTGTCGTCGGGGGTGAACTCCCCCACGTAGGTTCGCCGTGCGTGGGAGAGAGGGAGAGAATCGGGGTGCCCTGGTTTCCCGTTCCGACAGCCGCTTGCCCTCTGCACGTGCCCGGTCTCCAGGGCCGTCTCCCCGGCCGTCTGAGCAGCCGGGCACGTCCAGTGCTGCCGGTCAGGCTGCGGGATTTCTGCATTCTCCCAGCCGTGCCTTCGGTAAGCAGGTGCCCCCGCGGACTGCCCCGGTGTGGGTCTGTCCCCGTCATCGGTGACCTTCTTCAGCTCTTCACACACGGTGCTTGACCTCTCCGTCTTTCTCTGCGTGGACACGGGCTGGTGTCCGTCCCCCCGCTGTGAATACTTCTCTGAGCCGGTCATTCCCCTGCCCTCGCCGGGGGCTTTCTCCTACCGACCGAGGACACTGGCGCTCGCCTTTGGGCTTTCTTTGGTGTTTCCCCAAATTTCAAGATGCTAGAGAGCGACTCACCTGCGTTTTGTTCCACTTCAGTCCCGGAACCAGACTCACTGAGGGTCTGACCCCACGCTGTGCGGGCTGGGGTGGGGGACGCTGCGCAGCGTGGCGAGGGGCGGACGTTGGTGGAGGGGCGCGCAGTGGCTCCCTGAGCCGGTGCATGGTGGGCGGGCCTGGCAGGGATCTCCGGCAGGGACTCCTCGGAGGGCGACTACCAGGCTTTGCCTGGCTCCGCTGTGGCTCACTGGTCCCTCGCGGACCACCTGCTTGTCAGGCGCTGCGGGAGGCATCTGTGGCGGACAGACAAGCAGAGCCCGGCCAGGGTTTCCCACCTCCAAGCAGCCGGGTGTCGCTGAGCGAAGGCCACCGCCGCCTGCCCCGGTGGCAGAAGCAGCCGCCCAGCACATGCCGAATGGTGAGCAGGAGTTTGGGGGCGTTGGCTCCCAGGGTGCCGGGCAGGGGTTTCGGGCCGGGGTGCTGCCGTTCCCCCTGGTGGCCACGAGGGGGCAGAGAAGGCCCGCGGGCGGAGCTTGAGCCGGGTGTGCGTGGAGGTGGGGCAGGTGCCGGCAGGGGCGGCGGGCCTGGGGTGTTTCCAGCCGTCTGCCCGTCCGTCCTGGAGTGCCGTGACCACCCTGCCCCGTCCTCCAGGATGTTGCAGCCCTGGGAGTCCCCTGGCCACCCTGTCCCAGGCCCCTTCACCGTCCCCGCAACAGATCCCAAACCTCCCCGATTGGGACCAGCATCGGATGGCTGGCCCCTTCCACTGGGGGGAGGGAAGTGCTGACTTTGCAACCTTGGGGGTGCAGGGGACCTGGATCTGGGTGCGACCCTGTGGTCCGAGCAGAGGCCGTGGCACAGAAGCGAAGGCCCCGGATAGGGGTGGGCAGCCTGGCCGCAGCAGCCCCGGCGCGAAGACTGAGTCTTGCTTCTGGAGCCTTCCCTCCTTCTTCTGGAGCAGCGGCTGCCGGCTCCCGCCCCACGCGGCCCTTCCTTCAGGGGCTTACCTGGATGGACAGCACCAGTCCTCAGAAGCCCCCCGGGGTCTCCAGGGCCTGGACTCTGGCCGTGTCGCCCTGCGGCCCGTGTGGCCTAGCGTCGGTCCCTGTCACACCTTCTCGTGGGAGCTTGCTGCCTGGGCACAGGGACGCCCTCCCACAGACTTTGTCCCCCCCGCCCCCAGCAGGGGTTTCTGGGTGAGTGCCTGGGCCAGGCCTGTGGCCCAGGCAGTGAACAGAACCGACGAAACCCTTGGCTCCCACAGAGCCGACGTCCTAGCAGGGACTGGGGGCCACTGCGAGTTCCCCCGCCTCAGCTCTGCTGGCATCAGGCCCGTCACTGTCTGGGGTCAGTGTCCCACGCGTTGTTGGTGGGGGGGAGGCCCCGTCAGCACCACCCACCCGCCGCCAGGAGCTCCTCCCTCCGTGGTGAAAACAACCACAGATGTCCCCAGACTTGGCCCGGGGTCCCCTGGGGGCAGGACGAGGACCGTGCCCTAATGGCTTCTGTCACATTGTGTCTGTAACGGGGATCCTGGCCGCCGGGTGGGTCTTCCCGCTGCCTGGAAGCTCGAGGGGCTGATGCTCGCCTCCCGGAAGAGCCAGCCCACGTTCTCCTGCCTGGCAGCTGCCCGGGACAGCTCAGCCGCCCCGTCCCCCGAGGGCACTGGCCTTTCAGCCTGGGAGTCACCTGGGCTCCGGTGTTCCGGCCCTCGCCTGGTGCTAGCCACGTGGATGGGGCATTGTCTTTGAGCTGAATCCGGTGCCCAGAGCTGCGATGTCCGGCACGGCGGGCACGAACTACCGGCAGCCCTGAACCCCCGAAATGGGGCCACCCGGGAAATGAGACTCTGCATAGGCCAGTTTACATCTGTGATTCTTTACTGAGGGCGATGCTGCCCCCCGGGGACACTGGGCGGCGTCCGGGGACATCTGTGGTCGTCATACGGCAGGGGCAGCTCCGAGCCGGTGGGGCCAGGGATGCTGCTCAGCCCCCACGGTGCCTGGGACTCCCCTGCAGTGTGGCCCGCCCCCCACGTCCCTGGTGCGGGGGGAGGGGGAGGACATGTACTTCCCGGGAGTCTTGCTCCCGGCAGAGCGTGCAGAAGAGCTCCGTGACCTTCAACAGCAGAGTGTTGTTCTGACGGCTCCTCGCTCTCCTGGGAGCTGCGGGGCGTCTGCAGGGTCGTCTGCAGAAAGCTCTGTGGAGCGAAGTCCAGCCCGCTGCCCCGCAGAGCGCTGCTCTCCCCCGGCTCGGCTCCCGCTTCAGGTCTGTCCCAGGCGTGTGGAAATGCGCCGTATTATCAGTTTTCCTGTGGACAAGCTGTTCTCCTGCAGGAACTGCCAAGATCCACGGTCAGAACCTTCAAACCTTCTGTTTGCGAAAGGTCACAGGGCTGCCGCCGCCTTCCCAGCAGAAAACACATACGGAACATCCATGACCGGGGGCCCTGCCGCAGCCCACAGTGCCCAAAACCCTCTCCCTGCAGGCGCTGACCCAGGGGCCACGTGGCCACGTCGTGGGAGGTCTGTGGCCATCATGATCAGGTGGGTGGGGCCAGAGAGGCTGCTTCCCCCCCCCTCCCAGCACCCAGGATGTCCCTCCGAGAGTGACCTGCCCCAAAGTCCACCAGCGTGAGAGGAGGAATCCCCGCTGCCCGGGAGTCTAGCCCCAAAGGGGGAGTCAAGGTCACACCGTCTTGTCCACGTGCACCACTGCCTGGTTTCCACCCCTGCTGTCTCTTGGACCCTGTGGGCCAGGGTGTGCTGGGAAGTTCTGTCTCACGGGCTGGCTAGTGCTACCACCACCTGAATTTACCGCTGGACAGTCAGGACCCCGGCGGGTTCACGTGGAGGATTGCTGGAGCAGGAGCCCCCTCCGTGGGGCCACTAGGACTGGAGCAGCCCGGTGGCCACACGGGGTCGGAGACCACACCTCGTGGGCACAGGGATGTTGCTGGGCAACTGCTCACACGGTCAGCCTCCCTCGGGCAGGGCATGGCGCACGTGCGCCCGTCGTGGTCACCCAGCTGCAGCCTCCTGACTCGAAACACAGGGTGGCAGGCACGTATGACAGGAAGGTGGGGGCAGGGGGACAGGAGCCACGTGGTGGGCAGCGGGGTCCCTGCGTCTTCCCAGGCTCACCCTCAGCTGATGCCCTTGGAGCTGGCGGGTTGGAGCCTCCTCATTTCCTTCCGTTTCTCTTCGTGTTCTCAGTCCACAAACGTCTGTGTGCCGGGGCCCCGCCGGGCTGACCTGCTCGTCGCTGCTGGCAGAAGCCCCGGGGCAGGACAGAGAGCACAGCGTCCACGGGGCAGAGCGGGTGCGCAGGACAGGGCCCAGGCATAGCCTGGAGGGGCCTGCTGCGGCGTGCTCAGCAGCGGGAGGCAGGGAGGGACCCGAGGGTCCGAGAGCTCCTGCCAGGCACCCAGTGCAGGCCCGTGGCCGCTGGGCGCCCGCCTCTAGCGGCCCCAGGCGGAATCACCGGTGGTCTCTAATGGTCATCGGTGCCCCTGTGTGCCGATAACTGGACAGGAGGCCTTTGGAGGGTGACGGTATGTCCTCTAGTAGGACCCGTCTTGGTCTTTGGGCACAGTTCCTGGCTCGCTGCTCCCCAGACTTGTGACAGTCTGAGCGAGAGGAGCGTCCCCTGCGTCCCCTGTACGTGACTGACCGGGACAGTGGCCGGGACACCCCGGGGTGCTCTGCTCGCCGTCTCGCAGAGCGTGTGGTGGGTGACCGCACTCACGCGGCACCCTGGTTCGGCTCCTGGTTCTGCAGGTCAGCAGTGTAGACACTGTGGCAGCTGCTGTATCCAGAGCCCCACCGGGCTCGGCCAGAGCCGAGTGTTCAACGAGGCGCGGCGGAGAAAGAAGCCGCCTCCACCATCGCTCTGGCCGTCGGCAGGATTCAGCTTCTTTGTGTTGCTGGCGGCCAGCCAGGGGCCACCCTGAGCTCTTAGAGGCCACTCTCGGGTCCTGTTGTAGCCATGTGGCCTCCTCACACTCCCAGCCTCTGGCGTCAGGGAGGTCCCCGACCCTTTGACGGGCTCACCTGATGAGGTCAGGCCCACCCAGGTGACCCACGAGGGCTTCTCCCCTCGGAGTTGACCGATGTGGAGGCTTAATTCCGTCGTTCAGACCCCTTCTTCCATACCAGTCGTCTGCGCAGGGCATGGCATCTCATCCTGTTCCCAGGCCCCGTCCGCACCCAGGGTTCGTCCGCACGGCGCCCTCAGCAAGGAGCCGAGATCCTGTCGGCCACACAGGGGTGGAAGGGAGCTGAGTCCGGGAACAGCCAGGCCGGAGCCGGGGCGCACAGGCGGTGTCCGCGTCCTCCTCCTCCCACTGCCAGACCCTCCTGGCCGGGGGTGTGGCCGGGACTCGAGGGTCAGGGCTGGGGGCACGGAGGGTTTGGGGAATGCACGGCCAGCTTGTCCCACTTACACCTAAACAACGGACGCAGGACTCCACCCAATGTTTTTTTTTTTTTTTTTTTAAAGATTTTTTCTTTATTTATCTGCCAGAGATCACAAGCAGGCAGAGAGGCAGGCAGAGAGAGAGAGAGGAGGAAGCAGGCTACCTGCAGAGCAGAGAGCCCGATGTGGGGCTCGATCCCAGGACCCTGGGATCATGACCTGAGCCAAAGGCAGAGGCTTAACCCACTGAGCCACCCAGGTGCCCCTCCACCCAATGTTTTAAAAACCTGTATTTTGAGATAATTACAGATTTCTAGGAAGTTGCAAGCTCTCCCACAGCACAGTCTTGTGCGCCCTCCGTCCAGCTGCCCCCAGTGGGGGCAGCTCTGGTCACTAGAGTGCAAAACCAGGCATTCAGCACGGGGACCATGTGGGCCAAGGTTCCCTCGGGTGGGCCACACCTGCGAATTCAGCCCTGCCCCGCTGAGGAGTGTGCAGGACCATCAGGCCCATAAGGCGGACAGAGTTCCTCTTGCCCGTGTGTGCAGAGGGGGGCGTGTGCCTCAGGGGCGCCGCGTGCCCCGCCCAGTGTTCCAGGCCATGCTCCCCCCCCCCCCCCCCGTTCAGGGGGGCCTTGCCCGTCCCTCTTCAGGCAGCCGGCCCCTGCGGCGGGTCCATTTGCAGAAGGGGAGAAGCCCTCGTGGGTCAGAAGGCTCAGGTTCAAGTCCAGGTGCGTCTCCTAGAGGCACGCACACCCACAGCTCC
The DNA here is from genome assembly GCF_022355385.1 of Mustela nigripes. Taxonomy (NCBI): domain Eukaryota; kingdom Metazoa; phylum Chordata; class Mammalia; order Carnivora; family Mustelidae; genus Mustela; species Mustela nigripes. The sequence continues at coordinate 1,671,483 of NC_081558.1, read as the reverse complement.
CCGGACCTTCCTGAACATGGAGGCCTGGCCCCGAGCCCACTGTCCTCAGGACGGCCACAAATGACTGTGAGGGGCTCTAGGTCCTTCCAGGGGAGAGAGGCTGTCCTCATCCCCCCGTCCGTCCTGCCCGACCCCTGGCGACCGACTGCGATACCCCGGCTTCGCCCGGAGTCCTCGGCTGTCTTCTCCGTGCCTCGCAGAGTCTGCCGCGTAGGAGCTGCTCCATGGGGCGGGGCTCTGTGTTTCTCCCTCCGCACGGTACCGACCGTAGCCGTGCGGGCCCTGTCATCCAAGGTGGTGCCCCAGCCGGGTGCCTGCTGCTGTCCACGCCCCGCCTGGTCCCTGCTCCTCGGGTGCAGGGAACCTGGGGGCAGACGGGATGCCACTCTCGCCGTTGGGCTGATGTGAAACGGCAACAGGGATTTTGCAGATACAGGAAGACCCCTAATCGGTTGATTCTAGGTTCATCAGAAGAGATGGTGCCTGGGTGGGCCTGGCCTCATCAGGCCAGCTCTTGAAAGAGACCAGAAGCTTATCCTGAGTACTGAGGTTCGTGGGTGCGGGGGGCTGAAGGACGGGGACAGGGAGTTCGTGTTGACCAGTGGTTCGGGTGTGCAAAGTGAAAAAGTTGTAGACGTCCATCGCACGTGGACACAGATGTCTTCATGCTAACGAGCGTACTTGTAAAAACGGGGAGATGGTTGTGTGCTTGTTACCGGAAGAGAGAGACACACACGGAAGAGCAGGAGCAGACACTGCCGCCGTGAAGCCAGCCGTCGTGTCACAAGTGCTAGGAGCAGTGCCCGTCCGGGAGCCAGCTCGGAGGGGGCCGGGTCCCGCCCCGGCACGTGTGCGCTCAGCCCCACCAGCAAGCGCATGGTGGGGGAGGGCCCGTCGTGTCTGTGTCACAGAAGAGAAAACAGTGGCAGAGGAGCTGAGTGACTTGCCCGGGGCCACATGGTCGTGTTTTATGGCGTTCAGGTCCGCCGCGTCCATCCCCGGGGCCGGATCGGAGGCTCCACCTGGTCAGGCATCTCGCCTGACTGCTCGCGGGTTCTTTGTGCATGTGTGGACAATGGAGAGAAGGCTCCAGCCTGGTCCTCACCTGACCTCTGGCCCCGAGAGGGGGGTCAGACCGGGCCCGGTGACACGTCGGGGACTGGGCACAGAGCCCGGGAGGAGTAATGATCCCATGCGGCTTCCTCGGCAGAGTCATCAATCTCCGGAGCTGAGCCCTGAGCTCATTAGCTTCCTGGAGCGCGATGTGCTGTCCCTGGCTCCTGACTCATGTTCCTGCTCATCCAGACCTCTGCTCCCTGCCAAGGCGGGCTCTCGGAGCCGGGCGCCCTCTAGCCCATGTGGGGCTCGCGGAGCCAGGAGCAGCCGAGGAACAGAGAGCGAGGCCTGGCAGCACTCCCGGCGGGTGTTTCTGGCACTGGGCTGCCCGCTCTGGGCACGAGGATAGGCACACGGAGTTCACGGGCAGCACCCGGGGTGCCGGCTGCGGTCACACTGGCTCGTCCCCCTGGCAAACCATTAGCCAGGCCAGCTGGCTCCCTGGGCACCGTGGACACCGGCCTGTGCCTTGGGCACTGCGGGTGGGGGTCAGACAGGATCCTGGCCCCACCCACTTGCTGCCCCTCCCCAGTTATGACAGCCACAGATGTCCCTACGTCACCAGTGTCCCCTGGGGCAGGACTGCCCTGGGCGAGACCCTAATTGAGCAAACTGATGGTTACAGTCCTGCTAGAGAGTGAGAGCAGGTGCTCAGGGAGGCCTTCCTGGAGGAGGTGATGTCTGAGTTGAGGTAGGCGATGCCCTGGAGCTGACTGGGGCCAAAGGACCTTCCAGGTGCACAGCAGTGGATGCTGGTGCCAGACCTGGGGGCACAAGCTGAGGGAGGGGAGGCCCGGAGGCCCCGAGGCCCGGAGCAGAGTTCGGGCATTATCCCGAGGGTTCCAGGCCCACCGTGGCAACGACGAGCTGCCCTTGTTTTCCAGATTAGGAAACCAGAGAAGGTGACGGTGCCTGGTCCCCCCCACCCAGCGGTGGTGGGTAGAGTCCTGTGGGCTTCAGGCCAGCCCGGGGGGCTGGGGGTGGGGTGGGTGCTGGAGCCGGGCCCAGGAAGCTCAGCCCCTCCCAGCTCCCAGACCCTCGGTCAGGCAGGCACCTGCCCCCACCCTCAGTTTCCCTTTGGTGCAGCTGGGTGACAACCGCCCTGACACCCAGGGTCGCTGCTAGGAGTCGAGGGAACCCGCTCCCCAGGCCGGGGCTCTGGGTGAACTGGCAGCAGCACGTCCCTTAGCCTGTGGTCACTAGACGTGACCTCCCCAAGCCCTTCCTCTTTGGACTCTGCCTCTTGAGTTCGTCCGGCTTCTCTGGATCTGAGGAGACGTGGGCACTGAGGGCGAGGCCCCAGGCCCTTCGGCAGGTGGGCGGCGAGCCCTGAACCCCGGCTCCCGTCCGGGTATCCTTCCCTCTAATGGAGGATGAGAAAGAAAGCACCACGTGGACAGAGCGCGCCCCTGCCCGAGAGCTGCGCCCCCGCGAGAGGAACGAACGGAGTCCACCCCCAGCGGCCTGGCCTGCGTCCATGAGGGCGGACGGCAGCCGGGCGGTCGTCCGTGTCCCGAGCTGACCTCGTTCCCCGTGCTCGGGGCAGGAACGGCCCGGCCCACGGAATGGACCTCTCCAGGCTTGGGACACCTGAGACACGGGCGGGCCAGGCCGGGCCGGTGGGGGGGGTCTGAGTTTCCCGGCCCGCCGTCCGCGCTCCCCTTCCTGGCTCCTCCCGGGAAGGTCGGCAGAGGTGGTCCCTGCACCCTTCAGGAATCCAGCTGCTCTGCCGCCTCCGGGAGGAGACCGCGCTGGGACAGCCACCTGCACCACGAGACCGCCAGGGCCACCCTGTGTACCGGCCGTGTGGCACCGCGCGCCAAAACCAGGACAGAGACGGCCTCTTGAGCATTTGGAGCACCTTCTTTCATTCTCTCTTTGGTAGTAAAATACACATAAAATTCATGACTTTAACCATTTCTAAGCGCACAGCTCTGCGGCGGGAAGCACACACCCTCACCCTCCGTCTCCAGAACTTTCCACCCCCCCCCACGGAGACTCTGTCCCCACGAAGCACGGACTCCCCACCCCCGCTCCAGCCCCCACTCCCACCCCCTCCTCTCTGTCTGTGGGACGGGACTCCTCTGGGGCCCTCCTGGGAGTGGGGTCCTGCGGGACGGGTCCTTCTGGGTCTGGCTCCTGTCTATGAGCCTGGTGTTCTCAGGTTCCCTCTGCGTGTGGCAGGGTCAGGGTCTCCCCCCCCCCCCCGCCGCTTCCTGAGGCTGCACCGTGTTCCCGCACATGGACCAACCACATTAACCCGTCAGTGGACGTGTGAGTCGTTTTCACGTTTTTATTGGCTGTTGTGAATGTGCTGCTGGGAACACGGGGGTGTGAATGCCTGTTTGAGTCGCTGTTTTCACTTCTTTTGGGGAAAAATAATCCTGTTTGTCCTGGTTTGACAGCCCACCCCAGCCTGCAGCTCCCCTGCCCGCCCCTCGAGACACAGGGGAGCCCAGTTGGAGCTGCAGGATCCAAGATGTGGCTTCTCCTTCCCCGACCCTGGTTTGCACTCCCACACCCCTAGAAAGGAAAATTGACATTTTGCCCAAATAAAGATGCCGCGGGCCGCAGGTTCCCAAGGTGCGCGCGGCGTGGGGCGAGAAGGACGTCTCCCTCCCCTGTGCTCTCGGCCTCCGTCTGGAAGCAACCATCGCCGGGTTCTGGTCTTCTCTGGATGTGCTCCGCTCCTAGGCACCTTTTCTGACCCTGGATTTTGCAGGGTGAAGTCGCGCACCCCTCGGGAGCACTAACGTGAAGCCACGAAAAGGCTCGGGGGGGCAGTCCGGGGGCCCGGCCAGGCTCCAGGGGCCTCACCTGCCCGGTGCCGCAGCCGCGGCGGGCCCGCCCATCGGCGCCCAGGCCCGGGCCTCTGCGCCGTGGGTGTTTGATGACGGTAACGTGCCCCCGTGCTAGGGGCGGGATGCTTGTGTTCCCCAGATTCCTGCCATACCAGCGGGCTGGTCTGGGAGGTGATGGGTGTCAGGCGAGCTCACGAGGGTGGGGCCCTGCGGTGGGCTCAGTGTCCTGGTAAGGTGAAGAGGAGCGATCAGGGCGCTCTGTCCCAGACACACCGGGCGGGGGGTGCATCCGCACCAGGGACCGACCTGTGGCCCCATGATCTCAGACTTCCTGCCTCCTGAACCATGAGAAGTGATGCCTGGGCGCTAGGGCGCCCTGTCTGTGCTGTTCTGTGAGAGCGGCCAGAGTGCACGAATACAGCCCGTCGGAATATTTTTCTAAAAAAAAAGAAAGAGAGGGCACCTAGATGGCTCAGCGGGTTAAGCCTCTGCCTTCGGCTCAGGTCATGATCCCAGAGTCCTGGGATCGAGCCCCGCATCGGGCTCTCTGCTCAGCAGAGAACCTGCTTCCTCCTCTCTCTCTGCCTGCCTCTCTGCCTATTTGTGATCTCTGTCTGTCAAATAAATAAATAAAATCTGAAAAAAAAAAAAAAAAAAAGAAAAAGAAAAAAAGAAAGAGAAAGGCAGTCTGCAAAAGGCACCCCCGGCAGTCACCTGAGGCGGGGTCCCCTTCGGATCCTCACAGCGGTTTCTGGCACGCGGGGCCCGTGGAGCTGCCTCCTGTGGGCAAAAGGGGAGATCAGAGAGGCATGTGCCCGTGTCCTGGGGTCACTGTAACAAGACTAAAGACCAGGGGCCTGAGAACCACGGGACCTCTTTCTCGCACATTCTGGGGTCAGAAGTCCGGGGTCGAGGTGTGGGGGGGCCCTGCTCCCGCCGCAGTCTCCAGGGGAGGGTCCTTCTGCGGCTCCCAGCTCCGGGGTGGGGGTG
>NC_081558.1:1622303-1666476 GCF_022355385.1 Mustela nigripes | reverse complement strand
GTATCTCTATCGTATCTCTATCGTATCTCTATCGTATCTCTATCGTATCTCTATCGTATCTCTATCGTATCTCTATCGTATCTCTATCGTATCTCTATCGTATCTCTATCGTATCTCTATCTTATCTCTATCGTATCTCTATCGTATCTCTATCGTATCTCTATCGTATCTCTATCGTATCTCTATCGTATCTCTATCGTATCTCTATCGTATCTCTATCGTATCTCTATCGTATCTCTATCGTATCTCTATCGTATCTCTTTTGATAAGGACGCCAGGGCTCGAGTCAGGCCCCCCCAGTCCTGCCTCATTTTAACGTAACCAGTCAGACTCACAGAGACCGTCTGTCTCTTCCAATAAGGTCACTACAGAGCCTGCTCCCACCGATGGGGCCGCCTAAACCACGACTGTGACCTCAGGGTCCTGGAGCCGGGAGGTCCGAGAGCAGGGTGTCTTCTGAGGCCGCTCTCCTGGTCCTCACCGGGCTGTCCCTCTGTGCGCGTCTGTGTCTCACCCCGCCCTTCTGCAGGGGTGCAGTCGGACTCGGGCCACCCTTGCGACCTCATTTAAATTAATCACATCTTTAAAGGCCGCATCTCCAAGTACAGTCCCCATGGGGATTCGGGCTTCAACACGGGAATCTGGGGACACCGCTTAGCTTATCAGTCACCTTCTAAGGTTCCTGGGGACACGCTATTCAATCCACCGGGGGAGGTGGGGGCTGAGCTCAGGCCTCCGTCAGGGAGGCTGTGCGGGAGGTAAGGGGGGGTCGGGTCTCCCCAGGAGGAGGCCCCATCGCTCTGCAGAGTGGCACAGAGTTGTCTCTGCGTGTGAGTCACTTAGCTGAGCTGTGGTCTGACCTTCACCCCCATCCTTCACCCTCCCCGCTTTTTTTTTTAAGATTTTGTTTATTTGACAGAGATCACAAGCAGGCAGAGAGAGAGAGAGGGGGAAGCAGGCTCCCTGCCGAGCAGAGAGCCCAATGCGGGGCTCGATCCCAGGACCCTGAGATCATGACCTGAGCCGAAGGCAGAGGCTTTAACCCACTGAGTCACCCAGGTGCCCCTCTATCACGATCCCTTTTATAAATGAAGGTGGGCCCAGCAGGGAGAGATTGCCCGGGCGCGCAGAGCGCCCCGAGCGTGGCCCACAACCTCCGCCCTGCAGGTGGGTTCCGTGCCCAGCACCAGCTTCCCGGTTGGGGTTGCCCACTGCCCGAGGAAGCCCCCAGGGCCCCCGAGGTGGCAGGCACCAAGGGCCTGGGAGCCCTCGGACCCCTGGGACGTCCCCTCGAAATCTCTGCTTTTGCTTTCATTTATTTGTTGTTAAAAGGTCTTTCTTAAGCAGCTCCTGCACACAGCACGGGCTAGACCGCAGCCCCCGCCCCGGACCGCGCTCTCCCGCCCCAGCTGGCCACGTGCCGCTTTTTGTTGGCTTTTAACAGCCCGAAAGTGTCGCGTTCTCGCTGGCGAGCTCTCTCGTTGGCTTGGATGGAAAACGATTTGGACTTTTCCCTTCTGTGGGTCATGTGGATCCGGCGACTCAGCGGCCCCTGGGGGTGCACCCGGTTCTGGGGGGTCGGGGAGTGGGGGAGCCCCGTCCCTGTCTGTGGCCGGATCCCAGGGCGGGAGCAGTGAGAGCGAGCGAGACCCGGCGGGTGTGTCTGAAACGGGGCGTCCAGGAGCCAAAGTACAGGCCTGTGAGCTCTGTGTTCTTAACTTGACCGGCGTAAAAACAATGTTTTTAGAACAGCTTTGTTGAGACATAATCCCCTCGCTATACGGGTCACCCTCTTCGGGTGTATGATTGGGTGGGTTTTAGTACCTTTACATGTTGTGCAACCATTTCATTATCTCATTCCAGAACATTCCATCACGGCAGAGGGAAACCCTGCCCCCTCAGCGATCCTTCCCCCTCTGTCCCCGGCCCCCGGCCCCCAGGAGCCCTTCCCGTCCGTGGAGGGGCCTGGCGCGGACGTGTCGCACGCGTGGACTCACACCCCACGCGGCCTCCTGTGTCTGGTCCCTTCCCTGCGCCCCGTGGGCTCGGGGCCGTCCCGGGGCGACCCGTGGTTCTCCGCCCCGGCTTCAGGACGGAGAGTCTCAAAGTCTCGGTCCTGAGAGCTCCAAGGACATTTGTTTTATGCAGGTTTTATCCACCAGAAGTCACTAGACAGGAATCAAAGCTGAGAAGTGACTTAAATATTTATTAATTCACTTAGAAAGAAGAACATGCTAAGTGACTTTTTTTTTTTTTAAACAAAAAGTAACCGCGGTTTGAAAAACAAGCAGATTTGGTGTGAACGTGGCAGGGGGAACCCCAGAGTGGGGCCTGACCTAGGAGGAGACCACAGAGCGGGACAGCCATGCCCAGTGCGGGTCCCCGCGGCAAAGTGGGGGCGGCGCGAGGGACCCAGTGGCTTCTGCGTCCGGCGTGGCCGTGTTGCCTTCCAGCTGCGACAGCCGCCCCCTGGGAGAGAAGATGCTCCCGTGGGCGGCGCGGGGGGAGGCGGCCCTGGGAGAGAAGATGCTCCCGTGGGCGGCGCCCGGGGGAGGCGGCCGGGACTCTTGCTGCTGTCTCTGTGACTTCTCTGCAAATCCCAGATTATTCCAGACGGAAACTTTGTTTGCAAACATGGGGCGAACACAAACAAACACGGGACAGCACGAGGGGACGAGGGGATGTGCCGTGGCCTCAGTGAGGGGAGGGTGGGGGACGTCCGTCCTGGGACTGGGCGTCCCCACAGGAGGAGCCGAGGGGGCAGACGAGGGAACCAGAGGCCACGCAAGTCGGCGAGTCCTGACCCAATGCCAGTCACGCACCAGAGACAGTCGTGGTTGCCGGACCTGGGGGGGGCGCGGGGGAGCGGGGATCCAGGGAGGTCTCTAAGGAGGGGACGTCCATGCAGACCCCAAGGGACAGGGAGGAGCACTGGAGGCAGAAGGGGACTGAGCCAGGTCTGGCTGGGCAGGAACGGTCATGAGACTCGGCCAGGTGCCCTGGGGATGGCCCTCCGCTGGGGCTGGTTTCTGCTTTTGACAGGCTGACGGGGACCCGAGGCTCCCGGCCCCCGAGACAGGGTCAGGGCCGCCGCGTGGGGGGTCAGCTCTGCCTCCCTGGAGAAGCCCAATTCCTGGTCCAGGCCAGCGGTTCTCAGCAAAAGTCATTTCTGCCCGGGGGACAGCGGATAGGGTCTGGGGACATCTGTGGTTGTCACAACGGAGGGGCTCCTGGCATCAAGGGGGTGGGGCTGGGCACGTGCTCTGCTCCCACAGTGCCCAGCATGTCCCCACGGGAGCAGCCCGCTCCGTGTCAGCAGTGCTGGGGGAGACCCTGCGTTAATCCTCTAGAAGAAACTTGGGTCCAGTCCCTGTGCACTCTGGACACAGGTGTAGAGCTGGGCTTGTGCTCCGGTGGGACTCCAAGTCGCTCTTTGCCGGGAAGTTCGGGTGTCCCCCTCACAGGTGCCATCTGCCCAAACCGGCATCTGGAGTGTCCCAGGAGCACCCCAGAAACTCCCTCACCTACCAGCCATGCTACAGGTTACAGACCCCACGGGCCCCTCGTGCCCAAATCACGGGGAATGCAGACTGTTAAACGGGGTGGCCCTCCGGGCCCAGGGGCCTGGCCTGCCGGGTCAGCCACGTGGTGGCCGTCAGGAGAGGGCTGGGCTCCCCCTGCAGGGCCCTCTGGCCGTCTGTGAGCACCGGCCTCCGGTCCTCCCCCTGGGGCGAGGCCCCGCTGCCGGCCTTGGCCACTGTCCACTCTGCTTCCCAGGCTTCTGTGTGTGCGTGTGCTGCCCTGGGCTGACCAGCAGGAGGTTGGGAACACTGTCCTGTCCCAGGTCACGGCTCTGGACCTCGGCTTCATGCCACTGGCTGTAAGAGAACCCTGGGGTCAATGTCAGCAAAGCCCCGTCCCCCCAGACAGGCCCTGTCCTGCCTGGCCACTGTAGGCTTGCCCTTTCTCTCTCCTTCCCAGCCAGAGTGCTCCTGATGTGCAGACGGTGTCTATGACCCGAGTTTAGGGGAGGGACCCTGGGCTCACCCTGGTTTGTACCCTCTGACCTCTGGGCCTATGCACTGGTGTCTAGTGTGAGCAGGCATCAGACTCAATTCTTCCCAAACACTGAACTCAGGGAGGCTGCCTCTCAGCACCGTGGACGTCCAGGGCCGTCCTGGACACTGTCCCCAACCGCACCCACTCAGTCCCAGGAGCACCCGCAGTGTGACCACCACAGATGTCCTCTGAGGATAGTCAGCCCAGGTGAGAGCCGCCCCTGGTCCCGGCCCTTTGACAAAGGAGGCAGGGAGCCCCGCCCCTGGGGCCGGGCTGGGTCGCTTTCCCAGCACCGCAGCAATGCCAGGAAGGCTGCTGGACCCAGGAGCCTCTGCGGGCTCTGGGCCAGGGTGCAGGGGGGCTGGGAGCTCTGCTTTCCAAGGACCGGACAGCCAGAAATGTGTCTGTGTTGAGAGCTCCGCACACGCCAGCCCAGGCCCGGGACGGCCCCTGGCTCCTCCCTGTGCTCCTCAACCACGTCCCCTTCTGTCACGGGCCCCTGAAGGCGGGTCTGACCGGCCACTCCCAAAGACGGGTCCAGCACCAGACGGAGCCAGGGGGTCTCGTGGGGGTGGTTCTGCCTCCAGGACAACCAGTGATGGAGGGACATCTGGGGCCATCCCATCTGGGAACTGGGGGTGGTCCTGGCATTGAGGGATGGGGCCCCGGCAGCTGCTCAGCCCCTGCAGTGCCCAGATGCCCCCGGAGAATGCCGCAGCGCAGGGGCCTCCTGCCAGCCCCGAGATGAGGGTGAGGCCCCTCCACTCTGTGGTGGGTGGGGAGTCACGGGGACACGGGGTCACTTGCTGTCTGCGGGAATGCCTTCTGGTCTGGTGCGGGGCCGGAGCTCCTGCACCCCGGCGAGCAGTGGGGGGGCAGGCCAGTGTGAGCTGGGAGCCTGTGTGAGCGGGGGAAGGTGTGGGGGCATGTGAGCAGGGCCCCGGGGCAGTGGGGTAGGCTGTGTGAGCAGGGGCCCGGCTGAATGGGGAGCCCCGGTGAGCGGGAGCCGCTGTCCTCGGCAGGAGCCGGGTGGGGGACGTGGTGCTAAGACCTGTGGCATTTTCTCGGGGCGCTTCCATGGCAGCCGAGGAACCTGCTGCATCCGTCTGGCAGGATGTCAGCAGGCTGCCCCGTGGCGGTGGCCTCCCTGGCTGTGTGCCTGGGGCTTCCAGGAAGCTCGCCTACACCCGGGAGGGAGCCGGGGGATTGGGGTGGGGGAGGGTGCCCTTTCCAGCAAGCGCCGGGCGGGGCTGGGGACAGGCCGAGAGGTCAGCTCCTGCGAATCTGTCCCAGTACCCAGAAGCAGTTGTAGGTCCCACTTCCCAGCCACCATCTAGGCCGGCTGAGTCAGGGCTGTGTCACATGGAGGAAAGGCCGGCCGGCTCGCGGCAGGCAGAGGCAGCCCCAGAAGCTCGTCGGGTCACGTGCCCCCCCCCCCCCCCTGGGCAGCATGCCCCCCCCGCCATGTCCTGAGGACTAGAGCCAGACGCCTCACAGTGTCCGCTCACCCGCCCCCTTCCCAGACACTTGCAAGAGCAGCCCCGGGGGCCACCCTCCCTCCAGATCCCCACACCCCCTGCCCTGTCTTCAGGATCTGTGCTCTGGGGCAAGTCCCTTTCCCGCCAGACCTCTTTTCTTCGGCTCATCTTGGAAGCCCCCTCCCCTCCCCACTGCGCCTGGTCCTCCTGAGCTGCCCTCCTGGTCCCCCGGTGCCTCCAGGTGAAGCCGTCTGTTGGCCGGGATGACGCGTGCGCGTGTGTCTGCCCTGCTAGGACGTGGGGTCCGTTCAGCTTTGCCGAGATCGGGGTGGCGAACCTTCTCCGTAAAGGGCCCGCTTGTGAGTATTTTCGGCTCTGTGGGCCAGACTCTCTGTCGAGACGACTCAGTTGTGCCCTAGGAAAGGAATGGGCCGTGTGCCAAATAAAACTTTATTTATAAAGACACGTACCCCCCCCCAGCCGTGGTTTGCCTCCCTCTGAGTCAGAGGGTTTCCCACAGGGACGCGTCGTGGTCCCACCACATGCGACGCTGAGTTGTCTTCGAGGCAAACTTCCAAACTGAGGCTTTCTGTCGGGTGATTATGGAACTGCCGAAGTCCTCGGGGTCGATGGGATCCCTTCACACAGGGGGCTCACCCGGGGCCATGTTTGATGATGTGTGTGGCTGTCACAACGGGGGACACTGAAGGAGGGGGGGCCAGGGCTGCTGCGCGGCACCCCCCAGTGCCCGGGACGCCCCGCAGGGAACAGCTGCCCCCACGTCCGCGGAGCCGGTGCCGGGGGGGGCCCCGCGTTCACGCACCCTGGGCTGAAGCGTGCGGCAGCTCCCGCGTGCTCACGTGTTGGGCGGCCCGCCTGTGGCAGGGTCTCGCCTGCCAGCACCCTCCAGTGTTCTCTTACGATGACCCCCCGCCCCGTCACAGCCACCAGACTGTGGCCGACGCCGTGACAACAGCGGGGAAACTGAGGCTCGGAGCCAGGCCCGCAGCCCCGTGCTCTCTCTGGCTCCTTTTTGTCAGCGCGGGCTCTGCTCACGGGTCTTCAGAACGCTCCGGTCACGTTGTGTCCGCTCAGGGCAGCTCCTGAGCTGGCGCCGGTGACCCCGCCACGAAGACCTCAGCAGGGCCCTGCCTGCCTGGCGTAACCACATTCCGGGGTGCCCTCTAAGGGTGGGGGGCAGGAGCCCCCCATTTCTCAAGGGTCTCCATGCGGCCAGGCCCGTGCCGCTGTGAGGCAAGGTGGTGCGCCTCGGCCAATGGGCCGCAGGAGAGGGCTGGCCGCGTGGAAGACGGTCTGCAGGTAAACACGGGGTTACCTGCATCCACACCCAAGGGGAAAAAACAGGGGCACAGATGGAAGCCTGCACACGCGTGTGCAACAGCAGCAGAGGTCCCTGGCCCCACCGTCTCGAGGCCAGGGACAGGTATGAGGCAGGAACAACCCCAGTGTCCCCCACGTGTGGCCCCAGGGACGGACCCTGAGCCCACGACACTCAGGGAGGGAACCAGACATAGGAGGCCACAGGGGGTGTGAGTCCACGCGTGTGACACGGCCAGACCAGGCTCCTCCACGGACGGGAAGGGGGCTCGCGGGGGCTGGGGGCTGGAGGAGTGATGGCCGACGGGGATGAGTTTCCTTTAGGGAGATGGAATGTTCGGGAACTAGATAGAGATGTGGGTTGCGCAGATGCCACAGTGTAAAATGGTAGCTTTTCTGTTAGGTGTGTTTTAACCCCCCCGAACCTTGTGCAGGGACGCCCAGAACCACCTGTTGTCTGTGAGCCGGCTTGTGTGCAAGCCTTCCCACCTCCTTGGCTCTCGCAGGCTCCCGGTGTCCCAGGCCTGGCTCCCTCACCTCCCGGGGGCCCTGGGGGGTGCCCGGGGGGGGGACGTGGCTCCACAGGTGGTCTTTGTGCCGCTGCTTTAGAAGTCACTGTACCCGCAGCCTTCTGCCCGCCCCTCGGTGCTCTTGGCTGGAGTCTCAGTCCAGCAGCCGACCCCCCCTCCCCCCGCCTGGATCTGAGCTCACCGGCCTCACCCAGGCTCTCAGCACTACAGGGCAGCTCATTCACTCTCTGGGGATCGTCCTGGGCACTGTGGGGGTTCAGCAGCATCCCTGGCCCCACCCCCTCGAGGCCAGGGACAGCCCTGGGTTTCCACAGACATTGTCCCATGTCCCCAGGGGGCAGGAGCACCCCAGACTGGGCCCAGGCTTCGAAGCAGACGCCTGGGAGCTGGGCACGTCCAGACCCAGCCTGGGGGAGGGGAGGCCCCGCACCCACAGCCCACAGAGGCGGTCCACGGCCCACCAAAGGGTGTTGATTTTAATTTCTTTTAAAATCAGTGAACAGGGGGTACCTGGGTGGGTCGGCTGGTTGGGCGTCTGCCTTTGGCTCGGGTCATGATCTCAGGGTCTTGGGACCGAGCCCCACATCGGTCCCTCCTCAGTGGGGAGCCTGCTTCCCCCTCTGTGCTACCCCCTGCCAGCTCATGCTCTCTCTTGCTCTCAAATAAGTAAAATCTTTAAAAATACAATAAACTCAGTGAACGAAAGGTGACTAACATGTTAGTGAACGTTGAGTAACAAACCCCTGGTTTACATTCCCCTTTACACAGATGGAGTTCTAGAGCATCAAGGACCCTATCGCCGTGGGGTGGGAGGGGCCATGAAGGCAAGCGCGACACCCCCCGCCAAAGCCCCCGCGTGTGTCTGCGTCCAGGTGCCGCTGGGAGGGGCAGGAGCCTGCTTAAGGACCTCGGAAACAAAATCCAGAAGCGGACTTTTGGGGCAACAGGTGAGCCCTCCTGGTGGGCTGTCCCTCCTGGGAGAAACCCGCCTCCACCCCTGTCCCCGTGGACCTAGCGAATGCCTGTGCTTCTGTCCCAGGCACAGGGGCCTCTGCCCCGGCCGCGCCTTGCCCGGGGCCGAGCAGGAGGGGTCTCCTCCAGCCCTCATTACCGTGCTCCCCCAACACCACCCAGCCCTGATGGGGGGCTCCTCACAGCGGGGAGGACAGGGGGCTGCCTGGATCGTTACAGCTTCAAAGAAGGGACATTTGGTTCCAATCAAACAAACCACAAGAGTGATCACCCTTCCCCGAGTTTCAGACCGGGATGACTGCACCCGGGGTCACGGGGCCCCATGTGGAGGCATCTGGGGTCCCGATTGGGGTGCTCCTAGCATCCAAGGGTTGTGGGCCAGGGATGCCCAACCACCCACAGTGCCCGGGACGCTCCCAAAAGAGAATAACCCGCCGCCGTGTCAGCGGCGCCAGGATGGGGGGACCCTGCATTCCTTACTTTGGGGGAATAAGTCCCTGTTCACACTAGATGCGCAACAAACCCCGAGGGTCCCACCGTAGAAACCAGTGTCTGAGTCACCCCCACCGAGTGTACACGGCATCCTGGGACCTCAGGAGTCCGGTGGTCGCGGAGCGCAGGCCCCTGGGGTCAGTGGAAGCCCTGACCCGGGGGTCTCCCCCTGCCGCAAGTACGTGCAGGCTTTGTGTGGCCAACCCCTTCATACAGCGTCCCGGGAGGGCCTGGACCCCCACACCCGGGCCCCTTGACCCGCTTCGGTCCTGTGCCACCGTGGCCACCAGGTGGCAGCACAGCCCACCCCACCGGCTCCTGCCTCTGGCTCCGGTTCCTGCATCCCAGAAACACCGCCGCAGTCTAGACACCCGCCGGCGGAATTCCTGTCCCCTTGAGTCAGTCTGTGCAGAGACGTGCGTGATCCTGATTCCCAGTCATCGTCTCCCACGGCATTGTCGGGGCTCCCGCCAGGGGCCAGCTCACTGGACGGAGTGGCTTCCTCTGGGACCGGGCGGGGGTGGGGGGCCCGGCAGGGAGAGGGGACCCGCCCTGCGTTGCTTTCACACCGGCATGAAATGCCACCAGGGCCCGGGATGTCCTGGGCCGGCCGCCCGCCTGGCTCTGGCTTTGAGTGTCTGTCTTCTGCGGCCTTTTGGGAACAGAGTCTCACGGGCCCTCAGGAGACAGGTGCGCACACCCTGGGCCCCGTGTCTCGGCCTCCTCGGGGGGAGGTCCGCCGCGCTATTGCTGACACAAGGGAACGTATCCTCTCCCAGCTCTGGGGTCCGAGGTGTCCCACGGCGGTTCCTGCTGGGGGAGAGCCTCTCCCAGCCTCCCCCGCCTCACACCAGTGTCACTGGTCATCTCGGCGTGCCCTGGCCCAGAGAAGCATCCCCCCGCATCTTGGTCCCGTCTTCACAGGGCTTCTCCCCGCCTGTCTGGGTCCACATGTCCCCTTTCTATAAGGGCACCCGGCGGGGCTTTGGGCGCCCCGGACTCCAGACTGACCTCACCTTCACTAAGTACGCCTGCGACCACCCCATTTCCAGAGAACTTCCCGTTCTGGGCTGGGAAGGAGCACCGTGGCACCTCCGGCTTGCTGTCTGGGGGCACGGACCGGGCCAGGCCGGGCCGGGGGGCAATCCTGCCCGTGCCATCTGCAGAACGAATCCTTTCCGAAGAAAGCGCTGACCTGCTTCCTCGAAGCCCCACCGGTGGCAGCGTGGCCAAAAGCTCCCCGAGGGGGCCCTGCCGAGTCGTGGGCCGGCCGGCGCAGGACTGTTCCCGCACGTGTCCACAGGGACACGGACCCGCACCAGCACAGCGCCTCCTGCTGCACGCGTTTGGGGGGCCTAAGGCTGAGCAGAGGTGGACATTCACTGAAAACCTGCCCTCCCGGCAGCAGAGGCTTTGTCACAAGCTCGTGTCATCGTCGGGGAAACCGGCTGAGAAGAGTAACGCAGCGGCCCCGCCCACTCCCTCCACCTCGGGACCAACAGACAACGCCTCGTTTCCTGCAGGGCCTTCCGGGTTGTGCGGGTCCTTCCTGGTCTTGGGTCATGTGTGGACAGCCCGAGACCACAGGGAGAACCTCGGCGACCAAGTAAATAGCAGTTTAGCGTGAAAGAGAAGAACATTCGTGTTAGCATCAGCTCGCTCACTCCAGCTCTCCAGCTTGTCCGAATGTGATTTTTTTTTTAAAGATTTTTATTTATTTATTGGACAGACAGAGATCACAAGTAGGCAGAGAGGCAGGCAGAGAGAGAGAGAGAGCCCAACGCGGAGGCTCGATCCCAGGACCCTGAGATCATGACCTGAGCTGAAGGCAGAGGCTTTAACCCACTGAGCCACCCAGGCGCCCCTCAAATGTGATTTTATGTGAAAGTGGACATTTTAACAGAACACGTCTGTTACTTGCACTAATAATTCAACGTCCTCGAGGACATCCAGGACGAACCAGATCAGAGTGAGGACCGAGTGTGGGCAGGGGCGGGCGGCCCCGTCCTCCTCGAGGCTCAGGCTCCAGCGTGGCTCTCAGCCCACGCTGACCGTCCCGCCGGGATGCCGGATATCAGTGTGTGATTCGTGCTGGGTTTGGTGCGTTTGCTCTTTTACAGCATCAGAACACATGCTCCCTCCACGGCTGGGTCTTGGCGTCCCTCTGGTTTCTGGCCCGGCTCTCATCGCTGCCTGCAGGATCCGCACGGCCGTCACCTGAGGGCGGGCAGACCCGCCTGTCGGACACACGCGCGCCTCCACGCCAGGCAGCTGCACCGCAGGGACACCGGGCGGGTGCAGGGTGCAGCTCCAGGCCTGCTCGGGGCCCTGGTGGGACGGCGGAGCCACAGACAGAGCCCGCTGGCCCTGCAGCTCCAGGCCTAGGAGGTCCCCAGAGAATCTGCAGGGCTGCGTGAGGAGGGACGCACACACGCGTGTTCCCAGCGGCACAGTTCACCAGAGCCAGAACGGGGAGACGATCACGGTGCCACCATGCACGACACGTTCACCTGCACACGGGAGTGTTCCCGGCCACCAGCAGGAGCGAGGCCCCCACTCACGGCCCTGGGGACGGACCCTGAGCCCGCGATGCGCGGGGAGGGAACCAGACACAGGAGGCCCCACGGGGTGTGAGTCCACGCGTGTGACACGCCCAGACCAGGCCCCTCCACAGATGGGAAGGGGGCTCATGGGGCCGGGGGCTGGGGGAGGGGAATGCAGGTGGGGACGGGGCTGCTTTTGGGGCGATGGAATGTTCTGGAACAGGTAGAGGTGTTGGTTGCACAACTCTGTGAATGCCGTCAGTGCCGCTGAGGTATTCCCTGTGAAGTGGCTCGTTTTGTTTCATGCGACTCTCATCTGAATTTCTTTAAAAATTAGGCAGGGGCTCCTGGGTGGATGTTAGCATCTCACTCGTGATCTCGGCGTAGGCCTGGACAATCTCAGGGTTGTGAGTTCGAGCCCCGTGTTGGGCTCCACGCTGGGTGTGGAGCTTAGTTAAAAAAATAAATAAATAAAAATTTGAAAAGTTCTTAAGTCAGAAGAGGGAAGTGCAGCTTTCGATCAGGCCCACGGGTTTCAGCGCGTTCCCAGGCCTGGGGCCGTCTGACGGCGCCTTGGTGCTGACCGAGACCGTGCCCCAAACTGCAGACCCAAGGCCGCCGTGGTCTGCACTTTTGCTCACCCCTGGAGGGTCTGTGGGGCTCACCATCACGGCTCTCCGCAGGAGGAGGAGATGCCGGGGACGGCCTGGAGCTCCTCGGCCAGGATGGTGGCTGGAAACGCGAGGAGCTCTGCCCGGGTCCCGGCTCTGGGCTCTGGGGTGTGTGCAAGACAGCACGGCTGTGCCTGCTCCGGGGGACACCCGGGCCGGCCACCTGTCTCGCAGCACAGACCGAGATCTCGTGCTGTGCCCTTGGCTCCCACGGCGCCGGCCTGCCCGTGCGCCTCAGCCAGGATCTCCGTGCCCCTGTGTGCGTGCGTGTGCATGAGTGTGTGTGTGCGTGTGCGTGTGTGTGCACAAGTGTGTGCACCTGCAGAAAGCCTGCCGGGCCCGTCTGCTGTACCAGCCTCGCGTCCTCCGTGCAGGGTGTCGGGGTTTCTGTTTCTCCCAGGGCAGCTCGTGTGTGTGTGTGTGTGTGTGTGTGTGTGTGTGTGTGTGGGCGGGGCCTGTGCTGAATCACGCTAGTCTCTTGTTTCGGTTTTCCTCCCCCTTAGCACCCCTCCTAAGCCCCACCCACCCGCCACCTGCAATCGCTGTGACTCCATGCGGTTTGCTCTGTGTCACCCAGAGCCCTCCGCCAGGCGGTGCCTGACCTTTCTTCTCAAATGCCATCTGAGTGGTGAGCCCCCGGTGAGCGGGAGGCGTCCCAGACCCCCGCCAGCTTTCCGGGTGCTCTCTGGCCGCGGGCCCGGAGGGAGCTGGTGGTGCTGCTGTCGGCTGCGGCTCTGGGTTTTGCTAACCCTGGGGCTGCTCCCCAGGAAGCGGGTCACGTGTGTTTGATGGGGACACTCTCTGTGCCGGCTTGGCTGTTTCAGTGCAGCAGGAAGGGGGCACTCCCAGTGGGCTTGCGGGGCCCGCCCGGGCCCCCGCGGGAACCAGACTCCAGGCGGATTTTATTTCCCAACTTCATTTTAACAAACGCTGCTGCCTTTGACTGTTTTTAACACCGAGGACACATGGGCCGACGCCCACGGAGAGTGTGGGGCAGCGGCCGCTGTCACAGTGTTGTTCAGTCCGGGCTTTCCCATCTTTGCCCGTGGACGTCCGCAGCCGCCTTCCCGGCTCCAAACCCGGTGTGCCCGGCTGCGGGGCACGGGAGCTCTTCCGGTGTGCCCGCGGGCCCTGAAAGACTTAGTGCTTGGGGAAGGAAGACCCCCAGAGACAGCAGGTCCTAAGTCCGTGGAACCTGGGGATATGGCCCCTGGTAGGATGCGTTTTGCAGGTGTGACTTTGCGACGGAGGGATTTTCCCAGTGTGCCCTAAATGCAGTCAACAAGTGTGCTTACGAGACCGAGGCAGGAGGAGATTTGAAACTCGGGGGAGGCCACGTGACCACAGGCAGTGACCGGGGGTGCGGCACAAGCCACGGGGCGCCTGGGCCCCCAGGAGCTGGCGGACACAGGAAGGACCCTCCCCTGAAGGGAGCGTGGCCCCGCCACATCTTGACCTCAGCCCCTGCTTGGGCTCTGGCCGTGAGAACTGCAGAGACGAACGTCCGCTCTCTAAGCCACCAGGTCTGTGTGATTTGTTACAGGAGCTGCAGGAGCGAGTCTGGGCTGCATAAGGGGTTTGCATTTCCGTAGCTGTACCTCATGCACCCCCAGAATGCAGCTGCTGTCCTGGGACCTTGTGGCCCACTGTTTCTGGGGTGCAGGGACCCACCGCGAATGGTGCTCTCCCCCCGTTGTCCTGTGTCTCTGGGAAAAGCACCCTGACAGGCCACACTTCGTCCCTGAATGCAGGGTACCCCTTCGGTGCGACATGGGGGGTTGTGTGGAAAGGTTTCCACACCACGGCTCGGAGGCACGGGGTCAAGAACTTGCAGCCGCTCAAAACAGGGGCCTCTGACTGTTGTGTTCGGTTCCCGCACCTGTGAAATGGAGCAGCCGAGACATCTGAGCTCCCCCGAGCCCGTGCCCTGTGCGGAACTCAGAACCCTGTGCACAGGGAGGACAGGCAAACCGACATCACCCTCCGAAACACCGCAGCTGCTCCGGCCTGGTTTTGTTCCGTCCCCGCTCTGGGCTCTGGAAACACGGCTCTGGGCTTGCGTTTCCGAGCCCGGAACCGTCCGGCACTCGCAGCCCCGGGAGCCGCCAGCATCCACATCCAGCCGCTTGGAGTCGGAAGAACAGAGGGCGCCTTCCAACCTCAGCTCTGCCCCTTGGTGCCCGGCTTCTCCCTCTTCGGAAGCGAGGAGGGTGGGCCATGCACGAGCCTCCTGGAGCGTGTGGCCGGCCCTGTGCCTTCACCCCTGCAGACACCTCGGGCCCTCCCCGTCTCGGCTCTGCTGCGCCCAGCGCCTGCCCCAGAGCCCAGGGTCTGGGCTCCGCCTCGGTCCGGCCGCTCCCGACGCGCCCTGCATCTGGCTCTGGCTTCTGGCTTCTGCCCTCGACCCCTCCCGGTCGTTCAACACCACGCGCGCTATAAAAGGCCGTTCTAATCCAGGAAAAGGTGGCCTGCTGCCCAGACCGAGATCAGCCTCTGCTTCTGCCTCGCAGCCCTGTGTCTGGGATTCATTTAGGTTCCCAGAATCCCGTCGGAGGCGGCACACGCCGTTAGGATCGCGTAGTGGTCCCTGCTCAGCTGCTCCGGGCGGGCCTGGGGTGTCCCCGCGCTCGCCTGCCCGCCCGCTCCTTGCAGAGTGTGCTTTCCTGCCCGCAGCTTCCCCCCTGCAGAAGGAAGGCAGCATCTGCGCGAGGCAGTGGAGGGCGCAGGTGGCTTGACGTCCGGGCGTGGGAAATTTAACCCCCGGTCAGATGCGTGTCGTGTCTCTGGGCCCAGCAGGCTTCCTTCCCGGCAGGTCTCCGAGATGCTCCCGGCAGCTCCTGGAGGCGGTGCTAGGGCCGGGGGGGTTCCCAGCGCCCTTTCTCTTCCTGGACAGAATCTCACACTGGGATGGTGCCGTCGGCTGCCCTGGCTGCCCAGCCTTGGGGACGCGGCGGGGAAGAGGCCCCCAGCCCCTGCCCCAGAGAGCAGGGGCGGCAGACGGGCCAGGCGTCCGTGTGGTCTGATCACAGAGGTCACCACGATCGTTTTCAAGGGTGGAAACAGGTCCTGGGGCCAGGCCGTTTAGGGGTCACTGGACTCCCGGATCCAGGAGCTCCGGCTGCACTCGCCTGTCCCATACGTGAGGAGCCAGGAAATCCGCCCGGACTGGGTTTCCCCAGATCCCACCGCCCGTGAGCAATGGGGACTCAGCGGCCTGACCCGGCCCGTGGACCCAGAGCACGTGCTTTCAGCTGCGGGGAGACCACTCCTCTAATTAAGGCTTTGAAAAGATGAACACTGAGATAGGGCGGGACACGGGGGTGGGTGGGCTACCATCGGGCTGTCTGTGAGCCCAACGCCCCCGGCACTGCTTGCCCTCCCCCTGCTCACGGAAGCAGATGGCTGGTAGAGGGTCACATTATTACAAGTAGTAAGAGGGGGGACACTAGTCACACCCTGCAAGGCTCCTCACTGCGACGGGCTCTGCAGTGGGGCTGGCTGGGGGCCGCCGTCCGTGCCTGTCTGGCTCTGGGCGCGGACCCGCCCTTGCGGTCCCGGATTGGTGGGGGGGAGTCAGACCCTGCTCTGTGTACAAACTTGTCTTGTGTTTGGTTTTTGGGGGGTGTGGGTTTTTTTTTTAAAGGATTTTGCTTATTAACGAGAGAGCACGGACCCGCCAGTGGGGGGCGGGGCAGAGGCAGAGGGAGAAGCAGGCTCCCGGCCGAGCAGGGAGCCCGATGCGGGGCTCCATCCCAGCACTCTGGGATCGGGACCTGAGCCGAAGGCAGACGCTTCACGACCGAGCCCCCCGGGCGCCCTCCACGTTCTGGGTTTAGCCGAGATCACCATCCCCGATTCTGGGACACTCCGCGGGCCGGCGAGAACACTCCTCTTCCCCCCGGGACGCGCCGGGCTGCCTCTGGTGGCAGCCACCTGTGTTTCTGTGAGTCGGAACATTCCTGAAGGGTGAGCCCCCGCCACAACTCGTGGGCACAGAAGCTGGCTTTGGAAGGCCTGGAACCCCAAGAGCAGGCCTGTGTTCTGCGCAGGCCCCGCTCGCTCCTGTCCGTCTGGTTCTTGCTAACGTTCTTCCAGCCGTGGGCCCCGATTGAGGCGCGGACGGAGAAGGGCACGTTGACTGCTCACGTGCGCGTCAGCAGGACTTCCCTGCAGAGCCGTGTCTCGTTTCCGCTACGTCTGTCCGTCCCTCGTCCGGTGTCCTGTAACGTGGGCCTCTCCGGGAGCCGTCACTACGGGGGGGGGGGGGGGGGGCGGGGGGGGGGGGGGGGGGGGGGGGGGGGGGGGGGCTCTGACCTGGCTGGGGGCCACGAGGCTGGGGAGGGGCCCCCAAGCGACCTCTCAGGAGATGCAGTATATGCTTCTCGGATTGAACCAAACGACAGTTGCTTGCTCTGAGGTCGTGCGTTCTAGGCCAGGGCTCCCCGAGGGGACACGGGTGGCGTCCGGGCTCGTGTGGGGTCGTCACGCCTGGGGTGGTCCTGGCATCGAGAGCATGGGGCCCGGAATGCTGCCAACCCCATGGCTGACCCAGCACCAGAGGCCCACAGTGCCTGGGGGAGAGGCGTATTCTAGCAAGTTCCTTACCCATGGGGTCTGAGATCTGCAGGAGAGGCCTGGTGGTCCCCCTGCCACTCAGCCTGGGGGTCCTTGCTCCTTGGTCTTTTAGGCAGGGAGTTCCTTGTTGTTCGGGGCTCCCAGGAGCCCCCCCTTGGTGGCAGACCCTTCGTACCAGGATACCCATGTTGCCTTACAACTTGGACGTGTTACAGGCCTCAGCCGAGTTCAGAGAGGTGCCCAAGCTTCCCCAACTTTGGGGAACCCCGGGGAGATGGGACAGCTGCATGCGGCGCTGCCTCGGGGGCCGTCCACTCAGCTCCCACCTTCTGCGTCCTGGAGGCTGGCAGGGCCACGCTTTCTCCCCTGGAAACCCCCGGAACGCCCCCAGAGACCAGCCTGTTTTGTTGGATTCGTCGAGGAAGGGGTGGGCCACTGCCGTATTTGTTTTGTTGAAACCGAAACCTCAGATCTCCGTGTGAATGTTCATGAGGACAGACATTCCCCAGGTCCGCGAGGGAGAGTGCCGTTCCCCCGAGGTCAGCCCGGGACAGCAGGCAGGCCGGCGGCCGTCCCGCAAGGCTCCGCACGGCGGTTCTGCCCCGGAGCGACGCCCGGAAGGCGCGCTCCACCGCACAGCCGGCCCGCGCCGGAGCCCCGCGGCCTCGGTCCTGCGGCCTCGGTCCTGCCGGCCAAGCGGGGCTCCCCACTTCCTGCCGCGCCCCCTCTCTCCCTGCAGCCCCTTCCCCACCCGCACCCGGTGGAAACTACGCTGGAAACCCAGCTTCCTGTTTCTGGAGAGGTTTTTAGAAACTAGACTTCTTTCCAGCTTGGAGTGATGTGACCTTTTAGTTCAACTTCGATTTTTTTCCCCCTTCTCGATAAAGAGAGAATACAGAAGCGATACCAGCTCTGGGTAAAGCCGGGCTTTCTCAGCCTTGTTCTCTCTCTCTCCTGACCGCCCCCCTCGGGGACTTTCTTTTCCTGGGCGCTCATCGGAAAACACACAGCCGGCAGCGGGGGAAAACGCGTCGCGTACCCAGACGCCCCGAGTTCGTGCGGCATTTCTGAAACCTCAGCTGTAGCCTGTCAGAGGCTGCTCACGACTGGGGAGAAGTGAGGTCCCAGAAATCAAAAAGCCGAGAAAAAGAGGCCGTGTGCGCCAGAGCCGTGGCAGGTGAAGGGCGCAGGGGTGCCGCGGGTCCGTCCACAGGTGTCCGTGCCCGCGGCCCCCGTCACTCTGGAAGAGGAGGGCCATCGTCATCTCCCCGAGAGTCAGATCTGGGATCTTGCCCCGGCCGGGGAGGCGTTTATAAATGCACGTAACAGTGTGGGCACGGGGACGCGGACGTCTCCCCCCGCAGACCCCTCTCCCCAGATCCAGCCCGCACCGAGGTGTGGGCGAGGTGGACCGCCGTCCAGTCCGGCGCGGGCTACAAGCTGTCCGGATGAGTCTGAGGCTCGTTTCTTGGTTTTCCTGCGTCGCGGCTTCCCCGCTCATGTGAAGGAATGGCAGGCGTGTTTGGGCGCTGGGCCAAGACCCGTCCGTGGCCGGTCGTGAGCACTGCATTGGGGAACTTACGGAAAGGCTAAGTCAGAGGCCCGGCGAGAGCGTGTGCCCCGCACAGGCCAGTCTTCCTGCGTCCTCTCCACTCCTGTGTCCGCCCCGAGACTTTCTCGCAGGCTTTTCCTGGGCACGTGCCGCCACGCGGAGGTGGGTGTGTGGCCTGCGCTTCAGCTCGGTGCCCCGGTGGCCTGGCTTGGGAGCATGGCCCTTCTCAGCGGCTCAGCTTCTGGTAGGTTCCCCAGATGTGTGGGGCCATGTTTGCTGACTCCTCAGCTTCGGGTTCCGAGCCGCTTAAGGCGAGAATAGGGCTCTGGCTACCGTGCTCCGAGAAGCCCCGAAGACCCAGACGGAGGCAGACCCGAGGTGTTTCTACACCTCTGCACGGCTGGGCCAGTGTCCATCTGGGTCATTCCAGGCCTGGCCTTTTAAACAATACATGTGGCTTCTTTTTATTGTAAGACACACACAACATGGACATTCAGCATCATAACCACCTTTAAGCGCACGGCTCCGCAGCACAAAGGACCCTCTCACTGTGCTGCAGTCACCCCCGCCCTCCGTCTCCAGAACTTCCCATCCCTCACACGGAGACTCTGTCCCCACGAAGCACGGACTCCCCAACCCCTGCCCCAGCCCCGGCTCCCACCCCCTCCTCTCTGTCTGTGCGGACGGGACTCCTCTGGGGCCCTCCGGGGAGTGGGGTCCTGCGGGACGGGTCCTTCTGGGTCTGACTCCTCGCGCTGAGCCCCGTGTCCTCGGGGTCCCTCTGTGTGGTGTCAGGGGTCACTTTCCTTTCAGAGGCTGGGCCGCAGTCGAGAGCGTGGGCGGGCCACACGGTGTTTACTCGTTCATCGTCACACACCCTTGGCTGCTTCCACCTTTTGGCTGCCGTGAACATGGGAGTATAAGGACTTGTTCAAGTTCCTGCTTTCTGTTCTCTCAGGCATACCCACCCAGAAGTGGAATTTCTGGACCCTATGGTAACTTCATGCTTACATTTTTGAGGATGCCCCACACTGTTTTCCGCAGCGGCTGCACCACGTTCTATTCCCACCTGCCACGCACGAGGCTTCCGGGTCCTCCGGGTCCTCACGGGTCAGTTATCTCCGCTACTGGCTTTGTGTTTTTATACGAGGCGTCCTGAGCAGTGTGGCGTGGTACCCCCTGTGGTCCTGACTTGCATTCTCCGGCGCGTAGTGACGGGACCGTCTTTTCTTGTGCTTCCTGGCCATTCGTAGGTCTTCCTTGGAGAAACGCCTGTGTGGTGTTCATTTTTAATCAGACTGCTGCTCGTTTGATCGTAGGGGTTCTTTATGTATCGTACATATTAATCCCTTACCAGATACATGATTTGTAAACAATTTCTCCTGTTCCTTGGGCTGCCTTTTGCTCTACTGAAAATTCCCTCTGATGCACAGACCTTTTCTCGTTTGGGGGGCGCCAGCGTGGCGCAGTCTGTTAAGTGTCCGACTCTTGGTTTTGGCTCAGGTCGTGATCTCAGGGTTGTGGGATCGAGCCCCGCATGAGGCTCTCTGCTGGGCACGGAGCCTGCTTAGGATTCTCACTCTGCCTGCCTCTGCCCCCCCAGACCCTGCTCACTCTCTCACTCTCTCTTAAAAAAAAGAAGTTTTTAATTTTAATGAAGTTCAATTTATTTTTTTTCTGTTTCCTGTCCTTCCGGTGTCATTTCCGTGAAGTACACACTCTTCACGTACCGGGGCGAAAAGAGCGCTTTGTGTCTGCGGTTTTTCTCCCCAGAGTCCATCACCCAAGTCTAACCATGTGAGAAAAGCATCAGACAGACCGTGCTTGAGGGACTGCCTACAGAATTCCTAGCCAGGCCTCCTCGAAACTGTCCAGATCGTGAAACCAGGAAAATCTGAGAAACTCTCTCAGCCCCTAGAGCCCCAGGGGGGCAGGACAGCTGTACCATCTGGGTTCTCCCAAGAAGCAGAACCAACAGGGTGTGGAAAGAAGGGATTGGCCCAGGCTGTTAGGGAGGCTGAGAAGGTCCAGGAGCGCAGTTGGCCGCCTGGAGATCCTACCGGACCGACGGAGTGATTCCCAGTCTGAGTCCGAGTCCGAAATGCAGGACGAGGCCGATGTCCCAGCTGGACGGTCAGATAGAGACATGTTCTCACGGACTCTGCCTCTTGCCGTGTTCAGGCCCTCAGCGGGGTGGAGAGGCCCAGCTTCGCAGGGAGGGTGGCCTGTGTGCCTCAGGCCGCGGACGCGCAGGGGTGCCTTCCGGACACGCCACTCAAGCGGACGCATAGGACCAGCCGTCGCCGCACGAGCAGCGGACAGGGGTCCTGTGTGCGGTCCTGCGGGAGACGAGGACCTTGGGGAAGTAGTAAGGAAATCCGGACAGTGTGGGTTGTCCGAGTCTGTGCCGGCCCAGGGAGGACAGCTCTAGCCCGCCGTGCCGGGACTCGGGACTCGCAGCAGGAGCCACGGGAGGTGGGGGTGGGGGGCTCCCTGCCGGCCCCACCGTTCTTCTTCCCGCCTGAGCGGATTCTGAAAGCCAGACCTTGTGTTTTGTTTCTTAACTGATGACTGACAGAGAGGGGGCGCGAAGAGTCACGCAGATGCCACGCATGGGCCTCGCGGGCTCCCGGTTTCGACACACGAGCCTGAGAAGGCCCGTGGGACCGTCAGGGCCCACTGCTCGCAGGCTGGGGAGCGGATGACGATAATCCCATGAATGTGGGGTGTACGGGGGGCGTTGTGGTTCCAAGTCGGGGTGAAAAGCGCAAGCGCAGGAGAGATGAAGAGTAACAGGGTCCCGGGGCGCCAGGCCGGCTCGGTCGGGGCGGGCGTGGGTGTGTGGCTCCCGGACTCGGGGTGGTGAGCTCTGGAAGAAACCCACGAGTCGGAAGGAGGCAGCAGAGATGACGTTTCTCCCTTCAGTGCCGGCGCTGCTGTCCAGCTTGGGCTGCTGCAGAGCGAGGTCCGCCGCGGGCCGTGCAGGTGGGGCGGTGTTGGAGCGCGGGGTGGAGGCCCGGCCCCTGGATGTGCCCCGGGGTGTGCCGAGCGCCCCGCCACACCCCACGTGCATCGCTGGCCGCTCCGGGAAAGAGAGCGGGCCAGGACGGAGGCGGGGAGGCGCGCCGGCACACGGCGGAGGCACGGAGGAGTGCGCCTTAGGAACGCGGGAGAAGCGGCAGAGGCTTGGTTATTTCTGACTCGTGCATCAGCCGCTCCCACAGGCTCTCCCAGCGAGCGAGGAGAGGCAGGAGAGGCAGACACGCTGGGCGGGGCGCTCCTGCGGGCTCCGGGGACCAGGGTTGCTAGGTTACCCGGAGCCGCGGAAGGCGAGGAGGGATGTGCTTGTCCCTGTGTTCAGCTTTGCGAACGTAAATGGGTATTGACATTTACGAAGGATCAGAATAGTGTGGGCTGCTTGCCTTTCTGCTGGCGGTCCTGTGCGTGTCTGTGGTTGGGGGGGGGGGCGGATGCAGACAGGACGGTGGATGGAGGGACAGACAGGGCAGGGGGACGGATGGATGGAATCGGACAGACGGAACAGTGGATGGACGGACGGGTGCAGACAGACAGGGCAGGTGGACGGGCGGACAGGTGCAGACAGACAGGGCAGGTGGACGGGCGGACAGGTGCAGACAGACAGGGCAGGTGGACGGGCGGACGGGTGCAGACAGACAGGGCAGGTGGACGGGCGGACGGGTGCAGACAGAGCGGCCCTGCGGGCGTGTGGTTCACGTAACCCCCACTGCTAAGCCTGTTGCCTCACGCATAAAATACGTGGAAATGATTTTGTGCTGGACAGAGCAAACCTGAACGCTGACGTCCTCTCCTTCCCCTGGTCGGGCCGTCCCGTAGAGCTTCATGTAAAAACCGACGCACCCAGAAAAGTCCATTTGGATTCACGGCCTGACCTCTTGATAATGTTGTTGCCTCTCGTTTATTTTCTAACACCTTATTGAGACACAATTTACCCATTATACGCTTCACCTATTTTCAGTGTAGAATTGAACAGATTTTAGCGTATTTGCAGAGATGGCAAATCCATCACCCACATCTAATTCCAGAACGTTCCATCACCCCAAAGGGCACCCCATTAGCAGTCACTCCTCTACCCTACCCCCATCCCCGGGCCCTGTGAGTCCATGGAGGAGCCTGGTCTGGCCGTGTCACACGTGTGGACTCACACCCCGTGGGGCCTCCTGTGTCTCGTCCCCTCCCTGAGCGCCGTGGGATCGGGGTCCGTCCCTGGGGGAGCGCGTGTGAAGTGGTGTTTTAAATGACACAGACATCACACAGCCATGGCACAGGGCCCAGGAGGAGGGAGCAGTGGGAGAAATAGAGTTGGGATCAGGGTGGGGAGGTCAGGAGCAGGCTATAAGGAGCTGTGAGGAAGGGGACCCGGGAGCCGGCCGGCCCTGGGGACAGCACGGGGCCCCAGTGTCCGAGTGCAGCAACCAGGTGGAAGAAAGGTACCGTGAACCCAGGGGGGCCTGGAGAGAAGGATGTCTGCTGCAGCCGTCGGGGGTGACCGGCCCCCGAGAGCGCTAGACCCCGAGTCGGGTTCCCAGGACGCGGCCGCCGAGGACAGGTGCACCAGCCGGCCGTCTGGAACGCAGGCCGGAGGACGGTGGAAGAGAAATACGGCCCCAGACAGGACAGCGTTCCCAGCCGCCCCCTGTCCCCACCCCGTTCCCAGGAGGAACAGGCCCTCTGACCATCCTGGGCAGCTGTTGACAAGAAAGAAAAATGCAAAAAATGAGTCTTGATTTGCTTAGTGAGGTCTGCCTACTACCTGTCCTGTGCCGAGAGCCCGTGCGGCGTGATCTCTGTGCCGCCATCCAATCCGATGCCGGACTCGCGTCACCCGGCAGCCTCTCACGCGTCCCGGTCACGCTGCGGGACGGCTGGGGCCCTACATGTCTGCTCGGTTCCCAGGCAGCCTGCTGGGCGCCGTGTGGCTGCTGTGCGTCTGCCCCTGCCGCCCGGGTGGTGGCGTCTGCCGCGCACACGTGCTTCTCCGGCCTCTCCCGTCTGGATCCCGTTGACGTCCCCGCCCCAGACCAGCCGCTCTGACCAGGACATTCGGCAGGATGCCGAGCGCCAGGCACCCCTGCCCCCCCCCCCCCCCGGCTCTGCGGGCCGTCGTCGTGGGCACACGTGTGCCTGTGGCTTCCGGGGAGGCCCTCGGTCAGGTTGTGGAAGTTCCCGTCTGTCCTCAGCTTGTGACGGGGGTGGAGAGGTTGGTCAAGTCTTTGCTGCATCCGTGGGCTTTGTCCTTTGTCCTTTGTCCTGCTCACGCGACGTGGTGTGGCGTGTGGACCCAGCGCCCGTGTTAAACCAGGTGTGTGCTCTGGGACACACCGCCGGTGCCCGTGGACACCCCTGCAGGGTGCAGGCCTGGCTTGCTGTGCCTTGTCAAGGAGCGGGGAGGCGGGGTCAGTGCGGTGGGGAAGGGCTAGCCGCGAGGGGGGGGGCGCTGGGGGACGCGGCGGTGGGACGTGAACCCGTCCTCCGGCCCGGTCGCCTGAGACACACCCAGATGGTCCTAAGCTCTGTGCCTGCGTGTCCCTGCACGGGTTCAGCGGCGATTAACTGTGCACACGTCCTTCCCGTCGGGAGAGGCCGGGCGAGGGCCCCTGTACGGTGGTTCTTTTGTTTGCAACCTCTTAGGAATCGGTGATGATTTCAAAATGTGAAAAAAATTTTTTTAAATAAAAATTAGAAGCAAAAATGTGGTCGGGAGCTGAGTGGAAGAGCCTGGCCACCCCGAGGCAGTCTGAGCAGACCCCGTGGCGGGCCCTGGGCCGGCGCGGGGCCCTGTGGACAGTGCTGTGGGGGCAGAGCGTGGGGCAGAGCCCCGGAGCCTCCTTCCTCCGGGTCCCTGCAGGGCTGGAGAGATGATGTTCGCGCCATCGGTCCTGCATCATGTCTGGTCACTTACCAGCGGGCCGGCGGCCACTTCATGACGTCCAGAGCCCCGGAGAGCCCCCCCCCACCCCCAGCGGGGCTGTAGCTCCCCGCTTTTCAACGTGAGTCCAAAAAGGGAGGAGGCATCGGTGGATTTGTGGGCTGATGGGTCCGTCCCTCCCGCAGCCCTGCACCTCCTAAGCCCTGTTCGCCTTTTATTTTTTTATTTTAAAGGATTTTATTTATTTATTTGAGAGGCAGAGATCACAAGCAGGCAGAGAGGCAGGCAGACAGAGAGGGAAGCAGGCTCCCCGCGGAGCAGAGAGCCGGATGCAGGGCTCGATCCCAGGACCCTGAGATCATGACCTGAGCCGAAGGCAGAGGCTCAACCCCCTGAGCCCCCCAGGCGCCCCCCCTCCCTGTTCTCCTTTTAAAAGTCACCTCCTGACCCTCCCAAAGGGAAATCAGGACCCTGTAGGCTCATTCATGACTTTCTGCACTTTTGATTCGAACCTGTTATCCTGGTGTCTAATTCTGTTTGTGGGTCACACGCTTGGCTCCGGCGCGGGGAGCTTCACCAGGAAGGGGCGGGTCTGTTCCTCGTGCCCGTCCATGCGCCACTCTGTGAACGCGTCTGAGGGGCAAGGCCTTGCCAGCGTCCGCTTCACCAGGGTCTGGCGGTCCCTGACCCCTGTGGGCTCCTGCTTCAGAGTGCGGAGTCTGGGGAAGTCCTGAATCCTGATTCCCCAAGCAGGGTACGGCCGGCCTCCCCGAGCCGGGCGGCTGCCTTAGCTCATCCTGACTGTTCCTACTTGGGGCTCACCCCCCGCCCCACCCCTGCGCTGCTGGGACGGGGCCGTCATCGTCTGGGGGCTCCCGGGGTGCTGGGGGGAGGGCTGAGCAGCATCCCAAACCATCGTCCTCGGGGCCAGGAGCGTGCCAGTCATGGCCACCTCTGACGTCCCCAGACATCACCTGTGTCCCCTGGGTGAGGGGGAAGGAATTGGCCCCGGCTGAGAATCACTAACCCACAGCAAGGAGATCCTCCTGGTGGACGGTGTCTTGTTTAAAAAAAAAAATGGAGCAGAGCAGGACGGGCTGACCGTCGGGTCAGGAGGCTGAGGCGCGGCTCTGTGAGAGGAAGGAGCCCAGAGGACACGGCCGCTCGGAGGCCAGCGGCAGCAGGCAGCACGGTGGTCCCCGCCGAAGGCGCGCCTGAGAAGTGCCTCGAATCTTTATACAAGAGGGACGGTGACCTCTCGCGCCCTCGAGTGCCGACGGCCCACCCTGGGGTTCGCTCCATCCGGGAGGGCCGGCTTCCTGGGAGGCCGGGCGGATAGCAAGTGTCTCTTCGGGGACCGGTGTCTCTGTTGCAGAG
The DNA here is from genome assembly GCF_022355385.1 of Mustela nigripes. Classification (NCBI taxonomy): domain Eukaryota; kingdom Metazoa; phylum Chordata; class Mammalia; order Carnivora; family Mustelidae; genus Mustela; species Mustela nigripes. Next base: position 1,640,981 of record NC_081558.1, on the reverse strand, counting down.
ATTCAGCCCAGCCTGTGGCCTCTGGTCATCTGTAAATGCGTGTGTGCCCGTGTCCCCGCAAACAACACTGCTCACGAAAGCGAGCCGTGGCTGGTCTGGCCACACACTTCGTGGACCTCAGCGGGATCTGTGGCCGGCCTGGTCGGTCCTGGCAACGAGCACTCTGAGAACCATCGGAGTCTCTCCTCTTGCCAAGTGCGGGTGAACACGCCGCGAGACCGGCGGCTTCCGGAAGCTCTGGCTGGCGGCCTGTGCTGGGGACCGTCCGGAGGGCGTCAGGGACTCGCCGGCGGGTTGCTGCCGGCGGCCGACGTGGCGGGGGGACCCGTGGCCGACGTGGCGGGGGGGCCCGTGGCGTGAAGCGAAATAAGCTCACGGCGGCCGCCGACCGCCCTGCGGGGCATCTCCGGGGGCAGAGCCGGGAGGCCTTATGTGGACTGGCTCGCGGGCACCACGGCGCATGTGCCTGAGCCCGAGACCACTTCTCAGGGCTTCTGTCTGTCTGTCCGCCGTCTCAGCTCTGTGTCTCCCGGGGACGTGCATACGTGTCCGCTGCGCACCGGTCCGTCTGCCTCCCGCCGAGAGAGCGGCCCGGCCCGGCCCTGCCCGCCGGTGCTGCCTTCCCTCCGCCTGTTCTGGTTGCCCCATGACACCTGCGCCTGCGTCCCGTCCGCCGCCCCCGCTGCCCGCCGCCTCTGCCCCCTTTGCTGTGGGGTGGGGGGACCCCGCCGTGGCCCCGTGCCAGGATCCGGAAATGGGGCTGTTGCCTGGACGCGTCTTCCCTCCTAAGCGTACACGCAGCAAACGGAGCTGCCGAAGAGGCGAGGGTCTGTGGGTCAAGTGGCTGCTGGCCCGGGGGCAGCTGCATGGCTCAACACGGTGGCGGGGGGGGGCCACTGGGAGGAGGGACGAGGGGCGACCTGCTTTCCTGCCACGGGACTCTGCGGCGGGGGTCCCTGTCCTTGTCTGGGGGGTGGGATCTGCCCTCCGAGCTCTCTGGGAGGGAACAGGCAGCAGACAGCTCCCCAGGGACCAGCCCCGCGCGGCCCCTCCCTGCCGCCCAGTCTCCTCGTGACCTCGGTTCCCTCCGAGCCCGGAGCCTGGAGCCTGGGGGGAGAGCCTGGCGGCAGCTCCCCACACCGATGTGGTTCATCCCGACAGTGACCCTGTTCGCAGGGACGAGGACTGGCCATCGCCTAGCAGCCCTTGGGGCACTGGGCTACACCTGGGGACCCCGTGGTTGTCGGGACTGGGGGAGCTCCTGGCGTTAAGAGACGGGAGCCAGGAACGCTGCTCCGCCCCCACAGCGCCCGGGACGCCCCCGGAGAACGGCCCTGCCCTGTGTCCCTATTGCGGGGGGAGCCTGGACTACCGCAGGGACTTGGGGGCCAGGCTCGGGTCTCGGGGAGGTGGCGGTGGGGGGGAGGCCCGAGGCGGGACCCGTCCAGATGGGTGACGGGAAGTGGGCGAGGGGCACGCGGGAGGGCGGCTCGGGGGGCGCGTGTTGGAGAGCCTGGCTCAGGAGTGGAACCGCAGTCTCTGGAAGGGACGCGTGCGCCTGTGCGTGCGTGTGCATCTCCGTCGTCAGCCACCTGTGTCACCTGTGGACCCGGCCTCTCCCCGTCGCCTGCCCGCTCACCTCCGCACACGCACCTCACCTTTGCCAGTGACTCGCGGGCGTCGCGCCCCTGCCCAAGTACCCCGGGGCGAGAACGGAGACGCTGCCGCTCGTCCACACGGCGGCGGGGCCCTCCTGTCATGTCACGCCCGGCGCCAATCCACGGCCACCGCACTGTCCCTCGGCTGTGCGGTCAGAGCTGGCCGCCGCCGTGTGCTGGACCCAGAGCCTGGCGGGCTGCGGTGCTGCACACGCACGTGTCCTCGGCCGCTGTTCTCGCCTCGTGGAATGACCCCCCCCCCCGGACAGGTTGCTCTGCCCGTGGCCCAGAGAGGCCGGGGACACTCCTGCATAGAGGACAGCTGATCAGCATGGAGAGGACCACATGAGGCAGAGCTCACCACCATCTGCTGTGTCTGCGTCCCCGGGACCGCCATGGCAGAGCCGCCATGCACGGGCGGCCAGAACCATGCAGATCTGTCCTCCCTCAGCCCCGGGGACCAGCCGTCCGACGCCCAGGGCCGTGCTCCCTCCCGAGCCTCCCGCAGAGGGTCGGTGCCTTGGCTGGTGAGAACACCCCTCACGTCTGTCTCTGTGCCCCCGTGGCCTTGTCTGTGTGTCTCCGTGTCCAAACTCCCTTCTTCCAAAGACACCGTCACACTGGATTAGATGTCCTGCTTGCACAGTCTCTCACTGACTTGATTACATCTGCAATGACCCTCTTTCCAAGGAAGGTCACGTCGTGTGTTGGGAGGCGCACTTTAACCCATGGCAGATCTGGTACCATCAGGGGACCCTTTTGGGGGCACAGGACACTCACCCTGAAGATGAGGACCTATCAGTGCCCAAAGGGGATGGACGTGTAGGAAGAGGCAGTGTCCTCCACCCTGGGGCCCGTCCTGCAGCAGGGTACACGAGGCACAAGCCAGGACCCCCCTGCCCAGAACGGCCCCCTGGCCGCGCTCCGGCTCACAGACCTCCGTCCCCACGGGAAGCAGGGACGCACCGCACTGACCCTGCAGGAAGCACTCGGCCAGTCAGGTTATCTTAGAGTGAACCCTCTTGTTCTGGATGGTTTGGGGTTTACTGAGAGTTGCAAAGCCAGCTGTGAGTGCCGTCCGCCGCCTGGCAGCCCCGCAGCTCCCCCACCCCTGGGGTTGGCCTGGACGTGACCAGGGCCCAGCGTTACAGCCACGAAACCCACGTCGGTGCGTCAGCCTCCGCGGTAATGCCCGTGTCGCCAGCCCTGCCCTCACGTCCGCCCCCTGCACCAGGGCCCATCTCCGGCCCATCTCTGTAGGCTGTAGGGCCCTCTGGGTTGTGACAGGTTCTGACTTTCCTCACTTTTTGATCCAGACGATTCGGGGGAGAACTGGCCAGCAGTTTTGTAGAACGTCTCCCCGCTGGGGTTTGATGTTTTTCTCTCGGTCAGACTGGGGTGATGGGTTTTGGAGAGGAAGATCCCCGAGGGAAGTGCCTTCTCCCGACTCCGTGTCGGGTTGTGCCGTCACCGTGACTCGTCACCGTGCTTGGCCTTGGTGCCCAGGCTGACACGACGTTGAGGTCATGTTCTGTTGGATCCAAATATAGTACTTGGTCTGAGTTCCCGCTGAGGGCTGTGTGCGTCCGGTCTGTCCTTTTCCCGTTTGAGGAAATGGAGTCTCAGAGACCAAGGCTCTCGGCCGGCGGATGTCTGGACCGGGACGCACGCCCGGGCCGGCCCGTCTCCTCCCGCCGTGCCCCCGTCCCTCGGCCTCCCCTGGGCTCGTGGGCCCGCGGTCGCTGGCAGCACGTCACGCACCCTGGCTCACAGCTTTGGGGACCAGACCGGCCGCCCCAGACGGCTCCCGCGTGCGGCCCTTGCTTTGGGTTTACGGGCCCGCGGAGCAGATGGGAAAATCATCAGAGCCGGGAAGGCGCTCCGGAAGGTGGAGATGCCGGCCGCCCCGCCGGCTGCACCCACGGGGGCCCGGCCGCTGCAGTGTGGGCCCCGCTGGGCTCGGGCTCCCACCCCGCCCCACCCTCTGGCCCCGGGCCAGACCCCACCCCCGTCCACAGTGTGTGTAGGGGCAAAAGGTCGGGGCTTTTCAGAAATAGCTCTTGTTTCCTATTTATAAAACGGACGCATTCTCGTCTTCAGTTTGTTTTCCCAGGAAGCACAGCGGGTCTGAAGAAAGGGTGAGCTGCGTTTTACGCTCTTAGAGGACGGATTTTGTGGCCTGTGTCCACTGTTCCTGTTTTTTTCAGAATGAGGCCGTTCGCCTGCGGATGGCCCCTGGAGTAGCTCCCAGACTGATTCCCATGTTTGCTCTGGTTGCAAACTTACCGGAAAGTTGCAGGAACCGTGTGAGGAACCCCATGTGCCCTTTGCACGCCGGGCTGCGGGCGTTTCCAGCTGACCTGTTTGCTCTCTCTCCCGCTGTGTGTGTCCGTGTGCGTGTGTGTGTGTGCGCGCGCATTCCTGTTGCGTGTGCAAGGGGTGTGTACCTACCGGCGCAGAGAGCAAAGCTTGTGGCCGACGGAGGAACGGGGTCACCAGCACACACGTGACGAGCGTGTGTGCGCACGTCCGTGTTCTCTGAGCCGTTGGAGATGAACTTGCCGACATCGGTGCCCCCCAGCCCCGCGCCCATCAGTCTTCCAACAGGAATTTACTGAGAGCAAGGGCGGTCTCCCACCTCACCACAGGGCAGTCAGCGGAATCGGGAAGGTCCGCGTCTGAGTTCTGTCCCTTGACGCGCCACGTTCCCGGGCATCCCCCCTCCAGGGCCCCTCACGGCGTCCAGGGACCCGGCTTGTTGGTGTCCTTGGATCAGAGGCTGAAAGAACCGTTTCCTCGCGTCGTCGATAAGGGTCGGAGACTGCTGAGTGTGCGTTTTTCACTCACGGTCCTTTGTCATGCTTTTTGTGGGTCGCTGACGTCCGTTGTGAACTGTCCATTTTTAAAATCTTGAGATGCTTTTTTACTTGCAGAAACGGGGGCCTGGGGGGCTCAGTGGGTGAAGCGTCTGCCTTCAGCTTGGGTCATGATCCCGGGGTCCTGGGGATTGAGTCCCGCGTCAGGCTCCTTGCTTCTCCCTCTCCCACTCCCCCTGCCGTGTTCTCTCTCTCTCTCTCTCTGTTCTCTCTCTGCCAAATAAATAAAGAAAATCTATAAAAGTTTTTTTTTTTTTTTTAAGTGCAGAAACAATGCAAAGAAATCCCATACACCCTCCCCCCGGCTTCCTCTCGCTCCGCGTCTTCCACAACCACCAAACATGTGTCAGGAACCAACTTTCCTGCAATACTGTTGACCAAAGCCCAGCACTGATGCGAATGTCACCAGTTACACGGCCAGCGAGCTTTTTCTGTCCTCCACCCTGTTCAGGATCTCACATTCGTTAAGTGGTTTGTGGACCTCTTATTGATTTACTGGAGATCTTTCTATATGAAGGACCTCCACATTTTGGCACTTGCTCCTGTGGTGAAGCATTTCTCATTTTGCCTTTTCACTTTGTTATGGTCAACAAGAATCCCATAGACCAAAGTCCTAACCCCCACAGGAGACTGTAGATGAGTCTCCTAGAACGAGACTGCGGTCCTGTGTTCAGTAGAGAGTCACAGAACCAACATTGGGCACCCGGCAAGGCACAGACCACCTACAGGGCCCTCCCCCACCTGCTCCCACACATCCGCGGGTCCCCAGGGCAGGCTGTGTAACCAGCCACGTGGCGCCTTTGAAAACCTCAGTACTCACCCCACAGAGTTGTGGCTGCCATGGGCAGAGCTGCTTCTTGTACCAAACCATGCTTCGCTCTGACCCCACTTCTGTTGAGTGGTGAGGAGTGAGTGCGGCTCTGCCAGGCCATGGGGGTGGGGGGACGTCTCCCGGATTCTACCCTCGGCGGCGGGCGGCGGGTGCCCCGGGAACGCGGAGCAGGAAACCTCGTTCGCGCGGGGGTGGGGGGCAGCTGGGGAGCGTGGCCGCCGTGTTTGGGGAAGTCAGGACAAGTGAGTTGGCCTCCCACCACCACCCCCCAGCTGTCCTGGGGATTTGCACATGAGGACGTTGACACCTGGCCCCCAGGCCCACTCTGCCACCAAGACTGTCCTTTTGTTGTTTTGCCTCTTGTCTCCTAACCGGGGACTTTCTGTCCTTCAGAAAACCTCTGTTGGGGGCAAAGTTGGAGCCAAACCGCAGATTAACGGCCTGTCAGGCTGGGATTGCCCAAGACGGCACCCGCTGTGCGGGCCACGGAGACACAGCCCGTGTCTGCTCGTCCTTTTCCCTGGAGAGGGGCCAGAGGGGTGAGAAGACAGGTGAGCCCCAAGAGGCTCAGGGATGTGTCCTGCCTTGTCCCTCCATCCAACAAGGGGCCCAAGGGGTCATGGGCGCAGGACCAGAGGCGGGGGTGATGGGGAAGGGACATTTGGCCCTGATCTCCTGCACACGTAACCCCCCACGAACCCTTCGTGGCTCATTTGAGTGTCTGCTCAGGGTGGGCGCTGGGTTCTGCAGACTGCTTAAAGCCTGATGCAGCCGAGTGGAGTGGCCAAGGAGGAAACGGCGCTGAGGCAGCCTGTCCAGGGAAAAGCAAGGCCAGGAAGGCTTCCTGGAGGAGGCGGTGGCTGAACTGAGTTTGAAAGACAGGCAGCCTGGAGACTGTCAGCAGCAGGCTGGTGGGTGGGCTTGGGACAGAGCGGTGGATCCACCAATATGAGGAGTTACCAAAACCTGGGGCGTGGGTCACCCGGGCGGTTACAACATCCTGATTTTAAACACAGGCAGTCATTTTAAAGATCCTTCTTAGAATGGTGTGTGTGCATCCACGCTGGTCCCCAAAGACATCCTTGTCCTGGAAGACCTGTGGACGTGTCCCCTCACGCGACAGAGGGGACCTCGTCAAGGTCCCCCTGGGTCAGGGGGGCCAGCCCTGCCCACGAGGGGTTTGGCCCCGGGAGGCCCATTTTGGACTCCTGGCCTCCGGCGAGGTACGGAACAGCTTGGTGCGGAGTGAAGCCGCGGAGCGGGTCTTTTGTTCCGACAGTCCCCGGACAGCAGGGTTTATACCCCTGTTGTTTGCCCTTTGATGCCTAGAAAAGTATCTTTTGCCTTCCCACTCACTCCTCCAGTGGGTGGCCCGCTGGCCCATCCTCCAGTGCCCCGAGGAGGTGACACCCGAGGACGCCTGTGTCCCCACCTTGTTACCCGGAACACTTCCAGACTTGAGGCCAACGCTCCCAGCACTTGGCAGCTGAAGCCGCTCTGCGCCCCGGTCTCAGAGGCCCTGAGCCCTGCTGTCTCACTCCTGCCAGCCAGTCGGCCGGTCCCCTCCACGCCTTCCTGACACCCATTCTCTGACGGTCCCACTGTCCCTCGTCTCCCGGCCCACCCAGTTCCCGGAACCAGTCCGATGGCCGGTGTGGGGGAGCTGGGGCCCTTTGGGGTCCCGGGTGAGCCACTGGCCAGAGCTCTGAGGGCCTGTCCAGCCCGCCGCTGTGCAGGACAGGGCGCCCCACGGCCGGAGATGGTGGCCGGCGCTGCTGGGAGGGGGCTCCTTTGCTCCTGCTAACTCCCTGAAGTTTCGGGACGAGGTGGAGTCCCACAAGACGTGTCGGGGGTGTGTGGGTGGCCACCAACCCGGCCTGTGCACCTAGACCCGTGCAGGCGGGAGCAGGAACCCGGAGTCCGCCGTGGTGGGCGGGTGAGGGCCCCAGCTGGGGAGGGGACAGTCTGCATTCTCGGGATGTTTTCCCTTTTAGTCTCTCTCCGGCCATTTCCTGGCCCCTCGCAGACCAGTGATGCTGGCCCCTGGCCAGGGCCGGTTGTTTTCCACAGAGGGGGAGGGGAGGGGAGGGTCAGCCTGGGATCCACACCCCACGACCCGGGAAGCAGGGGACACGGGTTCCAGCCCTGCTCCACCCCGTCCCAGCCGTGTGACGTGGAAATCCTTTCCAGCGGGGTTTCTGCACCTGACTCTGCTGGCGTTGGGGCCGGCTGGTTCTGGGACCCGGGGGGCTGCTGCACACCTCCCCGTGCCCAGGACGCCCCCCAGAATGAGCTGGCCTGATGTCAGCCGTGCTGAGGTGGCCCGTAGGGACAGCAAGCAATGCTTCTTTGCTGGGTCCTCCGGGTTCCGCAGTAATGGGGTCTGGGGCCTCCAGCAGTGGGCCGAGCCCTGGGGCCCCTCGCCAGCCCTGCGGCCCCGCAAGGTGACTGACTTGGGGTACGCACCCCAGCACAGCTAGGTGTCGACAGCACAGCTAGCTGTCCTTTCTTGGAGACTTGAACTAAGGGTCAGGAAGAGACTCCGTCCAATAGGAGAAACACAAATCGTTTTATAAAGCTGCGTCTGGGGCGAGTGCGGGGGGCTGCCTCTCCAAGGGCCCGCTTGGCCTCCAGCGCGTCCCGGCAACCTCGGAGCCCCTCGTTGTCAACTCACGTCTTCCCGCCACTCCGTGGTGCTGCGTGCAGACCTGCGTGCAGACCCCGCGACGCTTCCTGTAGGAAATCTTTGCCTTTCTTTCCAGATTTATTCATAACGACAGGTGCACAGTGCACCTAATACCTCCATGTGTGAATTCTACATGTCGATGACACACGTACTGGCCCGTAACGCCATCGGAAGGGCTTCCCCACTTTAGGGACGCGCGGGCAGGCGTCTCCCCACTGAGAGCCCCGGCACCTCAGCAAACCGTCCTCAGGGCCCAGGGCCACGGTCTCAGGCACCTCGGAGACTTGATTCCATGGTCTGCACCCTCACCACGGGCTCCGTGCCTCGGGTAAGCTCCTCTCGCTGCATGTGGGCAAGACCGCCTCCGGCCTGGGGAACGTGATAAAGGTCACAGACGCGCCGTGAGCTCGTTCGGTCACATAACGCCCGCTCAGCAGCCCCTAAGTCACACTGTCTCCACTGCTGGCTGTGAAGAAGCAAGCTGCCACGTTAGGAGGGGTCCTGCAGGGGGCCACGTGGCTAGGACCCCAGGGTGGCCGCTGGGCACTGAGCCAGCCTAAGGCGGGGACCCCACTCCCGCAGCCACGAGGAGGCGACTGTACCAGCAACCTGCCCGAGCAGAGACGGGCCGTCCTCGGGCTCCTGGGGAGACAGCAACCCCAGCTGGCTTCGGGGGCCTCGGGGCAGGGACCCCCCGCACAGAGACACTCGGTGGGGAGTGTGTGAAGCAGCTTGGTAAACACCCGCTGGCCGGGGCCCAGCCTGCAGCCCTGCGACTAGAGTCCGTGAGCTCAGAGCAAACCAGTGCTGGGCGGCGGAGGCTCGCCAGCAGCCGCGGTTAGCCTGGCCCCCTCCCTGGCGGCCCCGTCCCCCGGGGGCCCTGCACGTGTCCGGAAGCCACAGCCGCCCTGCAGGAAGGAGCAGACCCCGCCCCGCGCGGACTCCCCGCGCCGCACGTGCAGGCCGGCCCCGCGCCGCTGGGACTGACCCCGCGTGTTTGTTCTGCTGCGGCCTCCCGGGCCGCCCGCGCTGCACGCCCGCACCTCACCCGGGGCTGCCCAGCCTCGGGTGGGAGACTCAGCCGCCGGGGCCGCCAGCCCCGCGACCCCTGCTCTGGGAACACGTATGCGTGCCGCGTGCGTGTGTGTGCGTGTGCGCTCACGAGGGTGAGTCCCTCCTCTGCTCTGCTCCTCTCCTGGTGGCTTTCCAGAGTGGCCAAGCATGGCCCGAACACACGTGCACACACGACAGGGTCCAGCTCGGGTCTCTGCTCGGGTTCCTGGCACCCAGGGACACCCTTTCCCCCGGGACCGAACGAAGCCCGACACAGGTACGGTCCTTTCTCAGGGGCCTCCCGGCAGCCGGTGGGGAAACCGCGAGCCCGTCGTGCGGTGCGGAGGAGAAAGGGGCTTCGGGCGGGTATCGATGTGGAGAAGCTGAGACCTTGTGCACGGCTGGTGGGACTGTGAAATGGGGCAGCTGCTGTGGAAAACCGCCTGGCCGGGTCTGGGTCTTCTTCAGACAATTAGAAACAGACCTACTGTGTGCTCCAGCGGCTGGGCCTGCGGGTCTGCGGAGCGAACGGCACGCGGGGACTCGGGGAGGTGTCCGCACACCCTCCATTCACAGCAGCAGGGTCACGGCAGCTGAGGAGTGTGTCTGTTGACGTAGATGGACACACGCGGCGCGGTCCGTCCCCACGCGGGGCTGCCGAGCTCGAGCTGTGGCCCCGGCAGCCTGTCACACCCAGGCCCTGCTCTCCGGCATCTCCAGACCAAGAACCCCAGGAGGTGAGCGTCGGTTTTGCGCTGCAATGGTTTGCCGAGGACAGAGCAGCCCCCGGGGCCCAGGACACAGAGGACACACCAACGTGGGGGCAGGGCTTGTCTTCTGGCCGTGCCCCTGGGATCAGCCCCTCCCCAGGATTAGTTGCTGACACCCGGTGGGAGGCAGGTGCTGATCCCAGTGGTCCCCTGAAAGTCAGGGAGCCCATCCCTCGTGACCCGCGGTGCCCCTCCGGGAACCTTTGCGCCAGTCCCCGGGGTCCCGCGCGTTCTGCACAGCGGTGGGATGCCGGCAACTCGGAAGAGCGGAGCGGAGAGGTCCTTCGGGGATTCGCAAATGGTGGAGCGTCTGTGTCTGACCGATAGCTGATTGGCTTAAAGCCGGACCGCAGAAATCCCCAGAAAGGGGTTAGTGGTCTCCAGGGGCTGAGGGAGGAATGGAGTTGGGGGTGACAGCCAAGGGTAGGGGGTTTCTTTGTGGGGTGACGGGAGTGTTCTGACATTAAGCGCGGGGATGGCTGGGCAGACATTTGATGGGCCAAGTGTGGGGTGTGTGAATTGTGGCTCCGTGAAGCCATGTCGGAGCCCCGCCCACGGCGCAGGTAAGCGGTCCGGTCTCCATCCTTGTGCGGTGAGGGCTTGAGCTGTTCTTGGAGGGGAGTGAGCTCCCCAGCGCTGGCGATATGCAAGAAGCCGTTGTGAGCAGCAGCTGCACTCGCCCCAGGAGGGGGGCAGGAAGGAAGCAAGGGTCCTGTGGGGGCGGCGAGCTGGCTTCCTGCCCGTGGGGGGGGGTTGCCGGCGCCCACCCCGGGGGGCCCCCCGTCACCCGAAGCTCACAGGGCCCGGCAGCAAGGCTGCTGCATGTGGGCCCGTGAGGGGCACCCCACCTCCGCCCTCGGACCCCAGACCTCAGACAGGGGTCAACATCCCCACAAGACAGCAAGCCCGGAGTGGGTCAGATAGTGTCCCCACCAGTTTCCGTCCACCGGGAACCTCTGAAATGACCTTGTCGGGAAAGAGAGTCTTTGCAGATGTGTGTGGGGGAAGGTGGGAGAGAGGCGTTCCTGCAAGAAGCGGCCAGTCTGGACGCACAGATGTGCAGGGTGGGGAAGACCGGGAGGCGCCTGGAGCCTCGGGAGGGAGGGGGGTCAGGGGCGGCGGGGAGAGCCGGGCTAGCCGCGGGGTGTGGCCGGAGGGAGCCCAGCAGGAGGCTGACACTGCCCGCCTTCAGGCCTTGCGTGCCGCGGCCACCGTGGTTGGGTGAAGGACTGACCTTGTCCAGAAACAGAGCCCACACGTAGTGTCCGCTGACCTCTGACAAAGGAGCAGAGACAGTTCAGGCGGTGTGGGCTCGGCCTGACATCCCTGTGCCACAGAAGATGGGTCCAGAGAGGACTCGGTCCGGAGTCTGCTCTCCAGGACCGTGAGAGTGAGTGTCCGCTCCCTGGAGCTCTGGCCTGTGGTCCTGGGTGGGGGCTGCCCCGGGAGCGCACAGAAGGGGCCCCTGCCTGTGAGGGGAGGGGGCACCCCCGCTGGCCCGGCTGCTGAGCAGGACACAGGGCTCTGTCAGGGATGTCCCCTGGACCGGGGAAGCCCCCCTTAGGGGTCAGAGGCCTCGCCCTGGGAGCAGGAAGTCGGTGGCACGCGACCAGCCCACCCTTGCCCTCAGCAGACCCTGGGCCATGGTGGCCGTTACCCTGTGGTGTGGACGGGACCAGATCTGACCAGGCGTCTGCCGGCAGGTTCCGGATGGCTCTGCCGTCTCCAGGTCCCTTCCAGAAGGGGGGCTGATGGTCCCAGGCTCCCAGGACGGGGCAGGGCCCCATGCGGCAGGCCCCGGCAGGTGCGGGCGCTGGCGGTCTCAGACCCTGGGCAGTGGGGGCCGGACGAGGCCTGGCTTGTGCACCATCGCCCCGTCTGTCAGAGCCGGCCGTCTCTTCAGAGGTTTGGGGCTTCGTGTGGGGGTTGCTTGTGCACTGCCTTGGCTGTTTTTGTACAGGGGTCGGGGCCGCTTATTCCTGAAAACCCTCCTAGTACATCCTGCCTGCCGCCGAGACTTTTCTCAGGGGCCGTCTCTGTCCATGGCTCCTGGCAGGGCCCGGGGCTTCCAAGCGCTTGTGGTGCGAGTCTCTCCTCCACGCCCAAGTTCCGACAGGCGCCGAGAACCCGTCATGCAGAGAGAAAAGCCGAGGTTCCAAGGGCTGCTCAGGCACCCGCTGGCCCTCCCAGGGGTGGCTGTGGGGGGCAAACTTCCATCCCGCCTGGAGGCCCGGTCAGGCTCTGCGTGGCCCCCGTGGACTCTGCTCCAAGTTCCTGGGTGGGGGGGGTGGTTCTAGTATCGGTTCTCAATAGGGGTGGCCTGGTCCCAGGGCCGCTGGATGGTGTCGGGGATGGCTGTGGGCATGGAGGGGGAGGGGCCGGGGACACTTTGCCCCCCGCCGTGCCCAGGACCTCCCAGATGTCAGCAGCGGTCTGTATCAGCAGAGTTCCCGTCACTTCACAGACGTTCGTTCAAGAGTCAGGACAGTGACGGGCCGTTAGTGCCCCGACTTAGAGCTTTGTTTAGTGGGTTCCACGAGGCTCTCCGTGCCACGGTTCTCCCGTTGATGAGCTGTGCTTCCGTGTGGATTAGCTGTAGTGTGTGTGTATGTGTGTGTGCGTGTGTGTGCGCACACGCATGTGTGCAAATGGGTAAGTATACGTGCGCATAGGCACGCGTGCACACCGTGTGTGTCGGAGTATCTGGGTGTGATTCATCTTCGGAGGCCTGGACGGCATCGTGAAGGACGGTTTCCAGAAAGGCTCGTACACGCCCGCTGCGGGGTCCTCGTGAGCAGAGGCCGCCCTTCCTTCGCCGCTGCACGTCGGGGCAGCCCCCGGCCGACGCCTTCAGGGAGCCCCACCACGCGGCTCTCGGAGCTCTCGGAGGCTCTCGGAGGCTCTCGGAGGCTCTCAGAGGCTCCGGCGTGCTCTCGGGAGCCGGACCCCAAGCGCCAGAGGCCCCGAGGGGAGAGGGTACCTCTGTGTCTGGCCTCGGTCTTGCTGCCCCTTGAGAGAGCAGACGCGCCCCATTTACCTGATGTCGGGTCCTGCTCCCCCCGCCCACGGCCCTGCTCTTCGGCTTGGGTGCGGAAGGGCTGCCCCGAGCCTCCGTCGTCCCTGACCCCAGCCACGCAGGTGCCTCCCCTCCCGCCACGGCCGAGGCCCACGCGTGTCGGGGTGTCTCGTTGGGGCGTGGAGCCCCCTCGTGCCCCCCGCTCTGCGGCTCCGCCTCGCCGTGAAGCCCGCAGGCTGCATCAGTCTCTTTTGAAGTCAGCGGACCACGCGCATGCAACGTTCCAGGCTGGTCGCACCCACCTTTACCCCGCGCGGTCATGACGTGTGTCGAGCATCTTCACGGGGAGGAACCGCCCAAGTCAAAACGAGGCCCTGTCAGTCCCTTCTACCCCGGACGCACCACTGCCGGCCTGGAAACCCTTCCACGCCCCAGTAAGGGGCCCGGACTCTCCGCGCAGCGGACTCGCCCGCGTTCAGCACAGCCTGGCTTCGGCCCCGGACCCCCATCGACTCCACCCCGACCACCCGCGTCCCGGCCCAGACCCCAGGCACCGGCCCCACGTGGGCCTCCCACAGGCCTCCAGCCCCACCCTGCGCCCTGTCGCGAGCACCGTCTACTCAAGCAGGCTCCCTACTTAATTCCTTCATTAAAAAAAGTGAGCTGTCGCTCATGGCCAGAAACTCACGCATTCGAAGTATCCACTTCAGTGTTTTGGGTCCATTCGCAAGGTTGTGCACTTATACCGCCATTACTTGATTCCAGAATACTTTCATCATCCCCGAAATAACCCCGTGCCCCATTCCTCCCTCCCCTGACCCCCACGAACCCCCTTCCCGTCTGTGGAGGAGCCTGGTCTGGGCGTGTCACATGCGTGGACTCACACCCATGTGGCCAACTGTGCCTGGTTCCCTCCCTGAGCATCGTGGGCTCAGGGCCGGTCCCTGGGGTAGCCCATGGGGGCCTCGCTCCTGCTGGCGGTCGAGTGATGTTCTGTTGTGTGTGTGTGTGTGTGTGTGTGCGTGCATGTGTGTAATCTGTCCATTCACTGGGTGGTGGACGTTAGGTTGTGTCTGTGCTTGGTCTATCACGTGTAATGTTCCTGTGGACATATGTGCACACGTTTTTGTGTGGACACATGTTTTAATCTCTTTGGGGTAGATGCCTAGAAACAGAACTTCTGGGTGATAGAAACTGCATTTTAACCTTACGAGGAGCTGCCGTTTCTTTACTTCAGAGTCTGTTCATCCCTCCGGGTCAGGGCTCTGCAAACTGCCGCCAGCAAACCAACCTGGCCCTCTGCCCGTCATTGCAAATAAAGTTTTATTGACACACGGCACACCCATTATGTGTTGTTTACGGCAGCAACTGGGCTGAATCGTTGGAACGGTGATAATGTGTCCCACAAAACCAAAAATATTTACTATTTGGCCTTTTACAGAAAAAAAATATGTTTGTAACTCACCACTTTATCCATACACTGTAATCAGCTGTTTGTGTACCTCTAATCTGCACCCCAGCACACACACAGTCCCCTTAGGGCAGGAATTTAATTTTTTGTTTCTTTATTTCTGTTTCTTGCTGTCATTAAACACTTGCACATAATCCCCACCCTCACCATCGGGGGCACTAAATGCATCAGACCTCCAGGTCCTCACTTTCCTGTGGGGACTGGGACGGAGCCCTGGCCTCACTCGTGGGTCCCGCGCTCCGCTGAGCTGGACAGTTGGCTGGGACCCCTCAGGTGGGATACATCCGGACCATCCACTTGGGGTGGGATGTGACATCTGTGTACCTTGAAGCCCCCGGTGATGCTGAGGTCTGGGAGCCTGGTGTTCCTGGTTCCTGATCCTAGATGTCTGCACTTTGCATGGATTTCGTCCTGAGGGAAGGAACCACCAGACCCTTCCTCCTGTGCAAACCGCCCAGAGGTGGGGTGTTGTTGTGCTGGGGCAGGGGGGTGAGGTGTACGTTTCCTGCGCTTCCCGCAAGTGCTGGGAGTCTGTCAGTCCAGTGAGGGGGGGACCCTTCTCTCTTGGGGTCCTGGCATGTCACAGCTCCAGAGAGACAGAACTCCTACAGCCAAGTCCTTTTTTCTTTTTTTAATGACCAACGTGTCCTTTCCTTGGGGCGGCTGCAACAAATAACCCAGACTCGGTGCTTAGAACAGAAATCGGCGCTCTCGGCTTCTGAAGGCTAGAAGCCCCCAGGCAAGTGTCGCAGAGCCCCGCTCCCCGTGGAGGGTCCGTCTTGCCTTCCCCACTCCGCGGGGCTCCAGCCCCCCGCCCTGCAGTGTGGGCCTCCGTGGCCCCGTGGCCTCCCACTGTGTGTCTGAGAATCAGACCCCCCCACTCTCGGAGGAAGACACCCGGTGTGGGATTCGAGGCCGGCCCTCAATCCAGGATGACCTTTCACGTCCTTGTCCGCAAAGATCCTTTTTCCAAATGAGGCCGCGCGGTGAGCTTCCAGGAGAGCGTGAGTCTGGGGACAGTCTCCATCCCACTGCAAGCAGCAGACATTATTTTCGTCTTGCCGAGAACTGCCCGTCCTTTAGAGGAGCCGGAACAGTCCGTGCACAGAACTGCCTCCCTACTCCGCAGCCCGTCCTCTGGTTTCGTCCTGCCGCCGCCCCCCCCCAGCACCGCCTGCCTGTGTGTGTGTGTGTGTGTGTGTGTGTGTGCGTGCGTGCGTGCGCACACACTTGCATAAGCGCCCCCCATCCTTCTCCGGCCAGGGAAGGGGATGGGTAGAAATGTCCAGATCAGCTGACGGTTACCTTGGTGACGGTCTTGCCGAATTCGCGGTACCATATGTCCATTATCTCAGGGCAAATAAATGTTTAAAAAGTAAGGTCGACGGTTGTGTTAAAAATCCCTCCTCAGGATGAAGACGGTGGAGTGGTTCAGAGACGCGCACTCAGTAATCCCAGCGCCGTGGTGCTGGGGGCGACGCAGGTGGAGGCAGCCCTGCCCCCAGGGGACGCAGAGCCGGGTCTGGGGACATCTGTGGCTGTCTGTCGGGACTCGATGCTCCCGGTGTGCGGGCGTGGAGGGGGTGGGGCCGGGGATGCTGCCGGGGACGCGCCCCCAGAGAGTGACTCTGCTGTGTCACAGGCGGGGGTGGGGAGGACCCCGTCCTAGATACTGAGAGTAAGCAGAACCTACGTGAGGTTTACTTCTTGGTCACGTTAACACAAACAAACAAAGGCAGTGGGTGTGCCTCCCTGCACTGTGGCCGGTGGGGACCCTCCTGCCGGACGGAAGGACAGACCGAGACCCCAGGGGCACGAGGGCAGCTGCTGCGGGGTGTCTAGTGCCTGAGGGTCACAGTCGACTCCCATCTGAGTCTTCCGAACCTGCTGGATGTTACGGGCAGGACCCGAGTGGGCGGAGGCCGTGGATGGTAGCCGTGAGCCCGGTTTCGTTCCGAGAAGCAGAACCCAGAGACACTTCTGAGAGGTGCCCAGGCGGGGGCTTGCCCGCCGGCTCCCCAGAAGAGCTGTCACAGTCGAGAAGCAGCACTTCCCGTTCGTTTCCCTGCCCGGGGCAGCTTCCTGTGCGGGGCGGTTTGCTCGGCATTTCCGAGACCTACCAAGGCGAAGGGCAGACAGACGACCTGTCTGTGGTCCTTCCAGGAGAGGCCCCCGCGCCGGGAGCTGGAAAGACAAGGGAGAGGCAGCGGCACCTGGAGGCAAAGCCGCAGACGGGGGCCAGGGTCCCTGTGGGCACGGAGAGCCGCAGGGCCCGCTTGCATCCGTGGCTGCAAAGTGACCCAGACCAGTGGCCCCCACACCCGCCGGGTCATTCTCTGGCGGGACGGGGGGGTTTCCAGGCACAGTGGGGGCCAAGCAGCATCCCAGAGCCCCGCCTGCTTTGTGCCTAGACTTCCCACTCGTGACAGATGCAGACGTCCCCAGACACGGCCCACTGTGCCAGAGGGCAGGATCGCCCCAGGGGAGACCCCCTGCCCCAGCGACCCCCTCCACACACGCGCACACACACACACACACACACACGCGTGCACACATGCAGGCATGTGAAAGCCTCCACCCACTCCGGCATATAAAGAAGGGCCTTGCTCGTGGAAAAGCAGGGAGTCAGCCAGCCGGGCATTCTGGAGTGTTCCTCTCCCGGCTACCAGGCGAGCGAGCCACAGGCAGCGCATGTCTGCAGGGCGTCGGGGGCCGCGCTGCAAGTGCCGTCCTGACTCCCTTCTCAGGAGCATAGAGGAAAGAAGAGAAAATCGTCTTATGACGCGTGGGGAGCTGAGGGGAGACGCGTCGTGCCCTCCCCAACCCCGCACGGCCCTCAGCGGCAGCTGCCACAGCCCTGTGACCCGTCAGCTTGACCCAGGCGCGTTGGCCCCGACCCTGGGAGCCCCCGCCCCCACTGCCACGCGGCTCTCTATAGCGTATGCGGTACGTGATTCCTTCCGGCGTCGCTGTGGTAAGCGCCCTGGGCCTGCCCGGTGCTGTCCGGACAGTCCCCTAGAGGGACGCCGCGGGGACCCCCCTCACGGCCCCTCAGGCCAGACGCTGTGAGGGATGCTCCGTCCGCGCGTCTGCACACACTCAACAAGGGGGCGTGGGAACACCCGAGGCGGCTGAGTCCGCGCCCCGGGGCCTCCTGGCCGTGTTGGCGGGTGATGGCTAAGAGCGCCCGGGGCTCTGCGGGGACCTTCTCGCGGCCTTTCTGGAGGGCGAGTCAGCCCCTGTACCTCTGAACTCAGGGTTCACACCCGGATTTGTCCCCAGGGGCGTACCCAGCCTGGATGTGCGTGGACATCCGCGTCCTGTGCGTAGGTTTTCCTGGCAAATGTCTTCGAGAAGAGACGTCGATCAGAAGCGACGGAAGCATCCGGTGGCGGCCGCTCCGCGCGGCGTGTGTGTCTGTGTTCACGTGCGCGTCTGCAGAGCTTCTCGGCGGGGGCAGTTTTGTCCCGGGAAGTCGCCGTGGACGCCGAGTTAGCGGGCACGCCGTGCAGCGCCCAGGGCCTCGCCGGGCTCGGTTCCCACGAGTGTCGGTCACACTCCCGTCAGCCGATCCGTACGTGACCTTGACCTCGTGGCCCTCGAGCGACTGTCTGAAGACCTCAGTGACCAGGCAGTCAGGACGGAGAGGGACCTCAGCGGTCGTAGCCCGAGCTGAGCGCCTTGTCCCACCTCAGCTGGGAGCGGGTCGGCGACAGATTTGTCACTGCCCTGCGTGTGTCCGAGGAGGACTGAGAACCGCCCCCCCCCCCCCGCCCCCTCCGAGAGTCACTGCGGTCACTCAGGGATTTTAGCAGTTAGGCAAAGCCGAGAAAGGACCGTGCAGACAGTGCAGTGCTCAGCGCAGACGGGCCGAGGCCTGACCCGCTGGGACGGCCTCACCCCCGGGGCTGCCTCCCACCCACCCTGTCCAGCCCAGCCAAGCGGAGGGTCCCCACGTGGCTCTCACTCAGACTCTCCCTTAAGACAGGGGTCTCCCCGGGGCTGGTTCTGTCCCCACGGGGCCCGGGGCCACGTCTAGGGACGTCTGTGGTCATCACGACGGGGGCTGTTCTTGGCATTGAGGGGGTGGGGCCGCGATGCTGCTCGGTGCCCGTGGTGCCCGGGACGCCCCTGCCGAGAGTGACCCGGCTCCAAATGTTGGGCCACGAGGGAGACCCCACATTATCTGAAAAAGCAGTGAAGTCTAGTCCCTGCTCACGCTGGACACGAGAATACATCCCTGGGGTCAGAGGGTACAAACCAGGGCGACCCCAGCGTCTGTGAGTCGCCCCCACTCAGCGTGTGTCGTGAGGCGT
>NC_081558.1:1588329-1622293 GCF_022355385.1 Mustela nigripes | reverse complement strand
GTGCAGTGTCCCAGGACCTCTGGAGCCCGGTGGCTGCAGAACGCAGTCTCCTGGGGGTCGTGAAGCGCGTGCAGTGTCCCAGGACCTCTGGAGCCCGGTGGCTGCAGAACGCAGTCTCCTGGGGGTCAGTGGGACCTCCTGACCCAGGGGGTCTCACCTGGGAGTGAGTCTGCTCCCCAGGGGACACAGGTGATGCCTGGGGACATTTTTGGTTCTTTCAGCTCCAGCGAGTGCTCCCGGAGTGGAGCAGGTGGGGGCCAGGGGTGCCGTCCAGGCGGCAGAGAGAGGTCGGCCGCGGGAGGCCCTGGGAGAGCCCTGCTTCAGAGAAAACCACGCAGCTGCCTCCTCCCTGCGTCCGAGACGCTGGGCCTCCCCCGCCGGGCCGTGGGGAAGGTTTCCACCCGATGTCAGCTCCCCACCCCCAGCCTGTGGTGTTCGCCCCCCGGAGCCCAGGGCGGTGGAGAAAGACTCGTGTGGCCGGGAGTGGCAGTGGCGGCATGACCCTTTGTGTAAGTGGAAAAAACCCTGTCGGTTTGTGGAAAGAGCTAATGTTTGCAGAGGAGGGGCCGGCTCTCAAGAGCATGGCAGATGGTGGGAGCTGGAGGGAAAGAGCACGGCCTGCTGTAGCCCGGGGACAGGGGCTTCTGCTGACCCCCCAGGACAAGCCCACAGCAGAATCAGCCCCAAGGACCAGCGCCACGCCCCTCACCCCAAACTTGAGGGTCTAGCTGCCTTCTTTTCCAGTTGTGGTGGTCCCAGCCGCTGCAGGGTCCCCTGGGGGACCCAGACGAAGGCATCTGCCTGGCCTCCGTAGCCTGGAGCTTCCTCAGACACACAGGAGGCCGGCGCTGGCCACAGCCATGCAGCGGAGCGGGACACTCGCCTCTCCCTCGTGGCCGTGCTTGCCAGGAAGCAGGAAAGGGGGACCTCCCCGGGGGTCCGTTCTCCGGGCAGCTGAGGCAACATGCGGTGTAGCTTGGCTCTCAGCCTCGGACTCACCCTGACAGCTGGACACGGTGGCCCCCAAGGATGGTGGATGGTCCTGCCGGGTGGGTGTCCAGTACCAGAGGGAGACTGAGCTCTGTCCAGGGTTCCACCCAGAGCAGGGCTCCCGCTCCCTGGAAAACAACAGCTCCAAAGTGCCGTCCCCCAGTGTGATCCCGGGACTTCCTGGCCTTCCTGTTGGCCTGCTGGCCCTCGGCGGCCAGCCTCAGATCCCATGCCTTCCTGTGCCCGGGTGCCCGTCACCTCCGCCGCCCGGGGTTAATCCATTCGTCCCGAGTCTGTGTTTTCCACCTCTCCCTCTTCGGTCCCGGCACGTGGCTTCCAGCAAAGTAGAAAACCAGACGTGGAAAAACACCCAGCGTGACGTTTCAAGGCTCGGTTCCTGAGCGTTTTGTTTTTCTGATACTGGTGTGTCCGTCGAGCTCCGGAACGGGGTAGTGCGGGTCCCAGAGGAACGCTCGGTGCCCCCGCCCTGCCCCTGCGAAACACGGTGTCTCTCCCCACGGGCTGGGTTGTGGAGAGTAAAGCAGACTCTTCAGAACCCCAGCCCAGGCTCTCAGGAGGCCGCGGCGGGTTCCATTCACACGGCACGTTTTTGGCGACAGTGAAGTCTTTCCCCAAGAAAAGCGGGAGGCGGTTAAGTCAAAACCACTGAACCGGGCTCCTCTCTCTCTGTCTCTCCCTTCTCTTTGCGGGGAAAGCGGTGCTCTTTGGAAAGACTGGGGAAGGTAGGTAGCATTCTACCTTACGTCATGAGTTAGGAATCTGTTGTTTTTTAGAAAAAGGACCAAGCACCCCACTGTGCTCGGTGCGCGCAGGACACACGGGGCGTCGCATCGCCGTGGAAAGAGCTCCGGGCCCGCAGCCAGGAAACCCGCGTGCGGACCCCAGGCCGGCCTCTCCCGGCTCCATCCCACTCGGCGGATTCCTCTCATCTCTGCCACGGAAGTGACATCCCCGGCTTCCCAAGAATGTCGCAGAGATGCAGCGAGGCCTGGGTCTAAGCTCGCAGGACCCCGGGGCTGGAATGGGTCTCTGGCAGATGCGAGGGGGCCCTGAGCCGGGGGTGGGGGGGGCACGTGTGCGCTTCCCGCTGGCTCGGCCGCTGCCGGTGCCGGCCTTGGTCGTTCTCGGTGTCTCCCCACCCCAGCCCCCCCAGCCCCTTCTAGCTCCAGGCGGCTGGTGGTGACACGGCCCTCGCTCCCCCTCCTGTGATGTGCGCCTCGTCTCGGCTGTTCTGCGTCGGGCGGCGGACGGGTCACAGCACCGTCTGTCACTTCAGAGAACCGGCTTCGGCTCTCGTGGACGTTCCTGCGGTACTTCTAGTCTGTTCCGTCTGTCTCCACTCCGTGTTTGTGACCCCCTCCTCCTGCCGGCTTCGGGTTTCCCGTCCCCGGTCCTCAAAGTGGGAAGTCAGGTCGTGGACCGGAGAGCGTCCTCCTGTCTTCACAAAGCCCCCTGGTTTAGAGGTCAGTCTCATCCAGAAAGAGCCTCCCGGAATCATCCAGAATAATGCTTGACCACACGCCTGGGCGTTCCGTGGCCCAGCCTTGCAGGTGTGGAAAGCTCGCCGGCTCCTGGCCTCCCAAGCGGCACGGCCACTTGCCCAGCTGCATGGCCTCTCAGAGCCCTCGGGGCCGTTAGCCGGTGAACGGATGAATAAAACATGTCAACATCCCTCGGCCCTGAGCAGGAGTGAGGCCCCCACGTGCTGCCCTGGGGACGGACCCTGAGCCCACGACGCGCGGGGAGGGAACCAGACCCAGGAGGCCCCACAGGGTGTGACACACCCAGAACAGGCCCCTCCATGGACGGGAAGGGGGCTCGTGGGGGCCATGGGAGGGCAAGTGTTGGGGACAGGGTTGCTTTGGAGTAAAGGAATGTTCTAGAACTAGATGGAGTGCGGTGGTTGCACAACACTGTGAATATATTTAATCCGACTGAACTGCACACTTGAAAATGGTGAAAACTGGGGCGCCCGGCCAGCTCGGTCAGTAGAGCACACGGCTCTTGGTCTTGAGGTTGTGAGTTCGAGCCCTACATTGGGTGTGGAGCCTACTTAATTTTTTAAAAAATGGTTAAAACAAGTGTTCTGTTAACATATACATTTTACCATATGTTTGCACTTTAAAAACCGACCATGTAATATACCAAAAAGCACTGAAGTGTATATTTTAAATGGTGAGTGGTGCGGTTTCTGAGGGTGTGTGGGCAGGGGAGAGGGAAGACCCAGCAGGCCCAGCGTGCTGTGGAGGGTGTCCCGGTGCAGGAAGTGGGGCCGTCCTAGGCCGAGGGCACGGCGGACAGGTCTTCCCAGACGCCTGAAGCAGCAGGTGTGGGCGCTGAGACACAGAACGGAGCCTGGCTCCCGCCTGCTCCCTGCCTCGGCGGGGCGGGCGTGAAAGAGCCTGTGTCCCTCCCGGTGCAGGCGGGGGACCCGTGTAGGCACCGGCAGGAGCCCCCGGGGCCACGAGCAGCAGGGGACGAGGCAGGACTGGGCCCGGCGAGCTGTCTGACGGGCCGGGGAGTCCCGGACCGCTGGGCACCGCCGCTGCTCCCGGGGAGGTCCGCTGGCGTTCCAGGAAGCGAAGAGCCGGGCCCGGTGACACGTGTTCGTTTCAGGTGGTCTTTGGCCTGGAGCTGATCAGCAGACCTCCTCGCTGGCTGGCGTGGCTCCTTCTCGGACTCGGCAGGGCTCCCTCCTGACTCTGTCCCTCGCCTGCTGGGTGGCCCCGGACTTGCTCCCCTGAACAGGACGCAGAGCCGCTCCTTCCGGGAGCGTGATTTTCCTGATCTTGGGGTCAGGAGGGCGACGTTACGATTATGTCGTGTTCTTCCTGTATTCTCTGTAGGTATTTGTGTAGTCAGGTAGGTCCGTTTTAGGAGCAGAAGGCGCAGTTGGCGTGACCTCCTGGGACGAGTCGGGCACAGGCACATCGGCTGTCTTCCCGCCGCCTCCTGCAGGCCTGCGATGTCTCTGGGATCTCTAGTCACCCCTCCGCTGTCCTGGTTAGTGACGCTGCGGGACAGATGACCCCGTCTCCACCGTGTGTTCTCCCGCGGTGTCTGGGGGTCAGGAGTCTGGGTGCAGCCCGACGGCGTTGTCTGCCCGGGTCCCCCAGGCCCGCCGTGCAGGTGTCAGCTTGCAGCCTCACTGGAGACGGGGAGACCCTGCCCCTGAGGCCCCCGGGATGCCGGTGAGCTCATTCCCCTGCAGCTGTGGGGCTGTGTGCTGGGGTGCCTGCTGCCTGTTACTGGGGCTGTCGTCGGCTCCCGGGGCTCGTCCACTGCTCCGTCCATCCTGGGCTTCCTACACATAGCTGTACCTGGCCACGCCAGCAAGGAAGAGCTCGCGGGGGTGGGGGCGGGGCCGACGTCAGGAGTCTCCACGGGAGAACCCGCCGGCCGCCGTGCAGAGGTCCCCCGCAGATCCCACGAGGTCACACTCCCGCATCCTGGGCGTTCTCCACGTGCTGCGCGCCGTCGGTCCGGGGTCCTGCAGAGACCCTGCCCGCGGCAGCCAGGGTTCCCCTTCCAGCCAGAGTCCCAGGAGACTCGGCACGGCCCGGGCGGCCCCGGGCTTGGCTGCCTTCCTACAGTAACAAGAAAAGGCGTCATGGAATTTGGACGGTTGAGAAAGGGGATGTCAGCGTGAGCAGAACCAGACACTTGATCTCATTGTTAGAAATTCCGCACGGGTCATCGAAACCTCATCTTGGGGCAGAGGCCATTGGGAGTGGAGATTAACTCACTCCCAGAAGAGGTTTCCCACAAACCCGGCGCTGGCACCCGGCACCCCACGGCCAGCCGCAGCCACCCGTGGGCACCCAGGCCCTCCGGTCCCTCCCTCTGGTCTCCGGGTCCCAGGGCTGCCGTGGTGTCGTCCCCCCTGAACGGTTTCCTGCGCGACACCAAAACCCCGCTCCTAGCACCACAGACCTGCTGTGGCTCCATGCTCCCGGTCCGTGACCCCCACCCCCCAATGAGCCTGTGGTCCAGCAGCCCCGTGGCCGAGGCCTCTCGCTTCTCTGTACCTTTACTCTGTTCCGGGTCACGCTTCCATCCAGACCACGTGGGTTAGCACTCAACGGGGGAGGGGGGCTCCACGCAGACGTCCCAGTGCTTTGCTGCGGTGCAGAGAGGCCCCCCAGGCCCTCCTGTCTGCACCGCGTGGACATCTGGGGCCCCTCCGGAGCTCCGGCCTGCCTGGACACCGAGGGTGCGTGGTGTGCAGCGGGAACACGTGCCGGGAGCCACGCTCCTCCTGTGACTCCGGTGGGCCCAGCACAGCACACGGATTTCATGGGAGAGCTGCCTTGTGGGGTCGAATATCCCCAGGCCAGGGTCTCCTTGCCAGCACAGCGGCCCCGGGGGTGGGGCGCTCCCTACAGGCCTTCCGGGCACTGGGGGTGCTGAGCAGCTTCCCTGGCCCCACCCCTCCACGCCAGGAGCCCCCCCACTTGGGATGACCACAGACAGAGCCACCCCGGTGACACCCCGCTGCAGACCCTGCGTGCCCCATAGTTTCCGTCTCACTCTCGGAGGGCCGCTCATCCCTGTTCTTCACTGTGGAAAATGCCCTCGTGACAGCTTAGGAAGGGTCCCCTGGGTCTGCTTTGTCCCGGACTTCCCAGCCACAGCAAGAGGTGGGGAGGGACATCCCTGGGGACTTCACAGATGCTGTGTGACACGTTGTGCTGGCCAGCGGCCCAGCAGCCAAGAGCAAGGGGCCGGCACAGACGGCCCAGGTCCGAGGCCCGTCCTCCTCCGCGTGTGCCTAGAAAGGCCGCCCTCTTCTGCAGAGCAGAGAGGAGTTGAGGTGCCCAGGAGCCCCCATCTTGGTCCCTGGAACCTGTGAATATGACGTCTGCCATGGCAGAGGGCACCTTGAAGTGGGGAGCAAGTCACAGCCCCCAAGGTGGGGGTGACCCTGGGTTCCGGGGAGGCCCGGCATCCCCACGAGGTCGTCACAAGAAGGAGGCAGAGGGCGGGGGTCTCACAGACGGGCAGACCCCGCACTGCCGGCGGGGAGGACGGAGCAGGGCCGTGGGGCAGGGAAGGGCAGGAGCCGGTCTCCCTGGGGCCCTGGAGGGACCAGCCCTGCCCGTGCCAGGGTTGTAGCCCTGGGAGGCTCATGTCCGATTTCTCCAAAATCGTTAGATAGTATGTGTGTGTGGCTTTAAGCCACCAGGTTGGTGATCATTTGTCACAGTGACCACAGGGGACGCATAAAGGGCCCACGGAACGTCCACGGGGCTGTGGACAGCCCGAGAAGGGGTCTGGGCCAGACTGGCTGTGCACCTTCTCAGAGAGATGACGTTCCCAGGGCTTCGCTGGGGACGTAGGAGCTCCTCGGGCGCACGGGGCGAAGGACCCGCCTGAACCACGGTGGGAAGGCTGGGTCTGCCCTACCCGCCTCCCCGGGCCTCCTGCCCCTCACGGGGCCTGGGTGATGGCATTTCCTCAGTGCTCGGAAGCCAAGAGCAGGAGCGCTCGGCGTCCCAGCCCTGCCCCCCGGCTTGCAAACCCTCACATGACTGCAGTCACCCCCCGGTGACAGAGGGAGCCTTCTCCTCTGCTCCCGCACCAGCCACAGCGTCAGCCTTGGTCACCGCCCGCGCCCAGAGCCGGCTCATTCTTGGGCTCTGCGCCCACAGCCCCCGGCGGCACCGGCGTGCCCTGCAGCGCTGTTGTCCCCTCGCATGTGGGGACTCATTCATTGCTGAGTCCCCAGCCCTTTCTAAATATAGCTGCCCCGGGGGCCGACGTAGCCCACACACAAAAGGACCAGGCTGACAGGCAGAGTCATGAGACGCTGTTTTCCAAGGGGTCCGTGGCTTCTCTTGGGAAACGTCCACCTAGCGGAATCCCGCCGCCCCCTACCCGCCAAAAGGTCACGGATGCGCAAAGGCTCAGAGGAGGCCCTCACGTGGCCGGCCCGCCCCACACCAGGGGGTGACCGTGATGCTGGAGGCCGCGGGCAGGGCTGGGGGGACCCAGTGCTGGGAGCCTCAGAGGGGCCTCAGAGGTGGGCGGCGGAGGCCGGGGTCGGGGGTCAGAGAGGCTCTGCGTCTGCCCAGTACTGAAGTGCAAACGCCGACATGGCTCCCGGGGCTCTCGGAGATCCCCGCTGCGGCGTGACCCTGCTGCGGGCCGGCGGCTGACCCCAGCCCAGCATCTGGGGACTTCTGTGGGCACGTTACTCCAGAGACACGCACAGGGTCCCTCCCCCCAGCCCTCGACGCTGCCGGCAATCTGGGCAGGTCACTCTGCGGGGGCGTCCCGAGCCCTCGGGGTGGGGGTCAGCAGCAGCCCTGCCCCCAGCCCCTCGGTGCCAGGAGCACCCCCGCTTTGAGGACCACAGCCATCCCCGGACACCGCCCCAGGGCCCCTGGGGGCACGGTCAGGTCTGGCTGGGGGTCCCTGTTCTAGGCCTCGCGCCGCGTGGGCCTTGCCCAAGGGCAGTGGCCGCCGTCTCCCCTCTTCTGTCTCGCTCTGTTTTGGTTTGGGATTTCCTCCCTCGTCGACATCAGTACCGTCTCTCCTTCCGCACACCGTGTGCCCAGGAACAGCCCTGTCCTGGCACGGGGCTGGGGGGCTGCGTGCTCCCTCCCAGCATCATCCCCCCCACCCCGCTTCCCCCAGAATCTGGCTGCAGGTTCGTGTCTCCTGGGTTTGGGTTTTTTCTTCCCATTTGACGGTTGGCAGGGGCAGGAGTCTCCCTGTCCGTCCCCGGGAGAGACAAGTTCAGAAACTCTGTGAGCCGTAAAATTGCTGGTTCCGGAGGCTTTAAAGCAGACTTTAAAGCTGTTTCGGTTCTCCCCGAGGACGAGGGGTCACTGCGCCGCCTGCCCCCCGCCCTCCCAGCCCCTGCAGCCCCACAGGCCCCCACCCCATCCCAGCCAGCCTTCCGGGGGCTCTGACGCGCCCGCCCCGGGCTCTCCGAGCTGGTTGGCTCCAGGCCTGGCCGTCCGGGGATGAGAGAAGGCGCGCTCGTGCCCCTGCGCAGCAGAGCCGTGCGGGAGGCTGGGGCCGCTGACGGACGCTGTGGGAAGCCGCCCCGGGCCTGCGTCTCCCGGCGGGGAAGAGGCTGGCAGGAGTCACGACCGTGGCCCGCCGAGCGCGCGTCCTCGCTCAGCGATCAGTAGCAGGTGCCCGCTGGGACCGGCCCGGCCCACGTCGTGCACAGAGCGTGCTAGAAGGAAGCCAGCCCCATAGCCGGGGGACCCTGTTCCAGCCTCGCCCGGGCCTGTGGACCGGCTCTGCGCTGTGTGACAGACTGTCCCCAGCAAGCTGGCTCCCGGGTCTGGAAAGTCAGAGATCCGGCACAGTGTGGCTAGTTTCCCGGCGCGGGGTGTCACCGGGCCGGTCAGGATGTCTCCTCCGGAGCTTGGGGTCGTCTGTGCCCATTCACAGTGCTCCGGAATGCAGGTCTGTGCCCCTGCAGGGCTGGGGTCCCATTTCCTGCTGGCTGTCAGCTCCTCGCGGCCACCCCCATGCCCTGCCCCAGGCTCTCCATCTTCAAAGCCAGCAACACAGATCTCTCTACACCACATCCCTTTCAAGCTTCAGATCGTTTCTCCTCCTTGGGACGTCTGGGTGACTCCGTGCGTGAAGCATCTGCCTTCGGCTGAGGTCACGATCCCAGGCCTCCGGGACCGAGTCCTACATCGGGCCTCCTGCTTCTCCTCTGCCTGCCGCTCCCCCCCGACGTGAGCTCTCGCCCTTTCTCACAAATAAATAAGTAAAATCTTGAAAAGGCAATCGTTTCTCCTCCCTTTTAAGGGCTCCCCTAATTGAATCAGGCAGGCCAAGGGCAATCTCCCTCTCTTGAAGCTGCAGCTGCCACAGGGCAGGGCCTCTCCCCGGAGGGAGACCCGGTCTTCTGCTCGGGTCCCAGCCACACTGAAGGCCCAGGGCTCCTGCGTGGTCACTGGGGGCCATCATAGAGGGATGCCCCCCACCCTGTTCCATCTCTCCAGCAGGCACACACAGCCCCTGGCTCTGAGGAGGGCTGCCCAGAGCTGCCGTGACGGAGGCAGCCCTGGGGGGAGCACTCGCTGGGGAGCCCTCCCTGTCTGAGGTCCGGCTTGTTGACGCATCTTGTCCCAGGTCAGCGGCCCCTGCTGCTCACAGAAGGAGGTCTGTGCAGGAGACACGGGAGGGTTGCGCAGCCCAGACCTCCCTCCTTTTAAACAGGGTTTGGGGGTTGGGCCAGGAAGGGTCCTTCAGGCCACCAGAACCCAGAGCCCACGAGCCTCTCCAAGCCTCTCCTGGAAGGCCCTTCCCTCCTGCCGCTGCCCCGCCAGGCACATTTTTCACATTCTTTTCCTGCTACGCAGCCCAGCCCGCCAACTTTCAGAAGCCTCCACTGGCATCACATTCTTCCTCTTCTGGTAAAGAGCCGGCCCGGGCCGCTGGGGTGCGGGCTCCGGGAGCGGGCTGGGAGTGGCGCCCTCCCCAGCTATGAGAGCTATGTGCGGAATTCGGAGGGATCGCAGGCATTTTTGTCTGGCTGTCTTTGCTTCCTGTGCAGCGGGAAAACACCTCCAAGGGCGGAGCCAGCACCCCGGCTGAGCCTAGGGGCTGCACCCGCTCCCTGGAGGGGACTGTAGCCCGGGCATGTGCCGGGAAGGCAGGGAGCCCCGCAGGACCCCGTCTGCACCTTGGTTCTGCACGCCACCGCTCCGAGGTCCGGCCTGTGCACCCTCGTGGTTGGGGGCGGTCTCAGGTCCCTGCTTGCCGTGAGTCCCTCTGTGGGCGGTCCAGACGCAGTCCCGCTGAGCACCCTGGCGCGACGCAGGGCCCCAGTGACCTCTCAGAGCACCCGCTCCTCCGTCTGACTCACCGAGACGGAAGCCGCAGCCCACCCAGCCGCGTCGGGGAGCCGGGGAGACAGAAATCCGATCCTGGGAATCCCTCTCAGGGGTCCTCCCTGGGGTGCCAAGGTGACAAGTCTTCCAAGCAGCGCAGGGATTTCCCCAACTCCCCCGGGCAGCGCTGTGGGAAGCTGGCAGGGGAGTGCGCTCTCATCCGCGGGAAAACATTCCCAGGACTCAGAGTCCCGGCTTCGCCTGGGGAAGCACAAAAGCTAAGACATTTTGTCATTAACACCTACTCAGGGTTCTCTCGGAGCCTCCCAGCACCCCAGGCCCCCGACATCTGCAGTGTTCTGTAGCACAGACAGCGGCCTGTCCTTCCACAACGGACGAAGTGGCCTGGAGTCTCCTGGACCAGTGTGGGTGCCGAGCACCTCGACCTGTAGAGCCTCAGACCTGGGAGTGCCGTAGGTCCTACTCCCCAAGGAGTCTGCCAAGTACACGGGGCCATGGAGGAGTCATGGCCTCTGGCCCGGACCTCAGAGCGTGGCTCTGGGGGCAGGGGGAGCAGGCACGGCAGGGGACAGAACAGTGCAGCGGGGTGTGGCCGGGCAGCCCCTGGGGCTCGTCTCCCCGTGAGTCCTAGTCTGGGGATTGCATCCGAACCCTGGTCTGACCTCCACCAGCCGCG
Source organism: Mustela nigripes (assembly GCF_022355385.1). NCBI lineage: Eukaryota > Metazoa > Chordata > Mammalia > Carnivora > Mustelidae > Mustela > Mustela nigripes. Next base: position 1,611,778 of record NC_081558.1, on the reverse strand, counting down.
TGGTCTCGGAGCGGTTATTAAGGTGCAAACATCTTCGAGCCTCCAGAAACACGAATCTCCCAGTCGTGCTGGAGGTCTGGCAAGCCGTTGATTGGCTTTAGTTCTGATTAGGAACACAGCACGGGCTTGGGTTTCCACAGCAGCAAGATGAGGTCTTGGCTTTTCCTTCTTGTCATTGTAAAAAATGTTTGCTTAAAAACGTGACCCTGGGGCGCTCAGTGGGTTAAGCCTCTGCCTTCGGCTCAGGTCATGATCCCAGGGTCCTGGGATCGAGCCCCACATCCGGCTCTCTGCTCAGCGGGGAGCCTGCTTCCCCCTCTCCCTCCGCCTGCCTCTCTGCCTACTTGTGATCTCTGTCAAATAAATAAATAAAATATTAAAAAAAAAAAAAAAACAAAGCACCGTGACCCTGCACACGTGCCAGAGTGTCCCCCGGCCACCAGCAGGACCCCATGCGCCGCCCCGGTGCCCCTCAGCAGCTGCCAGCTCCCTTTCTCCTGGATGGGTGATTCAGGGGCCACAGCAGAGGGTGTTTTGGAGGAAGACATGGACCCCATGCCCAAGGAGCTGGCAGCCCTCGGGACAGGCAGGAGCACTGACCCCCCCCCCCCGCCCCGGGCACACAGCACCCACACCCAGGGAGTGGGGTCAGGGGTCAGATGGCGGAAGAAGAATACTCAGTGGGTCTCTCGCTCTGGCCCTGGGCCAGACGCAAGTGCGTGTGTGTAGCTTCCACACTAGAGAAGTGACCCCTGGAACAGAATAGCAGGACACAAGGGGGCACCCTAAAACGTTCAAGGTCGAGGTACAGAACAGCGGCTGAAAACCTGGCTGGAGGGGAAGGGAGCTGGCAGCGGGCGAGGGGCGCCGGGGCCTTTCCGGGGGCTTCCGCTCCCGGTCGCGTTTCCCAGGAGAACCCGCGAGCTACTGCGTCGAGTCCTGCCCTGGGATTTTCTCTCCTTTCACTCATCTCTCCCTCCCGTCAGGGCTCCTGTTTCTCTGACGTCCCCCGGAGCGAGGCAGGTCTGCCGGGGAGGCTGTCTGTTCTGGGGGTCTGGAAGCGTCTGGATTGCACCTGAGGGCCTGAACGCGCTCTTCACCGGGTCTGGGGTCTTCCCGGGGTCCGCCCGGTTGTTGGTTCCTTTTCCGCCCGGCGGTGTGTGTTTTCCCGCTTGCTCTGTGATTAACCGGTTTTATTAAGGCACGATTCACCGTCAGTGAGAGGAACAGACCTTCAGTACACAGCGGGGCGAGTTTGGACGAACGTACACCTGTGAACGCAACACGTCGCCCGGGATGTAGAGCGTTTCGCTGTCTGGCTTCCGATGGCTGAGCACTTCCGAGCCTCACACACGCGGCCGCTGTCCGCCGTGGGCTGTTTCTGTCCTGCCATCCTGTTTCACCGCACCAATTAGCGCCGGTTGCTTCCTCACGGTCCTGTCGGCGACGTCCGCGCTCCTTCCAGCTCTGCTGTCGTGAGTCAAGACGTGAACATCCCGTACGAGTCCTTCGCTGGACGTCTGCTTCTGTGTGTCTTGGGGAGGTCCCTAAGAGCAGAATTGCTGGGTCACAGGTGAGGCATGGCGTTCACCTGTTAAGAAACCGCCAACCCATTCCCCAATGGCTGTACCGTTGAACACGCCCTTCAGGAACGGGTGAAACTTCCAGCATTTCCGCGCCGTCCCGGTATTCACAGTCGCCAGTCTTCCGCTTTCGCCCCCAGAGTGCTCGGGAAGCGGCCGCCCATTCCAGTGTCCTTTCGTGTCTCCCGGACGACTCACCAGGGGGCACCTTCTCGCCGGCTTCCTGGCTATTTCTCGGTCAGTGCCTAACACGTTTATCCTGCCCGAGGTTCTAGGACCTCTTGAATCTGTGGCTGAAAGTCGTATTTCGTTGACTCCTCAGTTTGGAGAAACGGTCTCTTGTTAGCGCTTCAGGGATGACTCCTGCTCCTGCCCGGGCCCCGGGTGCGCCTGTTACTCCTTCTGCCCTTCCCTTCTCTTCGGTCTTTCTTTCCCCTCTGCGTCTCTGTGCTTCGTCCTGGGTGTTTGCCCCGAACTGTCCTCCAGCTCACCAACTTTCTCCGTCGTCGGCTTTCACGATGCCATTCTCTCCACTGAGTTCTTGGGCTTTAGACGTCGGCGTCACGCTTATGTCCGCCGGTTCTTCTGTAGCGTCCAGGGCTGCTGAAATTCCAATCTCGCCTGTTCATCTCCTTGGACGTAATTCACACAATTACTGGAAAGCATCTGCCAGCTCCAGGGTCCGGAGCCCCTGTGAGCTGTTTGTCTTGCCTGTTATTCCTCTTGGGTTTTGTTTGTGGGCTCTTACCTCCTTGTACACCTGGTTATTACTAGATGTGAGCTAGACACTGCGCTTGCCGACTTGTCTGTGGAGATCATTTGAATCCTAAGATGATGTTGTTTTCCACCAGAGAAGCTGTCCATTTACTCATGCCCGGCGTGTAGGGCTGCCCGAAACCTGGGATCACCTCCGTCCGGTTCGAGGTCTGAGTTTATGTGTCTTTCTGCTGCGGTTGCTTTAAGGGTGTACCCATATCCCTCTGTGTGTGTGATAATCACGGGGACCCCATCATTTTGCATGATTGTTTGGGGAAAAGCTAAGGTAATGACACCCATGGTAAAAGTGACAGTAAAATTAAATTCCATCTAAAACGCAGTCTCGTCAAATGCTGCCATGCGTTCAAGAAGACCCCACGCGGCGTCTGCCGTGTTGCCCCACGTCGCCCTGTCCGAGTTCTTCTCCTGCTTGGACCGCACTGCTCTGCTCTCCCAGTCTGTACCGGGGGAGTTCGCCCAGCACTCGCCCTTCGGAGGGCCCCAGAGGTCAGTCTCTGCATCGCCTGCCTTGCAAGCTGATGGAAGCACCACTCGGCCTCTTAGCAAACCTTCCATCCTGGGAAAGTGACCCCAAAAGCCAGACTCCCGGGCTTCCCTCCTCCCCCAGACCGTAGCTATAAATTCTTTGCTAATAACCCTCCAGCGCCCTCGAGCCCATGCGCCTGGGTTCTCTCCAACTTCCTGGTTGCCCTCAGCAGGCGAGCCTGTCCACGTTAGCGTCCCGCTGTGGTGTAAGCCAGGATCGGCAGACAGAGGACTTTACTCAAAGTCCAAGGGACTTGGTCGGCAGAAGCCAGGAGTGCGGATCATCTGGGTCTTAGAACCAGTGGGTGACAAACAGGGATTCCCTTCTCAGCTTTTCGCAGCTGCCTTATTCTCCAGTGGAGGAAGCTGAGACCCAGGTCAGGGCAGAGCTGGCCCGTGAACCCACTTCAAGACACGCCTGTTGCACCTTCAGGAGCTGGCGGCTGCCTTTGTCCTTGGAACGAGGTGCCGGGAAATCAGTCCCATTTCTCCCTGAGACCTGACAGCTCTGGGGGCTCCGCAGGAGGGCTTTGCGGCTGGGGGTCCCCAGAGGCCCCGGTGCCTCCGATCACGCTCCCACCTGCCCTACCGGGCCCCCCGGGCATCTGAGGGGCGTGACTACCTCGGGACAGCAGTTCCGTGGGGAGCGGGATTTCTCAATAGTTTGCAGCAAACCGGCCCTGCCACCTCTGCTGGGCACGGGCTGTGCAGGACACCCTGGCTTCGCTTCCGTCTCTAGCAGCTGTGTTTACAGTTAGCAGTTGGCACAGGTGCCTCCCAGAGGGTCTCCTCCATGGCTGCCAGCCTCTGGGCACCTCTGTTCCTTGGCACTGGAACTTGGGGACCTGGAGGTGTGCCAGGCCTGGCCGGGGAGGGCCTGACACTCTGAGCACTGCAGAGTTTGCTGGAGCTCAGAGAGGGGCGGTAGCTTCCCCACAGCCACACAGCTTCGAGGTCTGCGGAATGCAGGCCTGCCGCGTCCCGTGGGCCCCCGCTCCTGCTTTGCCCCTCCCCGGCACCTGCGGCCTCACTGCCTGGCAAGTGGCTGGTGAGTTCAAGGTGCAGCTCGTCCCGGGTCACTTGCCGTCACAGGAGGTCGTCGGACGCTAAGAAAATTAAACCGTTTTTGAAACAAGCTTCTATTTTCATTTATTACCTTTCAGTCTCAAAGAAACTTCACGTTTTGCCCTAATGAGCCTCTCTTAGCTACAGTTTCTTCGCATAAAGGACTTAGATCCTAGCCCCAGGGGACATGGGACAGTGTCTGGGGACATCTGCAGCCGTCACAGTGGGGGTGGGGGGTGCTCTTGGCGCTGAGCGGGTGGGGCAGGGGAATGATCTCAGAGAACAGTCTGGCCCCGGGGTCCACGGCACGGAACGGGAAGAGACTCTGCCCCCCCCACCCCACCCCCCGCTGCTGGCCGGGCGTGTTTACGACGTGATGAACACGAGCAGCTTTGCAGACCGGAGCCCAGACCGGTCGCACTTCTTCACGTGCATCTGCCCATCCACCCACTCAGCAAACATTTACTCCAACCTTCGTGTGCCCCGTGGTGCTCACAGCAGCGCGGGGCCAGCCTGCAGGAGCTCGGGAGGAAGGGGCTGGACGCTGGGTCAGGGATGGGGGCCAGACCCTCCCGGAGGGAAGGGCCGGGGCAGAAATCCGTTCTGCAGAGAAAGGAGCCGCGGGAGGGCTGGGGACACCTGAGCGGGCATCGGGCAGCCTTGGCGTCTCGACCTCGTGATGTCCCGTGGTCGCGTAGGACACGTCACCGTCGGGGGAGAGGGGCACACGGGGCTATACTATTTTTGCAATCCCTGTCGGATTATTTCAAAGTGTAGTGACTTTGGAAACTGCTTGGAAAATATTTAACTTGTAAAGTTAAACTGACACCTGCCGGCGCAACTGGAAGTCCCACGCCCGGGCGTCCCCCAGGAGGACCGGGAGCGCGGGCTCCACGGACCCTGGGCACGAGCGCGTCGCGGCATTCTTCACGGTCTCCCGTGCCCTGACGTGGCCCGGTTAGCAAAAGGACCAACAGGCCCCGCTGTGTCCCGGATGGGCTGTGGGCGACTACACAGCCCCGAACAGGAGCCGCGGGCCCGTGGGCCCCACGACACGGCGACCCACCAGGCCATCTGCTGAGGGAGGAAGGCCAGACCGGCTCACGGGCCTGTGTTTGCAGACTTCTGGACCGAGGCCGCAGGAGCTGGCTGCAAACGTAGCAGCACAGGGCGCGTCCCAGGGGGACGGGACAGAGTCTGGATCTGGAGGGTGGTGTCGGCAGCCTGACAGGATGTGTGTGAAACCTCGTCGACTGTGTGCCCAAAAGGACAAATTTCCCTGTATGCAGATTGTCCCTGCACAGACACCCTTCACTGAAGGATGTTGTGAGAATAATTGCTGACGAAATTGTCCCTCGGGGGCACCCGGTGGGCTCGGAGGGTGGAGCGTGGGACTCGCCCTCGCGGGGTCATGAGTTCGAGTCCCGCGTCGAGCACAGAGCCTACTTAAATTTGTCACTTTGAGGTTCTCTGTCTGCCTTTACTCATGCATATCTTTTTTTTTAAGATTTTATTTATTTATTTGACAGACAGAGATCACAAGCAGGCAGAGAGGCAGAGAGAGGGAAGCAGGCGCCCCGCCGAGCAGAGAACCTGATGCGGGGCTTGATCCCAGGACCCTGAGACCATGACCTGAGCCGAAGGCAGAGGCTTAACCCACTGAGCCACCCAGGTGCCCCTTCGGTTTTTATCGGTTAAATCACTTCTTACCTGAATTGCTTCCGTGAGTCCTTGTGCTGCACCTCCGGGGGGCCCGGCCCGCGTGTGATTAACACCTTACGGGGCTGCCCGTCAGCGTCCTCATTGCCGTGGCCTTGGCCGGGTCGGTGGTGGCCTTGGTTTCCAGTCCAGTTAGCACTGTCATGAAGTTCTGCCCGTTTCCAGAAGATCAGAGCTGCTGGCCTTCTCTGTTCTTTCCGTTGCTTCCGTGCCAGAACCTAACTTGTCCGTGACTGAGGTTAAGCACCCGGGACAGCTTCACGGATCTGTGCGTATGTCCTTCCTGACAAGGAAGGACAAGGCCGGTCAGTGGCTCCCATGCCAGGCCGGCTCAGCTCCCTGGGGACACAGGACGACGTCTGGGGGTGTCTGCGGCCGTCGGGACCGGGGGTGCTCCTGGCACGGAGGGGTGGGGTCAGGGACGCCCCGTCAGACGCCGCTCTGTGTCCCCATGGGGCCGCGTCCGCAGCCCACCGTGGAAGACACGCTGCCCCTCCCCATGACTTGTTTGACCCTGTGTGCACCGGAGCCTGCTGTGTAAGGGCAGATCTGTTCCTTCCAGGGGTGCCTGCCCCCCCCCATCGTGATGCCACAACCTCCCAACGTACTCCAGGGCGGGAGGCCTCTGCTGTCCTTCCTGTCACACACGCCCACGGGAGATTCTCACGCAGGAGCCCCTAGGCTCGGCATGGCTTCCCAGCAGGGGTGGGGCGTCCCCCGAGCTGTGCCCTGGGCACCTTGCAGGGGCAGGACAGGGAGTCAGGGCCAGGACAGACAGCCCAGCCCACGCCCTCCTGTCCCCGCGCCGGGCACCCTCCTGTCCCCGCGCCCACTCCCTCCTGTCCCCCAGGGCCCGAGCAGGTCCGGCCAGGTTGGGCGCCGTCATGTGCTGCTTGTGGACTAGCACCGAGCGAGGAATGTGCCGGGGCTGACTCAGCGCCTCCGCCTGTTGTGTCGGGGCTACGGCTGGGCCGTGAGTCAGTGACGGGCTATGACCCCCGCCAGGACAAGGCTGAGTCTGCCGCGTGCACGGCGATGACGCAACCAGCGTCTGGTCCCCGTGTCTCCGCACACTCGGGCACACATGCACGGGTGCGGTGCACATGCACACACGTCTGTACCTGGACACGTGTGTGCACGCTCACATACACGCACACCCACTGCACACGCACATGCATGCACACACTCGTGGGCGTGCACATCCCCTGCCATCCCAGAGGGAGCCTTTCGGGACGTGCCTGGAACAGGAAGCCAGCCACACTGCGGGGCTCCGTGCTTCAGAGGGAGCCCAGGCTGGGGGTGGCCTCAGGGGTGCGGGGGTGCTGGGATCCCGGTGGACACTTCTGAGTGTGGATGCCCAGCAGGCGTCCCGGGCCTTCCAAGGAAAACACGCCACGGGGCCAGCCCGTTTCTTAGCCCAACGCGTCTATATTTAGCGCTGAGTAATTTAGGTATTTGTAAGCCCAACCAAGGGCCGTTTTCCCTGAGCTGGATGTTTTGTGGCTGCTTTGAAGCTCTCTGCTGAATCAGAGCCTTCTGGAAACCCACACGTGGGCTCTGTGCTCCCAGAACAGACACACTCAGGCCCTTTCTGGCCCAGAAGGGGGCTGGATGTCTGCCAGAAGGGGCAGGGAGCCAGGCGGCGTGGAGGGGTCCTTCTCCTGAGACTTCTGCGGAGGTCACTTTGGATTCACACGCAGTTGTAACAAAGCAGAGACGGTCCACGTGTCACTCGCTCAGCTTCTGCAACGGTAGCCTCCTGTGGACGTAAGGCCGGTATCACAACCAGAACGTCCACACGACACCGTCCACTGCCTTACTCTGTTGCTGCGGTCCCGCGTGTGTACGTGTGTGTGGAACTGTGCAAGGTTGTCACACGTGCGGGCCGTGAGCCTCCTGCCCCCTTCAAGGAGCCCACATTTCCAGGGCCACGAGGAGCCCCTCCTTCCCAGGCCCACCACCCGCCCCGGACCGTGAAACTGTCCCCCCGTCTCGACAGTTCTGTCATCTGAGACCCGTTCGGAAAATGGAACCGCACGTCCCGTGACTTTTGGGATTGGCTTTTTTCACTCAGTCTAACTGCCTGGAGACCCCCCCCCAAGGTATTGTGTGTATCGGTGGCCCTTTATTATTATTATTATTATTATTGCTAAATAGAAAATGTTTTGAAAATCTGAAATCTGGGTCACGTGGCCGGCTCAGTCGAAGAGCGTGGGACTCTTGATCTCAGAGCCATGAGTTCAAGCCCCACAGTGGGTGTAGGGACAACTTAAATAAATCATTAGACTGGAAGGGGGGGAGGGTGGAGAAGGACGGACAGAGGGACGGACAGGGGGACGGACAGGGGGACGGACAGAGGGACGGACAGGCGGAGGGACAGAGGGACGGAGGCTGAAAGCTGCCTTTACTTGCGTGCGGCCCCCTGGCTCCGGCAACCCCGAGCAGACCGTGCCCGCTGCGTCGTGACAGACACAGGCTGCTGCTCGTTCCTGGCCCAGTGTCCCCCCCGACTCCTGACCTTGGGCCCTGTGTCTGCACAGACACCCGTGCGGGTCCCCCGGGAGCCTCCTCAGCCTGGACGCTGAAGACCCTGAGCAGGTCGTGCCCGGGCGGTGGGGGGCGGGGTGTCCCAGGCACGGTGGGGGTTGAGCAGGGTCCTGCCCCGCCCCGGTACCAGGAGCCCCCCTGGTCGTGGGATCCCGAGATTCCCGACGCGCTCGGCCCGGTGTCCTTGGAGGACGCGCTCAGCCGTCGGAACCGCTCTGCCAGAGCCCCCAGAGGAAGACTGCGGGGAACGTCTCATCTTCGCCGGCCAAGCAACGGGGAAAGGGTGCACAGCTGAATTACGAAACTTAGCGAGCGCCGCTCGTCCGGTGCTGGTGTGAACGCGGGTGGCCCGGCCACTCTGGAAGACAGCTTGGCGTCTTCTCTGAAAATTGAACCCGAAATCCCATCCCTCAGCGTTGATCTCAGAGACAAACCCTTGGGTTTGCGCAGAAGTCTGCGCACAATTTGGGGCAGCGGCCTCGTGAGGGCCCAAAACGGGAACTGGGCCAGACTGACCTTCTGCCGGCGAACCGCGGGGCTGCCGCGGCTCTGGGCGGGGGACCTTGACCTTCCGCAGGTGACCTGCGTCCGCCCCGGGGGACCGCCGCTCTGCAGGGAGCTAGCCACGCGCACGGTGGTCTGGGTGCCTCTCCTGGGTGCCCCACGGTGATCCCGTCGGGGAAAGCCAGTCCGGGAAGGTTATGGTCATACGGTTCCACTTACGCACCGTTCCTGAAATGACGGACGTTTGGAGAAGGAAACCACATGGGTGGTCGCCAGGGCCGGGGGGGTGCGGGGGACGGGGCACGGAGGGACGCCCGTGTCCTCTGTGCCCGCGTCCCTGTGCCTTGTGGTTTTGTGAGACGTCGTCCTTGGGGAACCGGGCACAGGAATCTGTCATTCCCTGCCGCTGCGTGGGAGTCAACGGGCACCTCCAGATTTTAAAGTCATGAAAACATAGATCCATAGAAATACTTGGGAAGGAAACTCGGTCACCCTCAAACATGAGCAAAGCCAGAATCATTGGTGCAGCAAAAGGTTGGTCTTCTCGCTGGGCGAGCAGGGGGGCCCCGAGCCCCTGAGACGTGACAGCCGCTTCCTGAAGCTGTGGGGGAGCTAGCACCGCTGGGTGCCTCCTGGTCATCGAAGCCGCAGGCACCCCCATTGCTGAGCAGCAGCCCTCGGAGAATTCACAGAAGGGCTGCTCGGGGTCGAGAAGAGGGTTTCTCCGCAGTCGCTTACCCGCTGTGAGTGGAGGCTGTGAGCCACCCTCAAGGAAGGCGTCGCGGGGTGAATAGTGTCCCCCCAAACTCACGTCCACCAGAACCTCAGAATGGGTCTTTACAGATGCAGGTAGTTAGGAAGAGCAGGTCACGGCTGAGGGTGTCCCGGTGAGAAGGTCACGTGAGGCAGAGGTCGACTAGGCAGAGGTCGAGCGGTGTGGCCGCACCAGCCGCTCGAGGAAGAGCCTCCCCAGACCCTCGCGGGGGGCGCCCAGCCCTGCCCCCGCCTGGACCTCAGCCCTCTGAGCTGCAGAATGTGGGAGAATGGATTCCTGCTGGGCTCAGCTCCCTAGTCTGTGGCGTTTGTCCTGGCCTCTCCGGGACAACAGAGAGCTCGGGGAAACCCCGCCAAACCAAGTGGGCTCCCTTGTCGACGGGTGACATGGATCCCCCCTCCCGCCCCCAGAAGCCTCTCCCGTGCGGGAAGCAGGAGCCCGTGCTCCCGCCCCGGCGGCCTCCTGTGGGGGCCCCGGTCACGGCCGGGCCTGGCGAGGGAAGTCGGAGGCAGGGACCCTCGAAGACAGGAGCCACGAGCCTCCCCCTGCGCCCAGCCGCACTCAGCAGGGTTCTGACAGGGCGGGCCATCCTCCGGGCAAACGAGCCTCGGGATGAAGGATGGGGAGCCGGACCCGGGACCCACAGCACACGGGGCCTCCCGGGGGACCTGCTGTGGTCCAGAGCCGGGGTGTCTCCCAGATGACTCTGAGCCCCCCGGGGCCGTGTCCGGACACATAGGTGGCTGTCACAACTGGGACGTCATGGCATCGAAGGGTGGGGGCCGAAGATGTGCCTGGGACGCCCCCAGACCGCGACCCTGCCCAGTGCCAGTGGTGCTGCGGGGCACGGAGCAGGGCAGGGAACACAGAACGTGCCCCATGAGTCCCTCATTCTGAGTCACCCCCGTGTCAGTGCTGGGGTTTGGTCGACGGCCCTGAAAGGCTTAGTGGTCCCATCTGGGGAGCACTTACCCCACTAGCACAGGGGGGCCACGGAGACGCCTCGGCTGGGCCTCCCACCGCCCCACCCCGGGGACATGGGCACGGGGGCTCAGGTGGAGGCTTCTGGGTTGGGGGGAGCATCCTCTGGCCACGGGGCCGGGGCTTCACGAGCTAGCTGACATCCGTCTGCTCCCCCCGGCAGCTCTCTGGACAGCAGGGCCGGCGCTGATGGCCCACGATGTCAGCCACTAACAACGTAGCCCAGGCCCGGAAGCTGGTGGAGCAGCTGCGCATCGAAGCCGGCATCGAGCGCATCAAGGTGAGCTGGGCGGCCGGGTGGAGGGCGGGGAGACCCCTGGGGGCCCTGCCCCAGAGCGGGCACTGCCTTTCCCCGAGCTGGGCGGCCTCGGGCCCCCCCACAACCTCTCTGAGCCTCCGTTTCCTCAGTGGAAAGACCCAGCTGATACAAAGCCTGTGCGGGGGGAGCCCAAGGCAAGGCTGAGCCCACCCCCAGCCCCGGGGGTCCTTCCCTCAAGAGCCGCGGCCCAGAGAAGGGAAGACCCCGGGCTCCGTGCCGGCTGCTTCTTCACTTCTGCGTTGTTTGGATTTTTTGAAATAAGTGTGTTTGCTTTTTATGCTAAAAAAAGAAAAAGGACAAGCCGTTCCTGCTCACAGACACTTAACCCTTCAGGGACTAGAGACCCACACCAGAGCTCGTTCTAGTCGGGCCCCAGCTCTGCAGACTCAGTCTTTCCAAAAAGGGCCGGCGGCCCAGGTGCGGCCTCTCCCGGGAGAAAGACGGTGCCTTTTCATCACACCCGAGGGCACAGGCCAGGAGGACAGGTGTCGAGAGAGCCAGGGGTTTTTTAAGGAACTGGCTCACAGACCAGGGGGACCGGCAAGTCCAAAATCTGCAGGGCAGACCGGAGATCCAGGCCAGGGTTGACACAGCCGCTGAAGTCCCCAGGGCCACCTGGAGGCAGACTTTGTCACCTCTGGAGGCCTTCAACTGATGGCAAGTGGCCCACCCACGTTGAGGGGCTCGTCTCCCTACTCTGTGTCAACCCATTTACATGTTAATCTCCTATAAGAATGACCTTCCCAGTGACATCTCCACTCGGGCCCTCTGACCTGGCCAAGTGGACACGTGAAACCGGACATCGGCGGCGCGGGGCTGTTCAGACGGATTCTCTGCGCACCTGCCACTCTACTGAGTGAACGTCCTGCTGCCGCGGAAGTTCAGCAGCGGCGGCCCAGCCCCAGACTGACTGACACCTGCCTGTCAGCCCCGCGGGTGGGGTGGGGGGCTCCCGCAGCCCCCCGGGTTGGGGAGGCAGCTCCCAGGAGGGTCTGAACGTTCCAGAGCCCTGAGCATTCAAAGCATTCCTTCTGGCTGAAGAAAGAGAAAGGCTTGAAAGCCGCGGCTGCCGCGGTTTGCTGGCGGAGAGCACGATTCATTCCGGCCCGTTTGATGTGCTGGAGGAGTCCTGCCACCCTTGAAGGCGGAGGAGGGAGAGGACGGGCCCCACCCTCCCACTGCGGCCCCGCCTAAGGCTTTCCATCCCCAAACCGGCGACCAGAACCACAAATATGGGCGCATCTGAAAAGCCGGCAGGGCCAGGGCCTGGCAAGGGGCAGCGAGGCGGGCATGGGGGGCCCGGCCCTCTGGGCAGAGCTTTCCTGTTGACGCGGGGGCGTGAGCGGGGGGCCACACGCCTGAGCCACCGCATCGGTTATTTCCAGGGTCCGGAGGCTATTTTTGTCGTTTTGGAGGGTTGCTTTCCAAATACAGCTCTAGAAACCAAGCTCATCCGCGGCGGCGGCCCTGGGAGTGCCTGCGGGCTCGGGACAGTGGCAATTGTCAGGTTCTGTGGGTAGGAGTGTCCCCAGGATGAACCTCGAGACCAGCCTGCAGACGGGGCAGCCCTGGGGACGAGGTTGGGCAGCCCTGGCTTTCAGGGGTGCAGGGCCCCAGACCACAGAGCCCGAGGAGAGTCCTCACTCCCGCCGGTTCTCCCCGGTCGCCCCCGCTCCTGGCACGTGGGGAAGCAGGCTCCCCTGACCGTTCCCACCACAGGGAGGAGACCCAGGAGCCCCGGAACCCTGAACCCCGGTGCCCAGCCCCCAGCAGTGCTAGTGAGAGTGGAGTGGGACGGTGCCCACCACAGCCCCAGATGCGCACCCTAGAAGGTGGGGTGCAGGGCTGGGCTGTGCCCGCTGCTGTGACGAAGCACCCCTATCCCCCATCAGCTTTCCCAGGGCCTGAGTGGCCCTCTCTGCACCTGCCCCCTCCTCTTCTGGGGACCCTGAGGCAAGTGCCCCAGGTGTCAGCTCCCTCGCCCAGGTCACTGCCCCCAGCCAGCTCAGGGCCCAGCAAAGGAAGGCCCAGGAATTGGTGTTGGGGTCCCTCCGATGCTGGGATGACTTCTCCTGTGCCCTCCTGTCTTGGGTGGGAATGGAGTCTTGGTCTGAGTCCTAGAGAGGGCTCCGTCTCTCTCTTGGCCGCGGTGATAACACACTCGTCTGTGCAACCACTGCCTGCCTCACCCTGTTCCAGAACATTCCATCTCCCCAAAAGGAGCCCGTCCCCATCAACAGTCCCCTCCCCAGCCCCCATGAGCCCCCGTCCCGTCCGGAGAGGAGCCTGGTCGGGATGTGTCAGACACTGGACTCACACGCCGTGTGGCCTCCTGTGTCTGGCCTGCGCGTCATCCGTCCTTGGGGCAACACATGGGGGCCTCGCTCCTGCTGGGGCCGGGGGTGCTCCCGTGTGTGGGTGGACAGGCCGGGTGTATCTGTCCCACTGGGTGGACGCTGGGCTGTTCCCGCCTCAGCTGCGGTGTACGTGCGTGGGGCAGCCCGTCTGACCTGTCCTCTCTGGTCCTTGTGCCCACGTGCAGGTGTCCAAAGCCTCGTCGGAGCTCATGAGCTACTGCGAGCAGCACGCCCGGAGCGACCCCCTGCTGGTGGGAGTCCCTGCCTCCGAGAACCCCTTTAAGGACAAGAAGCCCTGTATTATCCTGTAGCCGCATCTCCGGGCGCCCCTCCCTCCGGCTCCCTCGGCTCGGGCGTCCATCCCTGCGCCGGCAAGCGAGCCATCTCCAGTCCCAAAACGCTCAGTCCCCAAGAGAGGCGAGCAGCCGCCACCATGGACGCGGCAAAATGCGTCCTCTGGATCTAGCTGGAGCTTCAAGCTCAGCAGCGCTGTCCTGTCCGGGCCCCGTGGGGAGACGCCGGGGAGACGCGGCCCGTGGGGAGCCGCAGAAATGCCCGAGTGACACGTTGATGGCGTCCGGAGGCTCTGGGCCGCCATCGGGGTAGTGGCCGGGACGGGTGGGGGAAGGAGACGGGGGACCTGGCGGTGGCCCCGGACACCCGGCACATGGTGACCCTCGCACCATTGTCCGTTTGTGGAAACACGGGCACCCGGCGACGCTGCTGCGTTCACGCTGCTTCTCCCCGAGCCGCCCCAGGTCAGGGGTGCACGGAGGGCCCCGCGCACGGCTCGGGAACCGCGTCTCCTCTCCGCTGAGCCCAGAGCCCGCAGCTCCGCATCACGGGGAAGGCGCCCCCAGATGGTAGGGGCCGGGAGGGGGGCTCTGTCCGTGCAGCGCGCCCCGCGTGGCCTCATGTCCCCCTGCACCGTGGCACCGGCGTGGCATCGGTGTGGCACGTGGCCCCCGACAGCCCCGCCGTGGCCCCCAGCCCTTCGCGGGGACCCCAGCCCTCAGGGAGGCGGGTCTCCAGGCCCCTGCCCGGCTCCCGGGAGCGGCCACCTGTGTCGCAGCCCGTTTTGAGCGCCCGCGGCGAGGTGGGCAGCGTGAACCGTCCGTGCTCGGCCCTTCCAGGCAGCCGTGTTGTGTTCTGTTGTGCTTTCCGCTTTTGCCTGTGGCCGTGACCACTTTGCAGACGGGAGGGCGGCCTGGGGAGGCCCTGCCTCGCAGGTCAGAAGGCGTCCGGTCCCGGAAGCAGCCGTGGGCCCCGGGGGTAAGATGCCTAACCCGCTCACCTGCCCTTCCTCGACTTTTCTTCAGTCGCTTGGCCCCTGTGACGACCTGGACGGTTCCAGGAGCAGGAGGCGGAGGGAGGGCCCGGGCACACCTGTCCCCCACCTGCCCCACCCTTGTACCCCTGCGCACCCCCCCCAGGAGGGTCCTCCCCTTACAGGCTGGGGCCAGGGCCTCGTGCCGACCTCAAGGCTCCTGCTCCCCACACCCCCAGCCCTGCAAGTGCCAAGGCCCAGACCCCAGCAGCGCTAAGGTTTGGGGATGGGCGGGATGTGTCCCCATGTGGGCTGGCTCCCCGGGGCACAGGCTGTAGGGTCCAGCCTTGCTCCCCGGCTCCCAGCTCTCTCCGGCCGGTCCGGGAGCACCAGGGGTTTTGGGGAGCCCAGTGTCTCCAAACCCGCCGTTGGACGGGGATGCTGCGAGGGCCTGATGCCCTGGCCACCTTTCGCTGGGCGGAAGCCAGCCGCCTACCATCCCCAGCTGAGCAAGGAGACAGAGCAGAAGCTGTCCGCGGCGGAGAGGCCAAGGCCCCAGGGATCCGCCCCGAGACACCAGACCGGGGAGGCGGTTGGCCGAGCAAAGCCTGTCCGGGCCCCTTCTGTGAAAGCCTTAATCCCTGGAGCCCGTCCTTCCCCTGCGTTCCCAGCACTCCGGGCTGGTCCTCGGGCCGCGGGTCCCTGGCGAGGACGGGAGGCCCTGGTCTCAGTCCACCCCTCCCTACTGGCCTTGTCCTGCTCAGCCTCACCGCGAGTCCCCAGCCCGCGGCCCAGGTGCGGTTGAACAGAGTCAGGGAGCCCCACAGCCAGCGGCACCCCCAGCCCTGGAGTGAACCCCAACTCAAGTCAGAGCCCCCCGGGGCTGAGGGGTGGGGGTAAACCAGCCCCAGAGACGGTGAGGACGGGCGCGCCCCCAGCCCCGGCCACCACACCCGCCCAGCTGCCTCCCCCAGGGGCCGCCCGGACCTCAGCCCCGGGAGGCGGCCGTCCCTACCGTGGGGGTCCTTCCAGCTCCTGTTCTCCTTCTAGAGGACGTCTCCGTGTCCCTAGTGTAGACCTCGAGTGCCCAAGCCTTCCCTGGGCGCGTCCCGCAGGAACACATCGTGTGCACGGCGTCAGCCGGAGCCGGCGGAGCTGGCGCCACGGGCCTGGGCGAGACCCGCGTCATAGGGGAGAGTGAAGGGCACCGTCCCCAACACACCGAGTCTGAGGGTCCCCAGGGGGCTGGCAGGTGGGGCGCCTCCCCTCCCCTCCCCCACACCAGGAAGGAGCTAGAATGTGCACCCTTCCCCACAGGTGACCCCCAGGCCAAGATTTAAGTGACTGGGGGCGTGACCCCTGGCCTGGGGACGTGGACCGCGGGCGGCACAAGGTGCGTCCTGCCTGCGACTCCGGTGTCCGTGTCCGAGCGCTGGGCCTCCTGGCAGCTCCCCCGGCTCTGCACGGCCCCACTGAGCGCGGGGGCCCGGGAGAGGCCGTCAGCCTGCCCCGAGGGCGAGGGACCAGGGGCAGTTTCCCGGCCAAGGTGAGGCCACCAAAGGTCGCGCTGGTCCTCCAAGAACACCTACAAAAAGCCAGCCTGCCACGGAGTCCCCGGAGAAGCAGCCATATGTCGGGCCCTGGCCCGCTTCCTTCTCGGTCCGTGGAAACCATTGCCAAACGTTGCAAAGACCGGTTCTGGTTTGCAGAAGCCGTCCGTGGCTCTAGCAGGTTCTACCCCATCTCCTTTGGGATGATCAGTGGCTTTTATTTCTGATTTTTTTTTTTTTTAAAAAGGGAAAAAAATTCCTGGTGCACCACACCCACTTTCTTGCTGTGTTTTAATGTTGTGTGGAATCGTTAATACAGACTGACTGATCCCTGGCACCAAGGCTCCCTGGTCCTCTCTCCGTGCCGCCGCCTGTGGTGGCTGGGGTCGGGCGGGAGGGCGGGCCGGGCATGGTTGACGGGCTGCCCCCCACGCGTGCACCCCTTGCTGCTAGGAGGGGGTGCGTGGATGGAACGTGGCTTCAGGCAGCCCCACAAGGTGGCTCTCAGCCTCCATGGGCCTTCCAGTTTGCAGCGAGAAAACCTCAGAGAGGGGCTCCTGGGGGCTCCGTCAGTGAAGTGTCTGCCTCCGGCTCAGGTCATGCTCTCGGGGTCCTGGGATCGAGCCGCACATCGGGCTCTCTGCTCGGCGGGGAGCCTGCTTCCCCCTCTCTCTCTGCTCCTGCTTCCTGCTCGTTCTCTCTCTTCTTCTCTCTCTCTCAAATAAATTTGAAACGAAAACTTCAGGCTGCCCTGCGTGAGGTTCAGCATGCCTGAGCCCTGTGCCCCCGGCTCGGGGTGGCCTCCGTCTAGCATGGGCCGCCCTTGTCGGAAAAGTGCCTCGCTCTCCTGAGAGCTCGGAGTGCCCCAGGCCCGGTGCCCCCACCGTCCAGTCCACCCAGCGGCCACGCTCGGCCCCCAGAGACCCCAGGGGAGAAGGCGAGTGGGTGGTGGTCCCGACTCACACCGGACTGTGGAGAGAGTTCAAGTTTAGTAACAAATCTGTCCACGAAAGATGCTGACCTCCCGGCAGAGAACTTTGTGTAAAACATTTACAGATCCAGCTTCATAAAAATTATCCTCTTTGCGTCCGAGAGCATAAGATCAAAATGAGTTCAAAAACCCAAACACAAGACTTGCCCCCGATGCACCATCCCCACGTGTGGCGCCCACAGCAGCCGCTCACAGCACGGGGAAGGGGCCACTAGCCGATGAAGGGCACACACGGCGCGGCCCGTCCCCACATGGGAACACGATCCAGCCCCAGCGAGAGCGGCCAGACCCAGAAGGACCGTCCCGCAGGTCCCCACTCCCAGGAGGGCCCAGAGGAGTCCCGTCCCAGAGGAGGGGGTGGGAGCCGGGGCAGGGGTGGGGCAGGGGGAGCCCCTGCTTCATGGGGACGGAGTCTCTGTGTGGGGGGATGGAGAGGTCTGGAGACCGGGGGGGTGGGGTGGCTGCAGGACGGGGCCGGTGTGAGGGCGGCCTGGCCTCAGAGCGGCTGCTGGCGGCGACAGGCGAGGGCCAGCCTGGGACGAGGCCTGGCGGCTCTGCTCCGGGCCCGCACCTGAGAGGGATGCGGCACGCGTCCACAGAAGGCCCCGGGGGTGTTCAGCGCTGCCTCTGTCATAACACCCCAAACCCGAAGCCTCCCGGGCATTCCACGGCGGCTGCAGAACACGCGGGAGCTGTTCGTGCCCCGAATCCACTCGGCAGGTTAGGGACCTGCTGCCCCCAGGCCAGTGGCCCGACAGCCTGCCTGGGGCCCCTGGGGCACATGAGGGCGTCCTGGGAGGCCAGGGCACCGGCCGCCGGCTCAGGAGCAGGACCCGAGGACGCGCACACCCCCCTCCCCAGAGCCCAGGCTGTCAGCCCCCGGGGGGTCAGGAGTCCTGCAGGGACACGGAGTCAAACACCTGCAGATGGGGGGGGGGGGCCTGGGCTCCCCGGGGCGTGGCGGCCTCACAGGCCCCCCCAACGGCGTCCCCGAAGCCATGAGGAGCAGGAGTCACGCAGCAGAGGCCAGGGTGAGAGGGCCGCGCGCGGGGACCCCAGCCCTGGGAGCTTCTGGAAGAGGCACCACCACGAGACCGCGAACGGATCGGGGGGCCGGGGAAGGGCGGAAGCATGAGGGAGTGACCACAGGCGACCTTAGGGCAGGGACGCGACCCCGCAGGACACGGACACGGTGCACTGAGCCTCCGAAAAGGTAGAAAGAGGGCCGGAGGCCACACTGAGCCCCCACCGGGAGCGGAGGCCCCTGCCACGGGCTTCTGGTCTTCACTGGGCTTATTTCCCGCCGTCGGGCTCGCAAACACCCCTTTGTTTGGGGGAGGAGAGTGAGGCAGTTCAGGAGGAAGCCACGGGTGACCCGCACAGGCACCCCAAAACCTGCCTGTTTCTGAGCCTCGGGCCTGCACACTCCCATCCGGGGGCCCCTCCTGCCCAGAGAGAGTGGGTGCCAGGGCTTCGGGGGGCCGCTGTGGCGAAGGACCAGACCCCGGGTGGCTCGAACCACAGGATTTACACTCTCGACCTCGGGAGGCTCCGGGGAGGACCCTCCCCACCTCCTGCAGCTCCGGGGGCTCTTGGTGGTCCTTGGGGTCTCTAGGCTGGGAGCATCACCTCCTATCTCCACCTTGTGGCCACCAGTCCCCCTGTGTGTCTCCCGGTGTCCCTCTTCCTGGAGGGACCCCAGCCCCTGGGTGCAGGCCCCCCCACTCCAGCAGGACCGCATCCTGACGAACATCATCAGCAAAGACCCCATCTCCAAGGACAGTCAAACGGCAGGGTTCCAGGTGGGCAGGAATTTGGGGAAGGGACACTGGTCACCCCAGTGCGGCAGATTCTTCTAGATGATTGTGCGGGGCTGCGGAAACATCTCCGTGTGTTCCCAGCAAGCTCATGTCACTGATTCACTCACTACAGTCCCGGGGTCCAGAGTGAGGCCAGTGGACCCACGCGTTATCACAGCACAAAGGAGGGGACGGGGCTCCAGCGGGGGTTGGGGGGGACAGCGGGTCAGGAAAGGCTTTGGAGAGGGGCTCCGGCTAGGCTACCATGGTGGGCGGAACTGTGTCCCCCCACAAACTCTATATTCAAGCCCTGCCCCCCCGAACCCCCCGCCTTCAAACATGCCCTTTTTTGGAGATAGGCCATTTGCAGAGGAGCCAGGGCTGCATTGGGCCCTGGGCCCTACATCCAGTGACCGGGTCTGCGCAGCAGAAAGGAGGGAGGTTGGAGTCCCTAAGCCCAGGGAGACCGGCGAGAGGCTGGAGCTGGACACAGTCAGAGCCAGAAACCCAGCGCCGACCACAGAGGCAGCCAGTTCACAACGATACTCGGCGTGGTCGCTCCACGAGCACCGGTACCACGTCCAGCCCATGACGGGAAAGACGGCAGATTCGGAGTCACGAAGCCTCTCAGTGGGGCCAGCTGAATGATTTGGTTCAAAATGAAGAATTTCAAGATGGTGCTAGGAGAGTGTTGGACCACGCGCCAGCGCTCCCGAGCTCGGGCCCCAGGGACGCGCAGGACCCCCGGGCACGGCCAGCCCCGCTCCCAGTCCCGGAGCTCCGGAGAGCGCCTGGCCAGGGTCTCCAACCCTCCTCGCATCCCCAACCAGCTTCTCGAGAAATGCACAAAAGACACGATGCTCCCGATTCTACTTCACAAAACCTCGGCTCCAGGGAGAAAGAAATCCTGTACCCCGCTCAAAGCCAACGGACATTTTATTTATGAAATTAAGAGGCTAATCTTGAACTCGGGATCACGTCTTAGCGATGTCTGTGTGCATCTCCGAAAATGACCTCAGAGCCTCTTCTGGGCTTTGATGGTCGCCCCAAGAGCAGGAGGAAGGGGAGGCACAGACGGACAGGGTTGAAAGACTGCCGTCGCTTTGCAAATAGCGACCGAATGTTTTCTTCGACGATTGCTTTATCCTGTTCCGGTATTTCCTCCTCTTCTTTTAAATTTTTTTTTTATTGATTTTAAGTCATCTCTGTGCCCAGCATGGGGCTCGAACTCAACGCCCCTGAGATGCACACGTTCTCCAACTGGGCCAGCCGGGTCCCCCCCACTTCTTCTTCTAAATATATATTTTTTAAAAATCCCAACAAGTGGAGACAGCCCTGCTTCCCTGTGACCTTGAGCAAGTCCCTCTAACCACTGGCGCTGGGTTTCAGGGTTGAAAGCGAGGCCAGAAGCACCACATGAGACCTTCTGGGAGGTCCTTCGTCATCGCCGAAGGCTCAACGCACCTCGAAGACAGAAGCCTTCGCAGCAGTGACGCTGCGTCCAAGTACCGGAACCAAGAACTGCCAGAGCCGTGAGGGCCCTGCAGCGGTTCTGGAACGTTCTTTCATTTCCGTGACTTCCAGTTCCTTGCTCTGTAAAAGGCAGCGAGGGACACAAGCGCACAGGCACGGTCGCCCCTGCCGGACCCCGGGCTGGGGTCTCTGGGAAGCGGACTGAGTCGTGTTCGGGAGCTTTCCCAGAGAGGACTCCTGGGATCAGAGCGTCACGGAGGGCCGGGAGGGGCCTCGCACTGCCCCAGCGGGGCTCTGCAGCCCAACCAGCCTGTCCCAACGGTCTCTCGTTGGGTCCACGTCCATTAGGACCTGCTGTTGCCCCAGGCGGCCTGCGGATTGCCGTGACCTTGGGCAGGGCAGCTGTGACCCCTGGCGGCGCTGGCAGCCTGGTGACCCCTGCCAGCATCCCCGGGGAGCCAGCTCGTCCCTCCTCCATGCCCACCAGCCTCGCCCCTCTTTCCTCGAACTCTAACGTTCTTCCCCACGTACACCTTTGCCACCAACAGAGAAACCTCCGGAAACCCCCTGATGCAAAGGACAGGAGGACGAGAGCCGCGCGCAGCCCGCCCGCTGCACGCATCTTGTCCCCAAACGTTTCTGTCCGTCCCAAATTAGGGGTGAGTGACAACGCTAACCCGACCTGGACCTGGGCCACAAAGCCTGACCCGCCAGCCTGCCCGCCCTCCCACCCCCATGAGGTTCCAATCAGGGGGCACCGAGGAGGCAGTCTCCGCCACCCCCGGAGATCCAGAGTTGGGGGAAACCCTGCGGGAGGGCTCCGAGGGCTCCGGGTGGGGCTCCCCCCGGGTGGCCACGGCGGCCCCAGCGCTCCCGGCTGCACATGTGTGGTGGCTGCGCAGAGCCAGCTCGAAGCCCCCGGTGGAAAGAGTGACGCGCGAGACCTCGCCGGCGGGCCTGCCCGAAAAATGTGGCCCTTTCTGGCCAGGATGCCTCCCTCTGGGAAGCACTCCAAGCCCACGGTTGAGAAGAACATTTTTCCTCTGGTCAGAACACAGTCTGTCTGCGCCCCGGAGCGGGACAGGCGGGCGAGGAGGAGCCCGGGCTAGCCAGCAGGTGTCGGGGTCTCAGTCCCCACCAGCACCCCCATCGCTCCTGTGCCCCCGGTTCCCGCAGGGGCTCTCATCCCTGTGTCCGCCCTGCGCTCTTCTGTGAGCAGAGCAGGTAGTCCTGGATGAAGCCGCGTGCGGATCCTGGGGCAGGAAGTGGGCACACGCCCCCCTCTAGAGTCTCCCAGCCCGGGCAGAAGGTGGGTTCCTACTCTAGGGGACACCCAGGAAAAGCCCTGTGTCTCCTGCCCCCTGGGTCAGCTTGTCTGCAACCCGGTCCCGAAGCCTCAGGAGACTCTGGGGAGGTCCTGAGTTTGCAAACACTCGTGGCCTCGCCGTCCGGGCCAGCTGGAGGTGCGTCCGCAAGGGAGGGGCGCTCAGACCGAGACCATCTGGGCAGGAGCACGGGGTCGGAGCTCACGGTCGCCCACCTGCTGGAAGAGGGAACATGGCTTCGGGGTGCACTGAAGCCAAACCCAACCCTCGGGTCATGGAACTGCTCCACCAGCAACACCTGCCCCCCTGGGGCGCCCCCCCATCCCCGCCAGCCCGACTGTCCTCCAGCCAGGTCCTGGCCGCCCTGGAACGGAGGGAGAGGAAACACCCTGCGCGTCTGGTCTTTCCGGCCCGCACACCGGGAAGCCGCTCTCCGTGGGTTCTCTGAGGCGGTTTTCAGAACATACCCCCGGGGCAGGAGGGCCGCGGTGGACCCCGGCCCCGGGCTGTGACACCCACGGTGTCCCCTTGACTGTTTCCGGAGGGGATCCCAAAGCATCCCGGCGACAGGCACCCGGGTGGGGCGGGCAAGGCAGGACCGGCAGCCTGGCGGAGAGAGCCGGCCGGCAGCACGCGGCGCCACAGCTCGGGTCCTCCTCGGTAACGCGAGCACAGTCGGGGGCCCCGAGGTCCTTGTGCGGCTACACGGCGGGCGTCAAGGACAGTCAGCGAGGGACGCCGGCTGCCGGCCTCCGGATGCTGCCGTGCCCTGCGCGGCACGAGCGACCGCCGTCTCTTCCGACGCCTGCGCGCATTTCCTGCTGCAGGCAGACGCTGCTCAGGGTCCTGGCCTGGGCCTTCTCTCGGCGGGCAGCGGCCCCAAAAGTGAGCTGCAGCGCGGGAGAAAGACGACACCGACCGTCGCGGCTGCAGAGGTCGAGCGAATGGGCTCCCCGAGGGGGGTCCTCGCAGGGTGGGGCTGTGGACCCTGAGGGGCGCACCTCCACCACGGACCCTAGAGAGCGGTGGGAACTGGGGTCCAGTGCATGTGTGAGCTGGTGTCCAGGGGACCATGTCCCTGGGGGATGGTGTTGGGGGATGGGGACAGTGTCCCAGGAGGGCCAGTGTCTGGGGGGCAGTGTCGTGAGGGGGACCTGTAACCCCGGGGGGTGATATCAGGGGAAGAGGAGCAGGTATGTGGGTGTGGTATAGGGTGTCCTGGACGACCCTATGGGGTGCTGTGTCCCAGAAGCCTTGTCTCAGGGTGGGGGGCATGGTGTCTTGGAGGGGTGGTTTCTGGGGGGCAGTGTCCCCAGGTGACCCTGTGTCCCAAGGAGGGGGGCAGTATCTGGGGGACAGTGTCTGGGTGACAATGTCCCTGGGGGCTCCATGTTGCAGGGTGGGGGGACCATGTCCAGGGGCACTGTCCCTGGAGGGTCTGTGTCTGAGGTGAGGCGCAGGGGAGGCGTGGGGGAGGGCGTGGTGTCCGGGGGGGTGTCTGGGTGATGATGTCCCTGGGAGGACCCCGTGTCCCATGGGTGAGGGGGCGCGGACGGGGGGCGGGGGGTCCCCGTGTCCGGGGGGAGGGGGCGCTGACCCTGGGATCCCCGTGTCCGGGGTGAGGGGGCGCTGTCCCGGGCACCGGCCAGGCCTCAGGAGCCCGCTAGCGAGCGGAGCTGCCATCCCCTAGGCCGGCGCGGCCGAGGCCCCGGGAGGAAGGGCCCTTTCTCAGAAGAGGCGCGGCTACCTGCACCCCCTGCCGGGCCGGGTCGGGCGGGTCCTGCGAGGGGTCCCGGCGGGCGAGGGACCCCCCTCCCGGCCTCGTGTTCCTCGACGCTTCTCTCCTGCGAGGCTGCGCAGAAGGCGCCACGGGGGGGGGGGGGGGGGGGGGG
>NC_081558.1:1566020-1588229 GCF_022355385.1 Mustela nigripes | reverse complement strand
GGGGGGGGGGGGGGGGGGGGGGGGGGGGGCGATTGGCTGAACGTCTCACCATGAGGGCAGGATGCGCATGTGCAGGCCTGGGGGCGGAGCTTCCCGCATGGGCACGCCCACCCCCACAGCTATAAAAGCTCAGCTTCTGGTTGGGTGCATCCCAGACCGACGCCTGCTCTCCACACTGCGGGCGTGGGTGGTCTTAACACGTTGCAGCTCATGTGTCACCGCTGATGAGTCCCTCCGTGACAAACTGTAACTTGTAGCCTAGCCACACACACAAATGCTTTACAGCTTTTTTAACTTACTCTTTTAGTGTCAGGATGACTTAACTCTTCAATGAGACGTATTATTACACGGGACATATTTATACCAAAAAAAAGTTATTTGTTGTTTATCTAAAATTCAAATTTGGGATGCCTGGGTGGCTCAGCCGGTGAGACATGTCTGCCCTTGGCTCAGGTCATGATCCCAGGGTCCTGGGATGGAGCCCCGCATGGGCCTCTCTGCTCAGCGGGGAGCCTGCTTCCCCACACCCCTCCCATCCCCCACCTGCCTCTCTGCCTACTTGTGATCTCTATCAAATACATAAATAAAATCTTTAAAAAAGAAAAAAACAAAGCTAAGTTCAAATTTAACTGGGCATCTTATATTTTATCTATAACCTTATTCATAATATTTGCTCATCATTGTGACCATCTGATCAGTGTGGCCATGGACCCCAGAATGTGGACCTCAGGTCAGGCACGGGTCAGCTTTTGTCCCTGTCCATCCTTGCCAACCAAGATCTGACCTAAGTCGCTGCCTGCATGGTTTCCCCAAAGATAGCCACATCCTAATGCCCAGCACCTGTGTATGTTTTCCAGACTTGGCGGATGGGATTAATTAATGATCTTTGGACTGGAGAACATTCTGGATGGGGGCAGGGGTGTTGCTGGCAATGCCAGCACAGGGTTCCTTATCAGAGAGAGGCAGGAGGGTCTGAGGCAGAGAGAGGAGGTGATGGGACGCTGGGAGCCCAGAGAAGGTCCACGTAATGCAGGACCATGAACCAAGGGATAGCAGGGCACCCTCGGATTCTTGCCTGGAGCCTCCAGAAGGATCGCAGGCTGGCGGAAACCTGGTCCCCAAGAAGACTGGTTTCTGACTTCTGACCTCCAGAACTGGAAGAGAAGAAATCTGTGTTGCTGTAAGCCTCTGTGTTTGCGGTGACTTACTACAGCCGCCATAGGAAATTCACTCGATGCCCAACAAATACTTGCTGAATGAGCAAAAGAATGCCAGAAAGCATGCAGAAGGCAGCTGTGGAATATGCTATGGGTCAGAGCCAGGAGAGTCAGGAGACCACACTGGCCTCCGTGTGTCACCAGGCATGAGACCCTTGGCCATGAAATCATGCCAGAGCCTTGGTTTCCCTGTCTGTAGCATGGAGTCCCTCCTGCCAGCATCAAGGACCGTGAGGAGTCAGGAGATGGCTGGAGAGTGGTTTCAAAGTATGGAGTTAGCTAAAACCCAAAACTTCCCTCTCGCCTCCAGCCAGGCTCTGGAGCCACCTGCTGCATCTCCTGCCAGGATCGTGTTCTAGAATTCCATTTCCATTATTACTCCATTTTCCTGGGGGTGGCAGCTGAGGTACAGAGGGGGGAGGTCACCATCCCAAGGTGGCCCAGCTCTTAAGGAGTGAAGTGTGGACGGAGATGAAAACATCTACAGTAGCCTAAGATGTGGTCCACCCTGTGTCGTCTCTGTGCCTCAGTTTACCCTCACCAGGCAAATCTTCCTCTGGGGGACACGGGAGCCCCCAGGCGGGGCACACCCGTCACACACTGAAAGGAGGTGAAAGGTCAGAGACTGGGGAGCCCCGCCCTGCCCTGGAGATGGAATCCAGCTGTGGCCCGTCATGGATTCCTGGAGGCCGGAATGTCCGGCTCACCTGGAACGTGGGACCGCCCTTGAGAGCCCTCTCGCTCCGCAGCCAGGAAACACGGGGGCAGGGGGTCTCCCGCCCCAAGTCTGCCCCAAGGAGATGCCCTTCTGGGGGCCGGGGGCTGTGTGTCCTTGTGTGCCCTTCACAGTTGCCGCAGGCCTTGGGTCCGTAGGGAGGAGGCGGGGGGGGGGGGGGCAGTCTGGGTGGAGGAATCCCCAAGCCGGCTAAAAATAGCCAGGGAAATTATTCCAACACCTTCTCAAAATAGAAAGCCGCCTCCCAGCCCAACAAAAGGCAGGGCAGCTGGGGGATGGGGTTGTGTTGAGGAAAGGCGGCCTCGGCAACCCTTCCCCCACCCCCAAGGCTATCTGTCCCCGCCGCCCTCCCCAGCGCCGGCTGTGCCCCCGGGTCTGGAAGGCGGGGACGCCCCGGAGGCGTGGGGACCCTGCGAAGGGGGTCCTCCCATCCGCAAGCCCCCACTCGCGTCCTGGCCCAGTGGCCGCTGACCCGGGAACTGGGAGGGCCCGCCACTCCGGCTAAAAATAGCCCTCCTCTCCGCCCAAGCTATTTTTAGTCCATTGGTCCAGGCCTCAGCACCGAGGCAGCCACCGGTGGGCACACCCCGCAGGGCAGCCGGGGGGCGCGGCGGCGGTGGGGGGGGGAGCCCTGGCTCGGACGTGGGCACCGCCTCTGGCCACCGCAGCGGCCAGAGCTGGGGAGAGACCAGCAGTGTGGACAGGTCTGGCCCGAGCGGCCGGCTGGCCGGGTGGCGCCGGGGCGCCCGCAGGCCCTCCGCGAGCCGTCCCGCTGCCGGAAAGCCGGGCCGCCGCGCCCCTGCGGGTCCGGAGCCCCGAAGGCGCTGGGCCCGCCCTCTGGAGCGGGGAGGGGGCTCTCGGGTCCCTGAGGGGGCACTGCGACAGCGGCCGCGCTGAGCGCCTGACGGAAGCGGCACAGGCGACCGCCCGCGGGCCTCAGTGTCCGCATCTGCGACGCGGGGGCCGCGCAGCGCGCGCGGGGCCCGGACTCCCTCTCCCGCCCGCGCGGCTCCAGAAGCGCAGGCGCTGATGTCATCCCCGGCCAGTCCGGCCTCCCGGCGCCGCGGCCGTCACGGGCGTTCCTGCGCCAGGGAATCCCGGCCCCCGCGCGGAGCCCCCGTGGAAACCCGTGACGCCAGCGCCGCCGCCGCAGCTCTTCCGGCGGCGCCCGGGCAGGGGCGGGGCGGGGCGGGGCGGGCTCGGGCGCGGGGCCCACCCCACGCGGCCGGGACGCGCGCGCGCGCACACGCTCCACCAGCGCGCGGGGCCCGGGCGCCCGCAGGGCCGGCGGCTCCCCGCGGGGCGCGATCGCGCGTGGAAGGCGCGGCGGGAGGGGGTGGGAAGCCAGGCCACAACGCAGGGCCAGTGTGCGACACCAGGGGTGGAGGAGAGGAGCGGGGCGCGCGCCCTGGACACGCGCGCGCGCACGCACACGGTGCTGGGTCGCGCGCGCGCGCGCGCGCACACGCACACACACACACACACACACACACACACGGTGCCGGGGGCCCTGGCCTGTGGGCGTGGGGCCGCAGCGATGACTCCGAGCCCGTTCCCTGTCTCCCCGCCAGTCTGGGAGCTAATTACTGTGAGGACGAGACGGGCTGGCTGGAAAGATGAACAAATCCCAGTGTGTCTGCAGCACGTCTGGGTCTGCGGGCCCCACCAGCGTCTGCTCCCGGGTGCGGGGCGTGGCGGGCGTGCGGCCCTGCGTGCGTGGGGGAGCCCTGGGCGTCCGCGCAGCCCCGCAGGGCCTGTGCTGGGTGGTGGGTGCGGCGCCCCTGCTGTCTGCAGGGGGAGGGGAGCGGTGAGACAGATCAGTGGGAGCGTCTACTCTGCTTATGCATAAAGTGGATCTAATCATAGTGCTCACTCCGAGATTGAGGAGTCCGTGAGTCCATGGACTGAGGTGTGTGCTCATCACAGGGCCCAGGAGCCCCCCACCCCCACCCCGGTACCCGGGATAAGCGAAAACTTAGGCCCACACCACAGCCTGGGGTGAGCGTTCCCGAAGCCTTTATCCCTAATTACCAAAGCCTGAGAACTACCCCACCGGCCATGCCCAGCGGAAGGGTAGACCGAGGCCGCCGCACCCACAATGGAGCAGGAGTGGGCAGTGCACAGGGACTGACCCTGACAAGCCTAAAGGGAAGGAGGCGACCAGACATCGAAGGCCGTCGGAGTGTGAGTGCACCTGCCTGAGCCGTCCAGGGTGGGCACAGCCACCCACAGGAGCTGGTGGGTTAGGGGGTGGGGAGTGACCGCTGATGGAGACAAAGCTTCTTCTGGAGGAGATACAAATATTTTGTAATCAGATGGAGGGGATGGCTGCACAACTCCTTGAAAACACTAAAAACGCTAGAATTAGACTCTTCAATAGAGTGAATTTTGTAGTATGTGGTTTGCAGCTTTTTTTTTTTTCTTTTTAAGGAACAAACTGTTTACATATGCAACACCTTAGGCAACACGGTGGAAGCCCATCGCGCAGTATAAGGACCAGCCTGGGGGAGTTGCAGGTGGGTGATCCTGTCTTTATGACTTTCTGGAAAAGGCAGAACTGGGAGCACAGAGCAGCCCCCTGGGGGCAGGGGCTGGTGCAGGGGAGAGCCGGCTGACCAGGGGCAGCAGGCGGCTTCTGGGCTGTGCGCCTACTGTAAATCTTGACAGCATGAGGACTCACAATCGCGTCTGTTTGTTGGGACTTACGGGATTGTACGCCTAAAAGGTATGACTGTACTATTTGTGAATGATACCTCAGTGAACCCAGCGTTCAAAACACGCATGTGAGGTGTTTAGAAAAAACACTCGGCGTGTAGTAGACACAACAGACCACGGCTTGTTACTACAGTTGCGGGGGCCGGGCGTGCAGGTGCAGCCCAGAGCCCGTGCCACTGACGGGGCCTGGATCTGGAGCTTGGAGGCTGGGGCACCTAGAGCACCCGGCGGTACCTCTGCAACACACACACGCAGAAACCATCCAAAAGCATGCACATGGGTATGCATGAATGTGTGTGAGCACACCCAAGCACACGTGTGTACATGCATACAAAACACACATGCA
Source organism: Mustela nigripes (assembly GCF_022355385.1). NCBI lineage: Eukaryota > Metazoa > Chordata > Mammalia > Carnivora > Mustelidae > Mustela > Mustela nigripes. The sequence continues at coordinate 1,583,215 of NC_081558.1, read as the reverse complement.
TAGAAACACTCGCGTGCCCATGCACATACGACGTTTGCAAGTGCGCACACACTTACACATTTGCGCGCAAACACACACGCATGTGTACATCTACACAAAGCCATGTCCATGCACACAGACACAAATACCCACATACAGCCATGCACACCGACACACACGCACATACACCCCGATACGCCCAGAAATATGTGCAGGGGCACACACTAAAGACACGTGGGCTCACGCCTACACACATTCACTCACACTCTCGCAGGCAGGGCAGGGGCCCCAGGCGCCCCATCTGAAGGCTGGGAAGAGGGCATCTGCGCCGGGAAGGAGCCAACTCATGTCTGCGTGTCCCAGATTGGGTCTCTGTGAACTGCGTGTGGGTGTTTTGGGGCCTCCCTCCTCTCTGTCTCCAGGACACAGACAGCCCCCCCCCCCAAGCCTCCTCCTCCCTGTGCAGTCCCCCACCTTCCTGTCCCCACCCCAGCAGGCAACCGTGGGAATCTCCTGGCTTTGGCTGCAAAAGGATGAGAAGAAAAGGGCCCCCCACCCCCAGACCAAGCATCTGCTTCTCATAGTCTGCCCCTCCCCTCCCCCACTCCACAGTAATGCCCTCCCGTCTCCGGGCCTCAGTTTCCCAGGATATGAAATGAAAAGATCGTTTCTGGGAATATCCAGGAGCCCCTCGGCAAGTCCCCCAGCCTGCACGGCTCTGGCCCTGCCAACTCAGGCTGCATGTTTTCTGGAACCTTCTGCAGACAACACCCTAAGTCCTTAGGAGAACCTCAGATGGTGGGAACTGCAGGCCCTGGGACCACCTAATAACACGGGTGTTTGGGGAGTGGGGCACGAGGCTCACCGTGGCCTGAGGAATCCCTTGAAACTGAGGGGTGGACGCCCGGTGGCCTCGGGAGGGGAGGTCAGGAGCCTGAGGCGGCTGGATGGACAGTGCAGACAGACCGTAGGGAGAGAAGAGGGCTAATCCTGGGCTCAAAACGGCGTGCATACCCGCGAGGCCTGCGTGTGTCCGCCTGGCCCTGGTTTCTGCGGTGAATGAATGGAAGCGGACTCCACGGTTTCCTGATCAACCGGCATGGCCATGGCCGGCAAGTGGGAGCTGAACTCATCCCGACTGCGGGTCTGGAATGTCTTACATCTTTTTGTTGCTCCTGGATGTACAGGTCCCCAGTGCATCTAGATGCTCCGTACATAGTTGCAAAGTGACGCTTCCCTTCATCTGGTGGCTCACTCTGCAAATATCCACCGAGCGCCAGCCAGCTGGCACGTGTGACAAGGGAGCCCTGAGTGAATCAGAGAAGTATCTCTGTCCTGCGGAGCCCAAGGGTGAAAACGGATCCCCAGAGCCATTGCTGCGTTCTGTGGCTCTCGTGTCACCTACAAGTGCAGGCTGGTGTGCGTGCACAACCACGCGCCTTTGTATACGGGGTGCAGAGTTAGCACGGGCCTGGCCCACGCACGCGGGCGTGTGTGCACAGGCGCGCATGCGCAGTCTGGGGCCTGGCTCCTCCTTGGCATTGCCTGCCCGCCCCGCCCATCTGCCGAGAGTGCCCGGGGCCAGGTGGGGCCGGGCGCGCCGGAAACCTCTCCCAGCTGCTGTGCCCAGTTTCAGGGAAGCCACCCGCTGGCAGCCTGCCACAGAGCCCGCCTGCCCTTGCACCTGCCCCCTGGGCTTCCAGGAAGGTCCCAGGAGGCCCTGCCTCCAACCCTGCATGACTGAGCCCTCCCCGCAGACCCACACAGTGCAGGGGGGTGTCCAACCCACTTCCTCCCACAGGGTCAGAGCCCCTCGCAGTCAGGGCCAGAAGAGACTCAAACAGCAGAGTTTGGGGTGAACTGAAGCATATACCCCAAGGACGCCTGGAGAGGGTCTCAGCTCTCGGTGGGCGCCGCGAATGCTGCTCTCCCTAAATCCACTGGTGTGGGCGGTCTGCACAGGGAGCATTTGAACTTGGAACAGGTTGCACGCTTGTGATGACCACACAGGGTGCACCCGAACGCAGGTGTGCATGCATTAGGATTTTGTACTCACATGTGGGTACCTGCACAGATGAGAGTATTTGAAAATAGGGGACTTCTTCACAAATGGGTATCCGCGAGCGTGTCTGTGCCTGCACACGGCGGGTTCCTGCACACACCCTGGTGCCACGCACAGTAAGTATTTGCACGCATGAAGACATCCGCTCGCTGTGGGTATTTGTATGCAAACGGGGGTCTGCACACATGGGAATTTTCACGCAGGAGAGGGACTGCACACGGTGGGTCTTGCACACAGTAGGTCCTGCACAGGTGGAAGTCTGCGCGTGCGCGCTGGCACGTAGGTGGGAGTCCGCACACGGTGGGCTGTTCAGTGTTCTGCACACGGTAGGCGCCCCCCCGCCCCGCCCCGGTCAGGGGACTGCACACAGTAGGCCTTGCTGCTCGAGGGTCGGTGGCGGTGCAGCCCGTGCCGCTGAGCACGCACCCGGTCCCTGCGCCGCCACGGCCCGGCTGCCCACTCCCGCGCCCGGCCCGGCAGGTCAGGCGGCTCCAGCCGGGCGTGGGGCGGCCAGCGGGGCAGGGAGGCTATTCCGGGCGCTGGCGCGGTGCCCGGGCCCTGCGCGCCAGGCCGCCCCGGGAAGGCGCCGCTCACAAAAGGAGGGTCTGTGCAGACGCCCCGCCCTCGGCCCGGCCGCCCGCCGCCAGGGACTGGGGGAGGGAGACGCCGCCGGGACGGCCGCCGGCGCAGACCCCCCCCCCACCCCCACCCCCGGGGCGGCCGCAGACACCGCGCCTGGCGGGCACCAGCGGGAGGCTGGCACCGCCGGGCGCGGGAGGGGGTGGGCGGCAAGCGCGGGGGGCTCCCGTGCGCACCGGCAGCGCTCCCAGGGCGCGCATGAAGGGGGCTCTGGAGAGGGTCGGGGCCCCTGACGTGGGGAAACGAGAGGGCCAGGCCCCTGCACTTCGCCCACTCGGGGATTTCTCTGGCTCTCGCACACCCGCCTCTGTCTCCAATTATCCAGTTTTAAGTACCGAGGAAGCCGGGACTCCTGCCTGCTGGGTCGGGAGGGGCGTCTGGGGCCAGGGTCAGCGCCCCTCTCCACCCCCAGTGTCTGGCGGGAGGGCGGGGTGGAGGGAAGGCGTGGTCAGGCTTCTCAAGGCCGAGCTTTTTACCAAGCGCTTCCGCGCATTAAATGGTTTCACCTCGCCACGTGGGAGGGCGGTTAGACTTTCCCTTTTATGGATGGGGAAACTGAGTCACGCTCGCTGCGCGCCCCGCGGGTAGACGGGAAGCCGCCGAGAGCCCACCCGAGTCCCGAGCTGCGCGGCTGCCCCCTCCTCCTTCCCCGCGCAGCCGCCCAAGGGGAATTTATGGCGCGCCTGCTGTGTGCGCCGCGGCGCGCACGTCCCCCCACGCGTGCACGCAGGCTCCCGCTCCCACACGTGTGTGCTCACGCACGGGGGGAGAGCAGCCCCGCGTGCACGAGGCTCGTCTGCCGGGCCTGCGCCGCCCCCAGACACCCCTCGTCCCACCCCACCCCAGCCCCAGAGCCTGGGAAAGTCCGGCGCCCGGGAGGAGGGGGTGGGGTGGGAAAGAGGAGGCAGGGACCATGCAGGGAAGGGGCAGGGAGGGGCTTCTCCGGACGCAGCGTCTGTGCGTCTGTAAGTGTGTCGGCCGCAGGCCCTTGGGGGAGGGGGTGGCACCGGGGCTGTGCTGCAAGCTGGTGGTTCCGGGTCTCCCGAGGCCACCGCCAGGAATCGTGGGTCCCTGGCACACTTGACCTTCACCAGCCCGGACGGGCGGCACTCAGGTCTCTCCGGGTCTGTCATTCCCAGATTGTCCCCTTCCAGCAGATAAAGCCATGCCGTCGGGTCGCCTCCCCACCCTCCAGCGTGCCCAGCCTCCAGCCTGGCGGCACCGCGACCTTGAAAAATCTAGGAGAAAGGCCACGCCCCTTGCCTGGGCTTCTGGGTCAGGAGAGAACCTTTGGGAAGGATGAGGCACCCGGCAGGACACCCCGGGACGGTGGGGACTGTGGGGCTGGTAAATGCAGGCGGTGGTTCCGGAGGGCAGGAGGGACAGGCCAGAGTCCTGCCTGACCCCTGGGAGGAAAGAGGGAAGTATTTCAGAAGCCAGGAAGGCCCCGGCTTCCTTCTGGTGCTTTCCTAGAAGAGGGGTATCATCTCAGCAAGAACACGCCCCCGCCCTCCCCGAGCCATCTTACCTACTGGTGGAAGGAGCCAGAGGGAAGCTGTGCCCATGAAATGCAGGGCACCTTGCTGGGGGAGAACCGCTGTGCAGGGAGGCTACCTGAGTGCCCGGGAGCTCCCCAGCGGTCACCTGGGGCGACTCTCAGCACCCCCAGCCTTGCCGCAGGGCACCCGCGGGGGAGGCAGGAGGGACCCTAGGACGCATTTGGAGTCTGTGTAAAGAACTCCCCTCCACTCCCTGCTCTGCTGTGAAGACCCGAGAGCCAGCTAAAGAGGGGTGTGTGCCGGCACGTGTGCCCGTGTACACACATCTGTGAACGGGATACCCGGGTCGCAAGGGTCTGCGTGTGACTGGGAGGACATCCTGGGTATTTCTGTGCAGGGGGCGGGGGTGACGGGGTGAAGTGTGTCCGCTCACAGGAGGTGAAGCCCTGACCCCTGGCACCTGGTGATGGGATCTTATCTGCAGGCAGGTTGTTTGCAGATGGTGGAGGGGGTGCTGAAGGCGGGTCTGACCCCGTACATCTGGCGTCCTCCAAGAAGGTGTCCCTGGGACACGGAGCTGCACATACATGGAGGCGGCCACGAGGATGGGGGCGGAGGGGGGGGACACACCCAAATCCCAGGCACACCTGAGGCCACCTGAAGCAAGAGGCCTGGAAAGATCCTTCCTCAGAGCTGCAGAAGGACGCCGTCAGCTCACATCTGCGGCCTCCAGAAGCAGAAGCCAGGCCGTTTCTGCTGTGGAGCCCCCATGCCCACCCCCGACCCACTGCGTACCAGCAGCCCCAGCACACTCCTGCAGTGGGCTAGCCTGAGGTCCAGAACAATGCATGTGTGTGTGCGTGTGTGGCCATGCCCATCTGCCCGTCTGAGGATCTTAGTGTGTGCTGTTTGCGTGTGCAAGCACACACATGTGCGTCTGCACGCACCTGTGGCCATCCGGGGCCACAGCGGAGCACAGACAGTCCCCCGGCCGGCAGCCACATCGGCTGCCTCCCCCAGAGCTCACGCCCTGAGCCCCCTTCTTAGCCCGAGGCAGAGCCATGTGCAGAATCAGCAGCTCCTGCAGTTGGCGGGCGCGGCTGGGTCTAACGGCAAAACCCCAGATGGTCAGGAGTTCTGGGCACCCACGACTTACAGGACAGACACCTCGTTCATGTAAAAAGACTCCCGTAAACAGTGGCCTACGACTCAGACTCACTCACGTAACAATAGCTGCCTCTTCTGGAAGGCTCCCTGCCGTTCTAAACGCCCCACATACTTGGCTAGCTAAGGCTCACAACAGCCCCAGAGGTGGGCGCTGCTATTAGTGTCCCCATTGCGCAGATAAGGAGACTGAGCCCGCAGGGATGAAGCAAGCTGCCCCGGGCACACAGCCGGCCGCCCCCACAGGGCCTGCTTCCAGCTTCCCTGCCGCGGGCGGTGTCCCTGGTTCCGGCCAGGACCTAGCACCTGGCAGGCCGGCCTGTGTCCCTCAGGAACAAAACAGTCTGTCCCAGAGAAGGAGGTCACCATCAGTGGGTCAATCTCGGCACATAACTCAGGAGTCTTTGTGCGGAGGATTTCCGAAGTGCCAGAGTCCCAAGCAGGGTGACATGTGTCCTTACACACAGGCGGGTGCTGGGAAGTCGGAGGGCTGAGTTGGAGACGGGAGACAGGCTCTCGGGGTCCTGTGTGGCGAGATTCCCCAAAGATGGGGCATGCAGCCACAAGGAAGCAAACAAGGCTGACTCAGCGTCCGCTGGGGGAGGGGTCGCAGGAAGGGCTCAGGACGGAGCGGTCCACGCGCGTGCACGAGGCAGAGCTTGGAGGACAGGTGCGCGAGCAGGGCCTGGGCAGGAGGCGTGGTGCCAAGCCCCAGCGCGTGCTTGATGACGTCCGCACCGTCCCGTGTTCTTGTCTACACAGAAGGGTGCACACGTGGGACAACAGACGTGGGGCAAGCGACCCGAGTTTGACGGTGACACACACACCACGGACGAACCCCCAAATATGCAAAGATCATGCACCGTCGGGAGTGCGGCCCTGTTTCTGTGGGATGTGCCAAACCAGGCAAAGCCACAGAGAAACACAGTGGATTCATGGGTGCCAGGAGCTGGGGGGAGGGGCTGGGGAGGGACCACGCATAAGGACAGAGCTGCTTCTGGAGTGATGGAATGTTCTGGAACTAGACAGGGGTGATAACTGCCGAAATCCATGCAGTGTGCTAAAAAAAAACATTACATCACACTGTAAGGGGGTACATTTTATGGTCTGTAAACTATATCTCAATTACATTAAAATAAAAATATAAACAGATATGAAAGCCTAGCTCTGCATCACACAGGCCTTGGCTTGGTCCCTGATCAGACCATCACCCAGCTGTGTGACCCCCGCTCTCTAACCCCAGCTGTGTGACCGCGGGCAAGTGGCTGCACATCTCTGAGCCCTTGTGCTCCCTTCCTGTGAAAAGCAGATGAAGATAGAAGCTATGGGGCAGAGCTGTTTTGAGGAGATAACAGGGCAGAAGCTGGCCTGGCCGTGCCGGCTGTTCTGACACTGATCTCAACCTTGCTGCCGGCTCTGGCTCTCTTCCTCGTAGGCCCCTGCCTGTCCGCAAGTCCAGGGCTATGTTACGTGTTTCAGGACATGCCCCCCAGGCCAGCCCCCTTCTCCGGGCACGGAGGATGCAGGTACTGGCTTGACTCCTACAAACTGTTAAGGCCCCGGGGCCAGAGATGACATCTGTGTTTACACAGCTATCAACATGCATGTAACCCGGGCCCCGGTCCACTGGGCGGGTGTGCGAACACACGCAAACTGTCTTGTGGACGCGGGGCTCAGAGAAACTAAGTGACTTGCCCAAGGGGGTGGCGTGAAGCCGGACCTGCAACCTCAGGCCCAGGAGTGCCTGGGTGGGGCCCAGCAGGTGACAGCGTGTCTGGGCTCTGGGGTCTGGAGAGCTGGGTGCACGCGTAGCCACATGGGGGGGGTGCGTGTGTGCGTGTCTCAGGGCCACGGGTATAGGCATGGACAGAGGTGAGTGCGGGTACCCTGAGGTGAACCTGCACCCCATCCCCTGGATCCGCCTGCACCTTCCTGCTGATGTCGTGGCATCTCTCGTCTCCCTGGCCCCCAGCGGTGGGAGCCCAGGGGTCACCGGCAGAGGTGACCTGGGCAGCTTCTCTTTGGTGTGAATTGTGCAGGAGAGGTGTCCTGGGGACGGCGCCATCCGTGTCCTCACCCTCAGCCTGCGTTTTCCCCAGGGGCTGACTAGCCTGTCAGTGACAACTGAAGACAGTGGCCAGTCTGTGGCTCCGCCTCGCTGGGCCTCGTCTCTTCTCGAAACTGGACTCCGTGCTCCTGTTAAAGCACCCCCACCACCACCACCACAGCAGCAGGGGCAGGAGCGGGCCAACCGCTGCCTCCACCCTGCGCTTGCACAGGGCAGTGCCCAGAGAGCTGGGGTCTGACTCCCAGGCCTTGGGTTCATCTCTCTCTCCCAGTCCTGGGAGGTCACACCCCTTCCGGGCTTCATTCTTCACCTGCAAAGGAAAGGAACCAAATATCTGAAGTTGAAGTCAAACCCAGAGTGGGAAAAGGAGAGGCACTCGAGCCTGAGACAGAAGCAAACATCGGCCATTCCGTGCCTACCGCGCTCCCCGGTTCCGTTCACAAGCAAAACTGTCCTGCCCCTTCCTTGCACTGAGGTCCGAAAATATTGCTTGAAAATCATCCTCAGTTTGCTGAGTTTGGAGCACCCGCTTTCTCAGATTCTGCGTGCAAGCCTCGCCTCCTCTCAGCTCTGGTAACTCACAGGGCGGAGTACGGAGATGATTCTAGAAGGGCACGGGGCGTGGGAATAGTGCTGGGACAGCAGCCGTAATGGCCAATCCTTCTGTGTTCCACGTGGGAAAACCTAATCTAAAAAATATGAAGCTTGTCAACAGTCTAGGAGGTAGCCAGCATTCTTCCCCCAATTTTCGGGCAGTGGGACGGAGGCACAGAGAAGTTAGGGGACCAGCCAAACGTTACACAGCTGGGGTCCCCCCCATGCCTTGTGTGTCCTTGGGACACACAAGGAGCTGGAGTCTTCCCCTACTGGACAGAGGACCTACAGATGTCACAAGCCCCTCTGGATGGCCAGAATCAAGATAAGGACAGAGAGGTCACACACACACACACACACACACACACACACACAGCGGAGCCACTACCTCGGGGGTAAGCCTGCCCCCAGAGGAGCCAAGGCAACACCCAAAGCTGACCCTTGTCCTGGCTCGTCCTTCCCCATTAAGCCCCTCCCCCTGGGGTGGGAAGGGTCCCTTCAGCCTCTGCCGTCCTCCCCAGGTTCCCTCCCTTCCCTCCCGCCAGGGCTCTGTCTCAGGGATTCCAGCTCCCCATCTCCCCTCACCCCTTCGCGGAGTCCCCAGCTCCCTCCTCACCTCCCCCTTTCCCACCCCTCGGCGCTCCTTCCTCCTCCGTCCCCTCCCCACCCCCTACAGGGGTCCTTTCTGAGACCCCAGTCCCCCCGGTTCCTCCACACCTTGCACCCCAACACCCCAAACCCTCTCCTCTTCAAACTACCCCCTCCACCCCTGAGGGCTCCGGCCCCTGCCTCTACTAAGCATCTCCCCTCGCCCTGACCTCTAGGGGATCCCTTCCGCCGCTCCCCGCCGCGGGTCTCCATCTCGGGGTCTCCTTCCCCCTTCGGGGATCCCGTCTCCCCACTTCGTCTCTCCCCTTACTCGCACCCCCCAGGAGGACCCCCCCGCCCTCTCCCCAGCCCCGTGACTCCCGGGGGACCGCCGGGGTTTTCCTCCCGCGCCCACGTAGGGCTCCGTGGAAAGGTTGCGGCCTGCAGCGCAGCCCGCCCCGTCCCCCTCCTAGCAGGGCGCAGGGACACGCTGCCGCCCAGACGCCGCAAGCCCACCCCGCAGACCTGGGGCGGGAAGACTGAGGCGGGGTGGGGCGGGCAGGCGCGAGCCCGGGCTCCCAGCCCCGGGGGGCAGGGGAGTCACCGCGCCTGCAGCTTCGGGAGAACCGGGAGGTGGCGGGTCCTGGCCCTTGGCCGGACAGTTTCGGTTTAGAGGCAAAGCACAGCCCCGGGGCCAAGCCCAGCTGGGCTGGGAGCATGACTTCCGCGGGTTTTTTGCTTGTTGATCTTAGTTTGGGGAAAGAAAAACTTTTTTTCCTGTAGTGCAGTGAGGAAGCCTGTCCCTGTCCCGGGAGGGGGCCGCCTGGGTGCGGTGGAAGGCCCCTCCCTGGGGGTGTCCGGAGGAGCGCTCCCTGCAAGCCCGGCCCTGCCAGGGCCGCTGCGAGCCCTGAGCCCGCCGCTGTCCAGGTGCCCCCCTGACCTCTCCGGACCTGGGGCTGGCGGCGGCTGGGGGGGGCTGCTGCAGCCTGCTTCCCAGGGTGCGTCTCTCTAGGCCCGGAGCTTGGGGCCGGCTCCAGCACAGCCCGAAACAGCTGCAGCACAGCAGCCAGGTTTCGTAATAAACCGGTCTTTTAATTGCTATGGGGCAGGAGGAGGGAGGATTAAAAAAAAAAAAAATAAAAAAAAGAGGCCAAGGTTTGTTGGCGAGGTTGGCGCCGGCTGCAGAGAGAAGAGGTACTGTTTCTGCAGCGGAGCCGGGCTGCTAGCAGCGACTTAGGTAACACTTCCTGGTGAGCCTGCGGAGGCTTGGGGGGCAGTGCTGCTGGGGCGCAAGGGGGGGCGGCGCAGAGGTCCTGGCCTCAGAGGTGGCAAAAACACAAGAACCCAGAAGCTTTAGAAGTTTATTACAAGGTCACTGTAGAAGTAAAAATATATGTATCTGTAAGCTTTCGAGCTCTCTCAGTGGTTCAAGTAACAAGTGCAAGTAACAAAATAGATGGTCCTCCACGTTTGCAAACTGGGAGTTCATGGGTACAGAGCAAGGTCAGCCCCAGCTCCCAAGTCCCCAAGTCTCGTCCTGCCAAGGGCGCAGACCCTCGCGCCCGCGAGTCCCATGCAGATGGCAGCGCCGGTCTCAAGACGGGTGGGGACGTCGGTCTCCCTCCACCCCGAGTGTGGGGTCCCGGCCCTCCACTGTGGGGGAGGCCGCGGCTCCCCCACTCCAACTGCTCTGTCGCAGAGCCTGAGCTCCAGCTTCCCCTCTCCTGCTGGCCCGGGTCCCCCTCTTCTGTCTCGCGGGGGCCCCAGCGGGTGCTGCTCCCGGCTCACCGCCCTGGGGGCGGCTGCGTGCTCCCCTCTTCTCCGATGATTCTGCCCCCACGGTCGCACAGGTTGGGTTGTTTTGGGGGGTTGTTCTGGGGGGGAGGGGCCAAATATTTATTTTATTTTTGGTTTTGGTAGCAACCCAGCAGGTTCCGATGCCGGGATGGGTCTCAGCGCTCCTGGAGGGAGATGTAGGGAACCCACTGGTTGTTGCCTCGGCTCTCTTCGCAGTAACTGGCGACCTCCACCAGGCCGTGGCTTTTCCAGGCATCTGTGTGAGGGTTCTGCGGCGGGGGGAAAGAAGGGGTTCAGTGGGAGCCCCAGGAGTGGGCAGGGAGCCTCCCTCTCCCAGGGCCCCTCTGGGGAAAACAGGCCAGCTCAAAATAGCTCCCCCTAGGAGGAGGGCCGGCCAGGGCTGCCCACGGGACGTTCCGAGCGTGGCTGAGCGCTGAGCTGGGGCGAGGCTGGCGGCTCAACTTTGTTGACAAACAGACCCCAGGTGCCCGGGCAGGGTGGGGCACGTCCCAGGCCCAACTCACCGTGACCAGGAGGCAGTGCAGGTCTCGGGGCTCGGTGGTGCCCTGGGTCTCCGCTGGCTCGCCCAGCAGCTGGGCCAGACGCTGCATGCCTGAGACCCGGACGATGTTAATGTCGTTGTCACAGCAGAAGGACTGGATGAGCGTGAAGTGGATCTGCAGGGCGATGTCATCCTCCTCCTCCTCATCAATGGCCAGAAGGCACAGGACCACACTGTCAGGGTCCCTAAGGGGGCCAGAGGAAGGAGAGGGGTCAGCTGGGGGCTGAGGAAAAGCCACTGAGGGCAAGGGAGTTTCGAAAAGCAAAGAGAAACCGAAGGTGCCGAAGGGATCGCATGTGCATGCAGGGGGGAGGCGAGGTGGGAAGACGCACGTTTTGAGATATCTGGGGAGAAGCGCAGGAGCAAATATGGTGGTGGGCACTTGCAAACGTCGCAGTCAGGATACTGCAACCCACCTCCCAAAGCAAGCACAGAGGCCCTCGCTCCACAGCGGGACGCGTGGGGTAAATCCTAGCCCTGCGCGAGAGAGGGGTGCAGCGGGGGGGGGGTGCAGAGCGGAGGGGGTCCCCACCCGCGCCCAGTCCGGGGACGGTGTGTGACTCACACATTCATCAACTTGGCTGACTCGTACACCCCCACGGTGAGGCGGTCCTGGCACTGCGCGGCCACCAGCAGCTCCTCCACCGCGGCGCTCACGGTCTGCATCCTGGGGTCAGGAGAGAAGGAGGGTCAGCGCTCCGCCGGGCCGGCCACCGATCGATCGGGACCCCGACCGGCCCGGCTGACCTCAGGGGGCCACAGCCCGGGCTACTTACTTCTGCGCCGCGTTGTCGCACGCCACGAGCTCTTCCAACGTCATGTTGCAGTTATAATCCACAGTGGAAAGCAGCCCAGACAGTCCCGAGCGAGAAAACGCAAAATCCGAGGCCGCAAAGCCCAAAACCTTCCCACGGAGCCCGCGCGCTCGTTCGAGACCTTCGGAAGGCAGCGAAATCCTCCCCCAAAGAAGGGGGCGAAAAAGGCAAAATCCTCAGCAAGAGTAATCCGCAGGGCTGCGAGGAAGCGGATCGCGTCCGCGGCTTCGGCGATCTGAGCCCGCGGCCGCAGGCGCGGACGTTTATAGACTCGCGGCCGGAGGCGTGGCCTCGGCGGCGCGTCCGCCCCTCCTATTGGCGAGCCAACAAAGGCGAGGGAAAGGCCCTCTGCGGTTGGCCGACGCGGGCAGGGGGCGGAGCGCCGCGCAGGGGGGGCGCCCACGTGGGGGCGAGAGCCGGGAGGAGGGCGCGGGGAGGGGCGGCGGGGAGCGTGAGTGCCAGAAAAGAAAAAAAAAGCAGAAGTTTTCCTCCTGATTTCCCGGCAGTTGCACCGCGTTTCGGGGCGCGCGCGGGATTTCCAGCGCGCAAGGCCGGCGCAGACTCTCGGGGTGGGGGGTGGCCTGGAATCCCCTCCTGGTCCCGGGAGAGTCCCCGGCCCGCGCCTTTCCCAAGTTCTGCTGAGGGCCTGCAGGAGGAGGGGGCCCAGTTTGCAGTCCGATCCCTCCCAGGCGGTGTGTGTGCGGGGGAGGGGGTGGCTGACTGCGGGGACCCCAAACGCTGAGTGACTTAACCTCTCCGGGACCCTGTGTCCCAACCTAATGGCCCCGCGACGCCGGCCTCCCCGGTTTGGAGGGAGCGTTAAGTGCAGTAAGAGGTACACAGTGATCGATAGACGGCGGCCGTCGCAGGAGGCCGCTTGGAGGCCCCCCCAAGACTGCGAGCTGCGCAGGCGGCCTCTGTGTCACCTGCCCCAGGAGAATGCGTCCCGGCCGCATGGAGTTGCAGGAAGCATGACATAAAATGAGGGGTACACAGTAAGCGTTCAATAAATGTCAGCCGGCGGTAGCGGCCGCCGCCACGAGGTCCGCAAAAGTAAGGGCTGCACAGCCCCAGGCACTCTAGGGACCAGACGGTCGCCCCCTCCTCACCCCCCGCGAGTTTCAGGGTGGAGCGCGCGTGGGAGGCGCAGGTGGCGGGGCTGCGGCCCGCCCCGCGCCCCCTGGCGGCGACTCGCGCTTCACGCTCCGACCGGCCTCCGCACCTGACCGCGCAGAGACGCCGGCGGCCGAGGAAGCCCGGGCGGGACAGTGCGTGCTTGCGGGGCGCGCGGCCACATGGCGTCCGCGGGCAGGGACGGTGGCCGCTCTGACTCCTCCTTCCGGATGGACGCTGGTATACACCGAGCGCGGACCGCGCACCGGGCTCCCGGCATCGTGGTTCATTTCTTTGTCGAAGACCCAAGAAGCAGGGTCCATACTTATCTGCATTAGACGAAAGGGGAAACTGAGGCTTGCGGAGACCACCACGCCCCCAAGCCACTGGCCATTGGTGTTGAAGCCACACGTGTGCGACAAGCACGGCCGCACTCAGGGGCTGCCGCCGGCCTCCCGGTCTCCCGGGGAAGGCAGTTCACGAGCCTGGCTGGCAGGCCAGCGTGGGATGGCCTCCCACGGGCGATCGGGGGCTCCCGGCTGACTCACAGCTGCGTCCCCTCCCCCGCCAGCCTGGGGTCTGGCCTCAGCCCGGCGGCTCGGTTCCCCCGACTCCCCGGCCCGCGGTCCGGCTGACGCATCGCGCCGCCTCCGCGCCGCCCACCGTGGGGGCGCGAAATGTCCCCGGAGCTGAGAGGCGTTCTGGCGCCACCTGGTGACCACATCAGTCTTTGCGCCCGACGCGCCGGAAGGGACGGACGGGGGAGGGGGTGGGGGAGGAGAGGAGAGGGAGAGGAATCAGGACTGGAGTGACAGTTACAGCATTTTGGATACACAGTATCTTACATGTGCAACACATGACTTACAGACGTCGTGAAGTCGAGTCACAGACCCGACTACCGCTCGGGTGCGCCTGGCTTACCTCTTACTGCGGTAGAATTCATTGTGATCGTTTGTAAACGTGCCATTCAGCAGCGATCAGACCGTCATCACTATGTAGATCCAAAACTCTGTACCCACTCAGCAGGAACCCAGACCCTGGCCCCCAGCATTCCGCTTTCTGTCTCCGTGGCTTGCCTGTTTTAGGGGCCTCCTATAAATGCAATCAGACCGTGTGTGTCCTTCTGTGTCTGGCTCGTTTCACAGAGCACAACGTCCTTAAGGTTCATCTACAGTGTAGCAGGAGTCCGGATTTCCTTCCTTCCCCCCCCCCCCTTTTTTTTTTCTTTTTAGTAAACTCCAGCCCCAGGTGGGGTTGGTCTCACCACCCCAAGATCAAGAGTCACATGCTCTATGAACTGAGCCATCCAGGTGCCCCAGGATATCCTTACTTTCTTTTTCAAGACCTTATTGATTTACTTATTTATTAGAATGAGAGAGAGAGCAAGCACAAGCAGGGGGACGATCAGAGGGAGAGGGAGGAGGAGACCCCACACCCAGGGAGACTCTGACAGGGGGGTAATCCAATGAGCGCCAGTGAAATCGGGATTGGCCGCTGGACCAGCGGAGCCTGCCAGGCGCCCCTTAACGCTGGGTGATACTGCAGGGTCTGGTCCCACCACGGTTTGCTTATCCATTCATCCGCTGATGGACACTTGAGTTGCTTCCGCCTTTTGGCTGTTCTGGATGCCTATTGTCATCAGTAAAGTCTTTTGTTGTTGTTTTAAGATTTTATTTATTTATTTGACAGAGATCACAAGCAGGCAGAGAGGCAGGCAGAGAGAGAAGAGGAAGCAGGCTCTCCTCGGAGCAGAAAGCCCGATGCGGGGCTCGATCCCAGGACCCTGAGATGATGACCTGAGCTGAAGGCAGAGGCTTTAACCCGCTGAGGCACCCAGGCGCCCCTGTCATCAGTAAAATCTTAATGGAACCAGGACATGGGATTGGGGTAAGGAAACTGGGGCACTTGCCTCAGGCACAACTTTTAAGGGAATGCCACAAAACTCAGTCATCAAGATCAACTGTATTCTAAAGCAGTATTCTTTACAAAATCAAAACAGATGCAAAATAAAACACCCCACCAATGGAAGACAAAATATTAAGATTTTAAATATCCAGTAGGGCAGGGACTAGGGGCAGGGCAGGGAAGTGAGCTCTGCAGGTACATCAGATCCTCTCTTTATTTATAATTGTCCTTTTTTTTTGTTCACCATAGATTTTTTTGGCACTGATTTTGATTTTTTAAAATATGTATCTTTGGGTGCCTGGGTGGCTCAGCGGGTTAAGCCTCTGCCTTCGGCTCAGGTCATAATCCCAGGATCCCTTTCTCTCTGCCTGCCTCTCTGCCTACTTGTGATCTCTGTCAAATAAGTAAATAAAATCTTTAAAAACATAAAAATAAAATAAAATATGTATCTTGATGATTGAGATTTTGGTGTCCCCTTAAATTTTGTTCCCAAGACAAGGGACTCACTCACCTTGCCTTAGACCCAGGCCTTGAAGACGTCCCTCTCGGCACCAAGAAGAGCTGACTGCGTCTGTTGGGGGTGAGACCACAGCCCCCCCACCCCGTGGGAGAATAAGTGAGTCCGGGGACTTCCCCAGCGAGGGAAATGGGCATGTCCGTATCCACCTCAAAAATGAGACCCTTTGGGGCGCCTGGGTGGCTCCGTGGTTGGGCATCTGACTTGAACTCAGGTCATGATCCCAGGGTCCTGGGATCAAGCCCCGTGTCAGGCTCCCTGCTTGGCGGGAAGCCTGCTTCTCCCTCTGGCACTCCCCCTGCTTGTGTGCTCTCTCTCTCTGTGTCTTTCTGTCAAATAAATAAATAAAATCTTTATTTATTTATTTATTTTTAAAGAATTTATTTATTTATTTGACAGACAGAGATCACAAGGAGGCAGAGAGGCAGGCAGAGAGAGAGGAGGAAGCAGGCTCCCTGCTGAGCAGAGAGCCCGAGATGCGGGGCTGGATGCGGGGCTTGATGCGGGGCTCAATCCCAGGACCCTGGGATCATGACCTGAGCAGAAAGCAGAGGCTTTAACCCACTGAGCCACCAAGGCCCCCAATAAAATCCTTTTTTAAAAAAGTGAGACCCTTAAAAAAGAGAGAGACTCTTTGTCTCAAGAATCAATAAATGCAACCACATTTTTAAAAGATTTTATGTATTTATTTGTCAGAGAGAGAGAGTGAGCACAAGCAGAGGGAGCAGCA
Organism: Mustela nigripes; assembly: GCF_022355385.1. NCBI lineage: Eukaryota > Metazoa > Chordata > Mammalia > Carnivora > Mustelidae > Mustela > Mustela nigripes. Next base: position 1,567,183 of record NC_081558.1, on the reverse strand, counting down.
GGCAGAGGGAGAAGCGGGCTCCCTGCTGAGCTGGGAACCCCAGGACCCTGGGATCACGACCTGAGCCCAAGACAGATGCTTAACCATCCACGCACCCCTGGAACCCCATTTTTTGTAATGTTGCATTGGTTGAAGGTACTAGTAAGACCGAACTTTTATCAGGTGCTTACTACGTGCTGGGCATTTGGTAAGCAGTCTCTCTGCTGGGGGCTCACTCCGCGTTCCCTCCCCGCTAAGTGGCACTTCGCAGCTCGGCCAAGTTCACAGAGGAAGGAAGAGAGACGTGGAAAGACAGTGTTATTCGTTCAAGGGCACAGAGCTCAGAGTTCCCTGAGGATATCTCCAGATCCTCCAAATATCCCAAGACCCCAGAGGTTAGGACTGGATGTTTGGAGCCTCGAGGGAAAGGACAGGGAGCGGTGGGGGGCCAGGGGGCCAGGAGGATGGAGGAAACCAGACCGGGAAGGAGACAAAACAGCGGGAGTGCGGAAGGATGCGTGTTTTCCTGGTGAAGAGGGGAGGCGGCCTGCCAGGCAGAGGATACAGCCTGACGGTTCAGGAAGAGGCTGATTCCTAGGAAGGGTCTGGACATGGATTCTTTGAAGCTCTGCTTTGCTCTGGCTAAGAGGGCAGGCCCAGGGGGCAGAAAGCATTGACATTGTGGGGTGCAAAATTTAAGGGTGCGACAAAAAAACTCAGTCACGAGGACGGCTAATCTTTTTTCTCTCACTTTAAAAATTGAGATCTAACTCTCATACCACAAAACTCACCCTCTTACAGTGTCCAGCTCAGTGCGTTTTGCACAGTGAAAAGCTAGAGCGGCTATTACCTCTGGTCCAGAATGAGAGAAACGTCTCAATACCATAGTTTGACTCCAACGACTGCTCCCCAAAGTCCGGGCTGGGTGGGATGGTAAAATGCGCGTCTAGGCGGGATCATTGATGGGAGACCCAGCCAAAAGGGGAAAACCAGCATGATTGATCTGCCCTGATTGAAAATTTTGATTCAATGTATCCATGGATTTCTTTCTTTTTTTCCCTTTGCTTTACTTTCTTAAAAGCATCAAAATCTCACTGCTCATCCTGAGTTTCTGCTTCACCCAAGTCCAGGCTCTGCTTCTTGGGACTCTGCCTTTAAACCCGCCCTCACCGCCCCCTCCCCCC
>NC_081558.1:1562048-1565920 GCF_022355385.1 Mustela nigripes | reverse complement strand
GGGGGGGGGGGGAATCCAGGCTCGAATGCCTCAGAAGGGAAGGCGGGCCTGGGGTGGATGTGGGGACAGGGGGGCCGCCTGGAGGTCTCCATCGTTACGGGAGGTGTTAAGGTTCCCGGCGCCTGAGGCCCCGACCTCCCGTGGGTCGGTCCTTGGAGGCGGGGCCTCGGGGGGGCGGTCCTGAGGGCGGAGCCCCGCAGTGGACTAGTGGCCTTATAAGGAGAGGAAGAGAGATCGGCACCTTCCAGACCATGGGAGGGCGTGGTGTGAACCTGAGGACTGCAGCGGGTGAGGCCTACCCTGCCGGGGCCTAATCCCCCGCTTCCAACTTCCAGGACCTCCAGTGACTGTGGCTCAACTCCCTAGCCTACGCGGTTTTGTTATGGTGGCCTGAGCTGAGCCGGAGGGGGTGCGAGGGGCGTGGGGCATGGACAGAGCCTCCCAAAGGGCCGATGGAAGGGGTGGGCTGACCAAGGAGGCTCTGATTGCTCGGCTTTGAATCCCCGCCTTCTTCCTGTCCCGCTGTGGGCCCTTGGGTGCGCCAGTCCCCTGCTCCACTCCCGTGCCTCAGTTTCCCTCGCTGCTAACGGATATCATAGCATCATCCAGGATTGTTCCGAGCACCAAAGAATTCCTTCTGGCCCACACTTACAAGAGGGCTCCTTAAGCGCTGCAACTTTCTCTAACTTTTAGGCACTGATTGAAGGCCCAAGGGATGCTGATATGGCGTCAGGGGCGGGCACCCCACTTTGGGTGGAGAGGTCAGGGGAGATGACACTTGAGCTGAGACCTGAGTGACATAAAGCAGCCAGGCTGGGGAAGCATGAAGCAAGAGTGCTTCTAGCACAACTCGTGCAAACGTCCTGGGGTGGGGCTGTGCCTGGAATGTTTGAGGAGCCCCCAGGAGGCCCGGGTGGCTGGAGCCGAGTTAGTGAGGGGCAGAGGTGGGGGAGATGCGATCAGAGAGGTGGGCCTTGGGATCTGCGGTGGGGGTGGGGGTGGGGCATCTGGATGTGCCAGGAAGTCTCTGGCAAGTTTGAAGAAGGAGAAGAGCTGGCCTCTGACATCATGGGTTGTTGTTTTTTTTTTTTTTTTTTTGCAGAGATGAACAAGATGTGATTCCTGTCCCTAAGGAGAGGCTTCCGGGTGGATGTGAGTCATCCTCTGAAGCTGGAGGTGTTGGTAAGACAGGACGGGCTACAAGGAGGTGGGGTTGATCCTGCAGGCGGTGGAGGTGACAAGAGCAGGGGTCAGGAGGTGAGGAGGCCAGGCAGGTTCGGGGACTGCTGAGGAGGAGGGAGGGCGGGGTCGGGGAGGGGTGGGCTGGCGGGCAGCAGGTGGCCTGGACGCCTGCCAGCTGCGACATCCTAGAGAGGGGTGGAGGGGGTTCTGCTCTGAGGTCACACTCACCTGGATCGAACCCCATCTGCACCCCTGCTGCATCCTTGACTTGAGGACTTAACCTCTAACTCCCACTTTTCGGGGAAGGATCCGGCTAGTGAAAGGGTTGCCTAGAAGATGTGTGGCACACAGGAAGCGCTCCTCATACCCCTGCCCTGCCCTGCCGGGGTGACCTGGCAATCCACCGGCGGCCACCCTCTCCCTCCCCGGACTCCCATGTCCCCCAGCTGGCCCCCTGCTGCTGTGCTCAGGTCCCTCGTCTGGTCGCCCTCCCCAGATGAAGCACCACCGGGAACCCTTCCTGCTGCCCTTTGAATGTGCGGAACGTGGTCTTGCACCCAGACCTTTGCCCGTTCCTCTCCCTGGAACCCCCTTCCAGCCCCGGGTCATCTTGCCCCGCCCCCCTCTCAGCGGGACTTCCCCTGACCCCCCAAGATGTTTCACACAGCCCTCCCCGGTGCATTCCATGCCCCCCTCTTTCCTTCTTAGCAGTTAGTGTCCTGGAACACGCTGCTGTCTTCCTTTCCCGACATCACTGTTACCGCGCCCTAACGTGGGCTCCGCGCCCTGCAGTGTTTCCAGAGCACAGCAGGTGCGCAGTAAAGCTGTGCTGGTTGCACGACTGCAGGGCTCCCGTCACAACTGCAGGGAGAAGTGAGATGTCGTGTTCCGCGCAGAGGTCTCACAGGACCGCAGACTGTCCGAGACCATCGCCAACGCTGCCTCGTTGGCTGGAGGGCTGGTACTTCTCCGGTGCTTAGCCAATCGCTTGGCTGGAGGGCACCGTCCCCAGAGACCTCTCTCAACTCGGACCCCAGGGGCGAGCTGGGGCGGGGGTAGGGGTGGGCCGTGACCCCCAGAACCTCGGGGGGCCTCGGAAGAGTGCCGGCTTCACACCCATAGTGTAGCTGTCTCTGGGGCTCCACAAACAAATACACCAAAGGACATGGGTCTATTCTCTCCGCATTCTGGAGAGCAGAGGTCCAAGGTCAAGGTGGCCGCTGGACTGTGGAAGTTCCCAGGGAGAATCTGTCCTGGGCCCCTCTGGTGGTGCTGGTTCTCCTTGGCTCACAGATGCCTGGCTCCCACCTGCCTCTGTCTGGACCTGCACTTGTCCCTGAGTGCCTCTGTGTCTTCACAAGGACCCCAGGCACCGGCTTCGGGGCCCACCTGAATCCCAGTGACCTCCTCTTAATTTAACCAATTGTATCTGCAAAGACCCTATTCCCAAGTGAGGTCCCACTCATGGGTTCCGAGTGGGCAGGAGTTTGCGGTGGGGAGACACCATTTGCTCCAACACCCAGCAAAGATTCGGGGCTCGCAGGCTGGAGGAGAGCCAGACGCGCAGACAGGCCGGGTGGGGTGGGGGTCCCCTCCGCTCCCCGGCCCTCAGCGGCTAACTCCTCAACTCCAGCTCCGGGGCAGATCTCGAATCCCTCTCCTCCGGCCTCCGGAGGCACCACCCCCGAGCCTGCTTCTAACATTTGTGGGACCCAGAGCAAGAATTCGGGGGGCACACCCAAAACCCACCTCTCAGGGTTCAAAAGCCTGTGCACCAAATAAGAAAATGCCGCCCAAGCGTGTTCTGTCCTCCCATCGGGACAAATGCTCTGGGGATGAGAGACGCGTGTCAGGACCGTCAGCTTCACGGTCACGGGGATGGTTACAATAGGAAACACAGGTGATAACCAGGGCTGGGAAGGATGTGGAGACATCGGGACCCTCGCACGCGCATGCGCTGGTCGGAACGTGAAGTAGCGCAGCCACTGTGGAAAAGTCTGGTAGGGGCTCCTGGGGGGCTCAGTGGGTTAAGCCTCTGCCTTGGGCTTAGGTCCTGATCTCAGGGTCCTGGGATCGAGTCCCTGCATCGGGCTCTCTGCTCAGCGGGGAGCCTGCTTCCCCACCTCTCTCTGCCTGCCTCTCCGCCTACTTGTGATCTCTGTCTGTCAAATGAATGAATAAAATTCTTTAAAAAAAAAAGAAAAGTCAAGTCTGGGAGCTCCTGCAAGGGGCGAGTGTGGAATCACCATCTGACCTGCCCAGTCCACCCTGGGGAGCTGAGAGCCGTGTCTGCGCAAAAGCCTACGTACGAGTGTTAATAGCAGCAGCGTTTGTGACGTCCAAAACGGGGCATCAGCCCAGACGTCCATCAGCTGATGACGGGTGAAAACGTGGTCATTCACCCACACCCCAGAATTCAGTCACCCACGAACAGGGGCGAGACGTCTATGTGCTGCCCCGGGGACGGACTCCGAGTCCACGACGCTCAGGGAGGGAACCCAGACAGATGGCCACACGGGGTGTGAGTCCACGCGAGTGACATGCTCAGATCGGGCTCCTCCACGGACAGGAAGGGGGCTCGTGGGGGCTGGGGGCTGGGGGAAGGGAAGGAATGGGGCCTCTTTGGGGGTTGATAGAACATTCGAAGGTTGATTGTGGTGAATATAGTACAGCTGTGAATGTGGAAAAAA
>NC_081558.1:1506113-1562043 GCF_022355385.1 Mustela nigripes | reverse complement strand
AACAACCACTGAACTGTGCCCTTGAGGGCGTGAATTGTATGGTATGTTAATTACATCTCAATAAAGTTGTTAGGAAAAAAGAAAAGCCCAGCGGCAGGGCCTGGTCCCATTCCCCCTCCCCTTCAGCACATCTGGGCTGCATCTGTGACTCGCTGACCACTGGGGCACGAGAGAAGGGGCCCTGCCTGAGGCAGGCCTAACTTTCAAGAGGCCTGGAGCTCCTGTCCGGTTCTCGGGGCTCCTGGGATCCCATCTAAGAAGTCCCACTGGCCGCAGCCCCGGGGACGTGTGACCACACAGAAGGGGAGAGAGGCTGCCTGAGGCCCCAGCCCGGCCCACCTGCGAGTTTGACGCCACCAGTGACTCCCGTCAGCCCTGCATGGGACAGAAGAGCCACTCGGCTGAGCCCCATTCCCAGCTCCCAGGACTGTGAGTGGTAATAAAGTCTGGGGGCCGCTGGTTACACGGAGATAGCCCAGGACTCACCCCTTCAAACCCTCCCGGCAAGCCTGCTTCACAGTTACAGCTCTCCGTTCCTCGGGGCTCTGCCCCGGCCTCGGGGGCATGGAGAGAGCCGACCTCGGTCCCCGCCGCCTGCCTCTGATTCTCTCCCGGCAGTTTGTTCGCTGTGAGAAGGGTCCTCGCCTGCACACAGGTGGCAGCTCAGCGCGCCCATCCTCTCCCTCTCCCCCCGCAGAAGCCGGCCAGCTGCCCTTTGCTACCGGAGTCCGGGGAGTGTGCCCTTGGGAGGCTGCCCGAGAGGGTGAGATCCGCCCCGTGCCGGAAACAGGTGATTCTGAGTCCAGGGCATTGGGGTGACGTGTAGAAGAGGAGGTGTAGAGAGAGGTTCGGAAAGGTCCACGGGCCAGGTCCAACTGCACCACCGGCCACCACGCAGGCCGCTGCAGACCCGGCCCCGGGGGCTTTCCCAGCCTCCGTGTCACCTGCGCTGGCCGGTGGCAAGCCGCTGTGTGTGGCTACTGAGCCCTTAAAATATGGCTGGTGTGACTGAGAAACGCCTTTTATTTTTATTTTTTTTTAAGATTTTATTTATTTATTTGACAGACAGAGATCACAAATAGAGAGGCAGGCAGAGAGAGAGGAGGAAGCAGGCTCCCTGCTGAGCAGAGAGCCCGTTGCGGGACTCGATCCCAGGACCCTGAGATCATGACCTGAGCCGAAGGCAGACGCTTAACCCACTGAGCCACCCAGGCGCCCCGCCTTTTATTTTTTTAAGTTTTATTTTTTTAAGTAATCTCTACACCCAACATAGTTCAAATGCACGACCCTGAGGTCAAGAGTCGCATGTTCTCCCAACTGAGCCGCTCAGCCATCCTGAAACCAAATTTTATTTTATTTTATTTATTTTTATTTTATTTATTTTTTAAAATACATACATCCCATTTTTTTTTAAAGATTTTTGTTTGTTTGTTTGTTTGTTTGACAGAGATCACAAGGAGGCAGAGAGGCAGGCAGAGACAGAGGGGGAAGCAGGTTTCCCACTGAGCAGAGAGCCCGATGCGGGGCTCGATCCCAGGACCTGGAGATCAGGACACTTAACCTCCTGAGCCACCCAGGTGCCCCTATTCTTTTTTTTTTTTTAATTGACATATAATTGACATATAACCATTGTGTAACCTTAGTGTGTACAATGTGTGCTGATTTGATACATTTAAATATCCCCACGTGATTAGCACCAGAGTTTACTTAGCACCTCTCTGAGGTCAGACGACTACCATTCCTCTTTTGTGGTAGGATAGTCTGTTTCTACTGGGACCACATTGCTCTGCATAGCAGTCCCAAGGAGGCTTTTTCTTTTTTATTTATTTGTTTTTCATTTTTGAAAGATGAAATCTATCAAACACAGAAACACCATCTATAACTTGTATGTCCGGCATATAGCATAGAACCTTCACAACCAGCAAGCTTACAAAATCAAATATGACCACCGTGTTGAAGCCCCACTGTCTCCACCTGTCCCCATGTGCCACCTCCGTCGCCAGACAAAACCTCTGTGTCTGCTTTTCCTTCCAATTCTATTGTGTTTGTAGGACCCCTAAATGACACATCGGCCAGGTCAGCCAGGTTCGGAATTCTCATAAACATGGTAGAATAGTGTCGGCTTTCTTCTGCGCTTTGCTTTCTTTGCACGATCTTATGTCTGGGAGGCCATTCTGTGGCTGGGTGTTCCCCAAGGCACTTTCCTCTTCACTGCTATATAATATTCCATAGCATAAATATACAGGGACCGTGGGTACATTGATGGATATTTGGGTTGTTTTTGGGTTTTGGTTCCCTATTACAACAAGCAGTGAGGGTTTCAAAACCCAAACGAGATCCTCTGTTATGGGATGAGGACTTGAGACAGCCCTCGGACAACAGCCTTTAAGACCCTGACACTCTCAGGCCTATAGACTGCAAGGACTTGAATCCTTCCATCAACAGTGTGAACCAGCTGGAAGGGCATTTTGGTGAAGCCCCGGCCAGAGGACCGAGCTAAACTGCATTCAGATTCCTGACCCTTGGAACCGGAGAGAAGAAATGGGAGTTGCTTTAAGCGTCTGCATTTGGGGCTACCTGTTACGCAGCAGTAGCTAGCTACTACGCCAATGTCTGATTACATGTTCATCTTAAAAGCTTCAAGTTGAGCAAAAATAAAATGGCTGCACTAAGCTTCGGTGAAGCTTGATTTTAAAGTAAGCTTTTCCTCTCTTCTGCAAACCTCCCCTCCTTCCTTCTTATCCTTCTGTTTCAGGAACCCAGAACCGCCACGAAAACGGCTGATAGCACAAACCCAATTCCTGCTAGATCCTGTGCTTCCCTGCAAAATGCCCCAGCGCCTTCCTTGGGGAGGGCCCGGGGTTTCTGAAGGCTGCCACCAGCCGTAGCCTCCTTTGCCGGGCATCCATCGCAATAAAGTTATCGTCTCTCTTTATCCCAAACTCTTGGCTTAGTGTTATTACGGTGGCCCGAAGCTCCAAGGTTGATTTTGGACATCTCCACCTGCTGGAAGTTCTCCCCCGGTGCCCTACCTGACCTGCAGGCCTAGACTCAGTGCTGGCCTGGTCCCGTCCCGTGGGAGGCTTTCTCTCCACACGTTCAGACCAGGAGGTTGAACTCCTCCTTCTCTCTCAGCTTCTCCAAGTCAAAGCCAGCCTTCTGCAGAGGGACCCACCCGATTTTAAACTGCATCCCCACATACCCCACTGACCCCCAACCCCTTCACCTTGTTTCCCCCCGTTTCCCGTCTTCCCATAGGGCATGTCATTCGCTTATTTGTGCTGCGTGTGTCTGTGTCCTGTCTCTCAGCTCCCCCCGTGCCCCCCTGCCCCCGAGCAGGGATCCTTGTTGGGGCCGAATTGCCCCAGCGCCAGTGCGTGGCTCGGGGAGAAGTTGGCCAGTATTCGTCCCTGTCTCCAATGCAGTCCGCTCCCTAAACCCAGGGCTGCCTGCCAGCCTCCGCCACCCCCTTCCCGCCCAGCTTCCACCTGCGATTATAGGTTCCAGCCCCCCAGGTCCCCGACGTCGGCTCCTAGACTCCAGGGTTAGCGCAGGGCTCTGGAACCAGGGGTCCGGAGGCCCCAGGGCCCTCCGTGCTCGGGAATGCGCGGCGCCGCCCAGCCAGGCTCCGGCGTCCGGCCCTTCCCCGGGCTCCGGAATCCCGGCCCCACAGATCCAGGCTCCGGAATTCAGGATCCGGGTTCTCGAGCCGGGCCCGGAGCCAGTGGCAGCCGTTGCACGGAGGTTTTTGAAAGATGTGGCGCCAAACCCTTCGCGGGGCGAGCGCGGCGACAGGAGGGGCGCGGAGCGCACGGCCGGGACGGGGCCTGGCGGGCAGCACGGTGCGGGCGCGGACCCTCGTACCCCGTCCCCGCACCCCCGTGCCCAGAGCAGACAGTCACCAGGGGCCGGCGGGTGGGGGGTTCGCGTCCCGCCTGCGCCCCGCCCCGCCCCGCTGGGGGTCCCGTGCCTTAGTTTCCCCCGCAGGCCTTGCCCCGGAGCGTCCTGCTGCGTGCCTGGCGGGGGCAGCCGGCGCAGGGGGCACCCAGCCTCGCGGGGCGGCGGGAGGGGGGGGAGCCCGGACCTCCGGCTCCGCAGAGGAGGGGGGCGGGGGCCTGGCAGCTGCGGTCCCCGCCCCGCCCGTCCAGCGCCAAAATTTGAAAATTGCGGTCACCTCCCAAACCGCGCGGGGAAGGGGGAGCCCAGGGCCCCACCCACGGGAAGCGCAGGGCTTTCTGGGACTTGGAGTCCAGCCCCCGGGGGTCCCGCGTGTGGGGTGGGGCGCGACGGGCACCCGAGGCCCGCCCAGCGCCAAGGGGTCGGGGTGGGGAGTAGGGGCCAGACTCGTTCTACACACGCGAGGGCTGAGGCCCAGGCCTGTCGGTGCAACCGCCGGGAGGGGACTGGCCTCCTGGCCCGGGAAAGACCGGGAGGCGTAGAGGGGCGAGAGGCGTTCGGGGCGGGGTGCGACCCTGCAGGGCCCTGAGCCGGGTGGGGGGTGGGGGGGGGGGGGGGGGAGGGACGGCCAGGACTCTGGGCTGCGGTCAGCTCAGTGGAGCTCTGGTGGGGAGGGGGCTGCAGCGAGGTCTGGGGGCGGGGAGGTCTGGCAAGGTGACCCCCTGCCACCCTCAAACCGCAGTCACTTTCCTCCCGCTCCCGCCCTGCCCCCTGCAGCATCACGGATTCGTTCTCGCATCCTACATCCTGCCACCATCTCTTCTGTTTGATGACGGCACAGGCAACGATACCGGGTTTCAAGCGCAAGGTCACTTTTTTTTTTTTTTTTTTTAAGATTTTATTTATTTATTTGACAGACAGAGATCACAAGTAGGCAGAGAGGCAGGCAGAGAGAGAGGAGGAAGCAGGCTCCCCGCTGAGCAGAGACCCTGGGATCACGACCTGAACCGAAGGCAGAGGCTTTAACCGGCTGAGCCACCCAGGTGTCAGTCCCATCAAGAGCAAGGTCTCTTTTGAGAAGGCAGCACAGTGACGGTCTAGCTGGGGACTGTTCCTGCTTGGGTTCTAAGGTGGGGCCCTTGACTCCTGGTGAGCGGGGAATTCAGAGTGAGTTTCAGGTGTTGGAGACAGGTGAGCATCCCGGCCCTCCGAGGGCTGGAAGGGCAATCACGGTCTCCGTGTGACATTTGCAGGAGTCCCCAAGCAAGGCCGTTTCAGCCCAATTCCCCAAGGTGGGATGTCTGGGAAGGAGGAGTTCTCCAGGCAAGTTCCAGGGTGAGGGGAAGGAAGTGGTTCTCCACTGGGGGCGATGGCAGGGGGAAGTGACTAGACATTTGGTTGTTTGGACTGGAGTGGGGCAGTGGTGCTGCTGGCATCAGGTGGAGGCTGGGGCGCCCAGAGGTGGTCCTCCACTTTCTGCCCCACCACAGAGAACAATGGGCCCAGGCCGTGTGCCGGACCAGCCCTACAGATTCCCCTCCAATGGGTGTCTTACATAAGTGGGATGCGGTACTATGTGGCCCTTTGTGCCCGGCTTCTTTCAGTGAGGTGTTTCTTTTCTTTTCTTAAACTGACCTGTCCTTGACATGTTACATTGTGGAAGTTGCAGGTGCAAGACCTGCCGATCTGAGGTTTGTGTACATTGTTGAAATGATCACAGTAGGTGCGGCTGGTATCAGTCAACGCACATAGTTACTTTCCGACCTACAATACAGTGTTATTAACTATAGCCACTGCGCTGTGCCTTATATCCCAGGGACTTACTTATTTTATAACTGGAAGTTTGTGTCTTTTGATGGCTTCGTCTGTGCTGCCCACCTCCCACCCCTCCACCGGCAACCTCCAGCAACCTGTTCTCTGCATCTGCGAGCTCAGTTATTTTTTAAAGTTAATTAATTTTTTTTTTTTTTCGTAATCTCTACAGCCAAGCTGGGGGCTTGGACTCACAACGCTGGAGTCGTATGCTCTTCCGGCTGAGCCAGCCTGGCGCCGCTGTGAGCTGTTATTTATCTTATCTTACCATTATTTTATTTTGATCGTACCTGTAAGTGACATCCCCGAGCGTGTGTGCGAGGTCCCTTCACCTTTCATTTTAATAGCACTCCAAGGAGGGAGGGAGATTGTACAAGTGGGGAAGGTGGGCACTGGAAAGAAGCCCGCTGTCCCTCGGGGGCGGGCTGGGAGTTGCAGGTCCCGGGGCCTGGCCCTGAACGCTGGCGGTTTCAGCAACAGCAATGCACAGAGCCGGAAGCCCGCTGGAGGCGAGAGGAACCTTGCCGGCGCGGGAAACTACAGCTCCCGGCTTGCCCCGCGCAGCCGCGACAGACTACAAGTCCCAGGCTGCTCCGCGGCGGCGGGCGCCGGGCGCCATCTTGGTCGGCGGCGCGGATTGAATGAGCCCGCCGCGCCGCGGCCGCCGTCCCGAGCCGCGCGGGCCCCGAGCCGCCGCCGCCGCCGCCGCCGCCGCCACCTCCGCCATGGCCACGCCGCTGCCCGGCCGCGGGGGCGGGCCCGCCACGCCGCTGTCGCCCACGCGCCTGTCGCGGCTGCAGGAGAAGGAGGAGCTGCGCGAGCTCAATGACCGCCTGGCGCACTACATCGACCGCGTCCGCGCGCTCGAGCTCGAGAACGACCGGCTGCTGCTCAAGATCTCCGAGAGGGAGGAGGTGACCACGCGCGAGGTGGGCGCGCGGCCGGGGCTCCGGCCTCTGGGGGTCCCCGGGGGTCCCCGTGCGCGAGAGGGGAGGCCGGGCAGGCCCCGCCCACCGGGGGGGTCCCCGGGGTTTCGGGGGGCCCTAGGGGCGCACGCGGGGCTGGGCCTCGGCCTCTGAGGGTAGCCGGGGAGCTTCGGGGGCCTCCCGGGGGTGAGGCTCGGAGGCCGGGCGGGCCCTGCCCACAGAGGGGGTCGTCAGAGGTCTCGGGGTGGGGGGGCCCAGGCGAGTGGTGCAGACTGGGGCAGTCTCGGAGGGCCGAGTCCGAGGGATTTTTCGGGGACCTCGGAACGAGGGGGGCGCACCCTGGAGCAGGCCCCGCCCACCGAAGGTTCCCGGGGCTTTTCGGGAGACCTGTGAGCGAGGGGTGCGCCCTGGGACAAGCCCCGCCCGCCGAGGGGCCCACAGAGGGGTTCGTGAGCCCACCGAGTGAGGAGCGCGGTCTGGGGTAGACCCGTCCTCTGAGGGATCCCCCAAGGGACCGGGGGCCCGTTGTGCGACTGGTGGATGGGGGGCAGGCCCGAGCCCTGAGTGGCCGGGGGGCATCTGGGGATCCCTCGGCCGGAGAGGGTGTGAGCCAGAGAAAGCCCCGCCCCTGAGGGAGAGGCGGAGAGTCTCCGGGCTACGTTAGGGTGTCCTGGCGTCCCTGGAGGAAATCTGGTGGGGTTCTGTGGTCTCAGAGGAGCCTGAGTTCAAGCTCTCAGAAGGGACCCCGAGGAGGGGTGGAGAGCCTCTGGGGGGGCCCACGGTGCTCTTCTTTGTGGAACTCTCCAGGGGTCCTGGGATGAATTCTGGGGTGTTGAGGGACTGGGGAGGTGGTTAGGCTGTAGGCTCCATCTCGTACTGGAACCTGGGGTAGGTGGGCACGTGAGGGGAGGGGGTCCGAAGCCTCGGGGTCCCATGGGAAATTTGAGAGGTTCTCACTTGGGGCCTGGGGCACCCACTTGGTGGATGGGCTGGAGCCTGGTGGGGGTGGAGAGATGTCTGGTCTTGGGGATTTAGCAGGAAGTTTGGGGTTCTAGGTGGGTCCTAGGGCTTCACTGCAGACTGAGGGAGAAGGGGCTGGGTAACCCCCACCCTCTAGGGGCATGGGAGGGCCTGTCTGGGGGTCCTGGGTGGGTTCTTCCCTTGCTTGGGGACTGTGGCTCCAACCCAACTCTCCCCCAGTTCCCAGGGGCCCCAGGCTCTTTTCTCACTTGGCTGGACCCCTGCTGGCCCCTTTCCAAACCCAAGTGTGATTGCGGGGAATCTGGATGGCCGGTGGGAGAGTGCTCACCTTGTGGTTCCCCCGAGGGCCCCCTAGGAGAGCCAGGCCCCTATCCTGACCGTGGGCCATGTGACAGTCGTGTGGGGGTCATTTCTGGGAGCCACTTACCCTTTGGGTGACCCTGGGCAAGTCATTTAAAACTCCCTGGGTCCCAGTGCCTCTTCTGTAAAATGGAGATGACAGCCCCCCTTTTGTTCTGGCTGGCTGGCCAGGCCTGTTGATGTGCGTTCTGTAGAATAAAGGATGGGCACCCCGAGGAACCGTGGGTTCTGTTGCCCCTGTTTAACAGTAGCCAGGACAGGAACGGCTCAGGAAGTGGCCTGGGTGACGCCGGGGAGGAAGAAGTTTCCCTGGAAGGTGGTGCTGTCGGTGTTGTGGGAGTGGGTGTGGGACTGGATTCGAGCTCTGATGCTCACTCGTGCAAAGTCCTTCAGTCTGTGTGACCTTGGGCAGGTTTTGTCATCCATCCCATGAGGCTAGAATTGTCTGCAGCCCCCCACCAGGTGGCCACCTTCCAGAGGGGCGCCTGAGTACTCGGGGTGCGGGTCCGGTTCCTGCCTGCCGGGGTGCCTTGTCTTTCTCCTGTTCTTGCATGGGTCTCCTGCAGGTGCGGCGAATGGCAGGCAGCTCTCTGAGGGTGATGGGCCTGGTGGGCATGGGAGCCCCCAGGCGCGGAGTGGGTGTTGTACCTAGAGTCCCAGCAGGAGGGCCTGGGGACCCGGATCTCTCTGGTCTGGGGAGGGGCCGTTCCCTTCCCAGCTGGAGAGGTGAGGTCTCCCGGTCTGAGGGCTCCTGGGAACAAAGGATGTGTTGCCACCAGTGGTAAACCTGCCCCGCCGTGGGCTCAGGGGTAGGCCTGGGGCTCCGGGTGTCCCCGGGCTGAGGGCCGGGTTACGGGCTGGAGCTGAGGACTTGCCACCAGCAGGTTCTCCTGGAGCCTCCAGCTGCCCCTGTGGCCAGGTGATCAGTGCTCCTGGGAACTGGGCAGTGGAGGGAGCTGGCGCCTGGGGAAGGAGGGGCGCTGGAGCAGGGGGCATGGGGTGTGTGTGCGTGTGTGTGTCAGGGCGCTGTCACAGGCTTTCAAAGCAACCTGGTAGTGGCCTTGGCTACAGTGGGGCCCAGGCTGGAGGGGCCCTGCAAAGTGGGTGAGCAGAAGCGGGGCGGGGGCTGGGACTGGACAGAGGCTCCAGGAGGGATGTGGGTGGAGCTGGGTGCCTGGTTCCCCCAGGAGGACGGTGGTCATCACGCTGGGGCGGTCATCACGCTGGGGCGCTCCTGGCCCATGGAGTGGGCGGGGGAGGGGTACTGCTCACTCCCATCCTCGCCCAGTGCTCAGGATGACCCCATCACAGAGATGTTCCAACCCCAGATCCCATTAGGAGAAGCCACTTAAGGAGCCCTTTGAAGATGCCTTTTACCGTGTCCTAAGCGTGCCGCAAGCCTGTAACAAAATCCGGACAGTGGAGGTGCACGAGGGACGCCGGAAGCTTCCAAGCCCTTGTCACCCTCCCGCACGTGCCGCATATGGGTCCCGCGGCCACTCTGTGCTGAAGAGCCACGTGCCCGTGTCCCCGGAGGGCTTCCAGAAGGGCTGGGGCCAGGCTCGATTTCTGTTCGAGCGAGGTCTTGGGTGCTGGCCGGGAGAGGGGGAGCCAGGAGGGAGAGGCAGTTCTCCAAGGAGCCTCCCACTTGGGTGTTAAGTTCCTTTGACCTTCGGTTTCTTTTCTCTCACCTGCCCAGGTGTCCTGTTGCTGCTGGGGGGTGGGGGGAGCTAGGAGGGCCCCCCTGGGTGGACCCTGGGAGCAGGGGCGGGGCGCGGTGAGCTGTGGGGGAGAAAGTAGCCCAATCGGCTGTCTGTCCGGGGATTTCCTGCAGAGCCGTGGTTCTCGGCTGGGAAGGGTTCATCCCCCGGAGACGCAGGAACAGGGAAAGGCCACCTCGGGTTATCTGGACACCCCCCCCCCCACCATGCTCCCCCTCCCTGGCCAACACATGCTAACACATTTGTTCATTCCTGGCGCTTGAATAATGCCGTAAAAGACAAAACAAAAGGCCCAGCCATCGGTCTCCCGTCAGCTGTGGCCGGGCTTCTGCAGGGGCCGTCACAGCGGCTGTCACAGGGGCCGTCGCAGGGTCCGGGCGGCCTGGGCCTGCCAGCAGAGCACCTGTTAGGGCTCTGAGAGACGCTCTGTGTGTGTGTCCTCCACAAGAGGTTTCTGAATCGTCCCAGGGCCACAGAGCGGGGTTGGCCGGTGTTCTCTGGAGGGCCGGAGTCTGCGTTTCCAGCTCTGGGGGCTGGAAGTCTCCACCGTGGCTCCTCAACTCAGCAGTGGGAGTGGAAGCTGCCGCAGACACTGTATACAGGAACGGGCCAGGCCGTGTGCCAATAAAGCTTTATTTACACACACTGAATGCCTGTCATCGGCCTGGGTCGCAAAGTCTCTGCTCCTTTCTTTCCCCCTCAGCCACGGACCGACGTGGAAACTACCCTGGGCTGCAGGCTGGACCCGCAGAGGGCGGGATGGGTTTGCCGCGGCCCGGAGCCCCCGGCCCGGCTGCGGAGGTGCCTCGGGAAGACGAAGGCACGAGCGTCCGCTCTGCGCTGCGGGAACCTCGTCCATGCGTCCGGGAACCTGTGCCCGCGTGGCCCGCACCTCCTCCCCGGGACCGAGAGCTGCAGGACGGGGCCGGCCAGACGCCCCAGAACCTGGGACTTGAGCCAGGACACTCGAGGGGACTGTGAGAGCGTGGCCTCAGAGCCCAGAGCAGTCAGGGCGAGCGAATCCAGGGGCGCCCAGAAGTCTCAGGCGTGGAGACAAACAATACGAGGTGTTTTCACTTACTCAACCTTGTGGAGTAAGTAAAGGGTCCGTGTCCCCCAGCACAGTTCCGTCAGCGTCTCACGCTCCTGTCTCGTCACAGTGGTTTTACCGGTGTTGACGCTGTAGCGACATCACGGGCTAACACCTGTGCTGTTTGGGGTCCTCAGTTTCCCCCGCTTCTCCGGCCCGGGACGCCCTGGGGACCTCACAGTGCTCAGCTGTCACGTCTCCTCGGGCCCCTCTGGACCGAGCGCGTTTCTGAGATTCCCAGGGCTCGATGTCCCCCAGTAGCCCTGAGGAGCGCTGGTCAGGAGTTTGGGGTCAGTCTGGTGTTTCCTCATGGTTAGGCCGGGCAGTGGGCCCAATGATATTTTAATGGTACGTTTAAAAGATTAAAATCCGTGGCGCACCGGGCTGGCTCCGTCCGTGGCGTGTGTGACTCCCGGTCTCAGAACTGTGAGTCTGAGCCCCGTGTTGGGGGTAGAGTTTACTTAAAAGAAAAATTAAAGGTCGTGCAAAAACCCCACTGGGAATGAAGTATCAAGAACTTACGTACAGGGCGCCTGGGTGGCTCAGTGGGTTAAGCCGCTGCCTTCTCGGCTCAGGTCATGATCTCAGGGTCCTGGGATCGAGCCCCGCATCGGGCTCTCTGCTCAGCAGGGAGCCTGCCTCCCTTCCTCTCTCTCTACCTGCCTCTTCGTCTACTTGTGATCTCTCTCTGTCAGGTAAATACATAAAATCTTTAAAAAAGAAAAAAAGAAAAAAAAAAAGAGAGAACTTACGTACAGTGTCACCACTGCTGGCTTCTCTTGCCCTATACCCCAGCCTGGCTCAGGGCTTGGTGGCCTTAGTGACTGTCGGTCACTAGTCATCCCGGGACCCCTGCCTCGTGAGGGGAAGGTGTGAGAGAAAGGGTGGGGGTCGGGGCCGGGGATCTTGTGCGCGCTCTCCCTCAGGCTTAGGAGAGTTCTGGAAGGTGAAACGGCAGGAGGCAGAACCAGGACACATGGTAAACCCAGGCTCGCTTGGAGACAGGAGCGGTCACTTTTGTGAACTGAGCCTGATTCCAGAATCCGGTTCCCAGAGGTGCAAACACCGGGCGTGGCCACAGGCGACCACCTCTGTGCGGGGGAGGAGCCTTGCTGTCCTGGGGTGGGTGGTGGCCGCAGCCAGGGGACAGGAGGGAGGAGGTGGTCTCTGCTCCCCCATCGCGTGTCCTCCTCTTGGGATCGCCCCCAGTGGACATCCTCTGCCCTGCACGTGATGGGTCCGCAGAGACCAGTTGCCTATTCCATGCCTCAGTTTCCCCATCTGTGAGATCGGGCCAGGAGCGCACACCCCGTCTCACCTGTGGGATGAAGTGACTGGGAGCTGCTGTCTTGAGGCCCAGGATGCCCAGGCCAGTGCGGGGCGCTCAGACTGGCTGTGAAAACCCCAACTCTTCTGAAGCGCACCCCCCCCCCCGCCCCCGGAGGCCCCTTGTCCCTGGGCAGCGGGATGCTGCTTACCTGACGTGCGGCAGGTCGTTGGCCGCTCCGGGCAGCCCCCTCCGCCCTGGGGCCTTCCTGTGGGAGGAGGGGTCCCGGCCACCCCTGCACCCCCCCACCTGCTGGCGTGTGGTTTCGTGGGAGGCAACGTGGTGCCACTTGGAGCGGCGGCTCTGTGTCGTACTCTGCGCCTGCAGGTCACTGAGCTGGAGTTCCCGGCGCCTGTGGTTCCGGCGCTCCGCAGCTCAGCGGCTAGTGCGTGGGGAGAGGTGCACAGCCGTCCCCTCCGACGTGGCTGCTTTCCCAAACGAAGCCCCGTCCCCATCGGTCGTCACCCCCAGCCCTCCTCAGCACCCCTGAGTCCCCTTCCTGTCCGTGGGGGAGCCTGGTCTGGGCGTGTCACACGCATGGACTCACACCCCACGTGCCCTTCTGTGTCTGGTTCCCTCCCTGCGCGTCGTGGGCTTGCGATCCGTCCCCAGGGCAGCGCGTTGGGGGCCCCGCCGCTGCTGGTGGCCGGGGACGCTCGTGCGTGTGGGGACACGTGTGTGCACCTGCCGGTCGGCGGGAGGACGCTGGGCTTGTTTATACCTCCTGGCTGCGGTGGGCCGAGCTGCGAACGCGCAGCTTCGTGTGCACGCGCGTGTTGCTTCTCCGGGCATGGAGGTCCCAGCTGTGGGGTCGCTGGGTTCCAGGGTCCGCTGCCCACCTGGCTGCCCGGCGCGGGCCCGTTTCCCACTCCTGCCCCGCCGCCCGCCGGGGCCTGAGGTTTCCTGGTATTGCCGCCCGCGGGGGCCTGAGGTTTCCCGGTACCGCCGCCCGTGTTTATTACTCTTTGTCTCTTTGACTCTGGCCGCCCTAGGGGGACCGGGGGCCCTCTCACGGCCCTAGTTTGGTTCCAGATGGTTTTAACACCCGTGCCTGGCCCTCTGCGTGCCGACGCGGGGGAAGGTTGGGTACGAGAAGGCGGCGAGAAGCATGAGCTGTGTGCGCCACTGGCGGGGGACCCGGGACCGGGAGAGCTCGGGCGGCTGGGGTGCCCCTGGGGTGGGGGTGGGGGGCCTCGGGAGGAGCCGTGTTCACGCCGGGATGGCCCATTGTTGGTGGGGAAGGGGGTCTGTCCTTGACCTGGGCCTGGCTGCCACCCCGCAGGTGAGCGGCATCAAGACGCTGTACGAGTCGGAGCTGGCGGACGCCCGCCGGGTGCTGGACGAGACTGCGCGGGAGCGGGCACGGCTGCAGATCGAGCTGGGGAAGCTGAAGGCGGAGCTGGAGGAGGCCAACAAGGGGTAGGCGTGCGGCCCTCGGGCACCCCGACACCGTCGTGTGGGCCGGGTGGGCTGGCCGCTGGCAGGGGTGTGCTCTGTGGCCCGGGCCTCCAGCCGGCCCTTCCCACCACCTTTGGTCCCCCAGCATCACTCAGCCCAGGGAAGCTTTTAAACACGAGTGGCTGGGGCACCTGGGTGGCTCAGTGGGTTAAAGCCTCTGCCTTCGGCTCAGGTCATGATCTCGGGGTCCTGGGATCGAGCCCCACATCGGGCTCTCTGCTCCACGGGGAGCCTGCTTCCTCCTCTCTCTGCCTCTCTGCTTACTTGTGGTCTGTATCAAATAAATAAATAAAATCTTTAAGAAATAAAAAATAAAAAGTAGACCTGAGTGGCTCCCCCAATTCCCTCAGGGAGAGGACGGCCCCGGGCCATGCAGCCCAGCCTCCCCTCTCTGCCCTGGGTCTGGGAGCCCCTGGTGTGCTACCCCGTCCCCACCGCCAGGCCGCGGGCCCCCACAGACCTTGGTGCACTGCCTCACGTGTGGCCTGGGGACCCTCATCCTCCAAGGCTCCTGTGGGGCTGTGGGGCCGCCCGCCTCCGTCCCCCCCACATCCGGGCTGCGGTCCCCGCTGGGCCGGGCCGGCAGCCTTCGGGCCTGGCCTTTTCTCTTCCGAAGTGCTGTGTCTTCTCTGGCTGCTCCGGAGACAGGCCCGTGCGCACGGCGTGGCCAGCCAGGTGCCATGGCGGGGATGGCACTAGTACTGGGTAGAGGACACCATGACGCCACGACGACCCCAGGCGGCCACCCGTGACCAGGGCTGGACTGTCACTGTCCCCGCCTCAGTGTGTGTGTTGGGGGTGGCAGACCGGGCCAGGCTTGTCCAGGATCCCTCAGGTTGGCAGGGACCTGGACCGAGGCCTGGCTCCCAAGTCCCGGTTCCCAGTCCCAGCTGCCGACAGAGTCACCTTCACGTTTGTGGGATGTTTTCCTTCCCCTCCATGTTTGGGTGTAGGCAGTTTTGTGTGTCTAGGGAAATGAGTGGAAAGGCCAGAGTTTCCAAAGTCTCTGCTCTGGTTTCCCCACCCAGTAGCGGGCGAGCTCCGCCGGCGTGACCCACACGCGGCACCCATGTAGTGTCACTAACCGGAGCCCGAGTCCACGTTAGGCTTCCCTCCCAGAGGGAGGTGCCTTCCACGAGCTTGGACACCTGCATCACGAAGATGCATCCGCCCTTATGGCTTCGCTGCCCTAAAGATCCTGTGTTCCCCTGTCCCTCTGTCCTGTCCCGTCCGGGCCACCGCGGTCTTGCCTTTTCTAGAACGTCCCAGACTCGGAGCCCCACGGTGTGTGGCCTCAGCCCAGCTCTGGCTCAGGGATGTGCCGCGGGTCCCTCCGTGGAGAGCCACTGGAGCGGAAGCGCGCGCGGGGTGGCCCCGCGGGGTCCGGAGCCTGGTCCTCGGCCAGGGAGTGATGCTAGACCCAGGGTAGACTGTAGCTCACCAGTTTCATAGGATTTTTTTGTTTTTTTGAAGATTTTTTGTTTTGTGAAGATTTTATTCATTTATTTGACAGACAGAGATGACAAGCAGAGAGGCAGGCAGAGAGAGGGGGTGGGGGTGGGTGGGGGTGGGAAGCAGGCTCCCTGCTGAGCAGAGAACCCGACACGGGGCTCGATCCCAGGACCCTGAGATCATGACCTGAGCCGAAGACAGAGTCTTAACCCACTGAGCCACCCAGGTGCCCCATGGTAGGTTTTTTAATTAAAAAAGGATTTGTGCTTCTGGGGGAAGATTGAGGTAATTCCAGGGTCAGCACTGCTTTCCCTGTAGCCCCTGAGGATTCCAGAAGCCTCCACATGCCTGGGACTCTGGGTGTGGCTCCTTGTCTAGGCCGAGAAGTCTTGACTTTTCCTGCTTTGTGGTCCCAGGTGCTCACTGGCGACAAAGTGGACAATGCACGCTCGTTTAAGGAGAAAAGTAGAAGTCTGCAGCAGGCTTCCCCCAAACAGACTGGGTGGCCGGTGTGAGCACCCACACGGCCTTCCGTAAACTCACAGTGGATGCCGGAGACACTGGCAGGGTTGGGCTTTGGAGGCCACAAGCCTCTCGTGGATGTCCCCCCAGAGTCATCAGATGTCGTCCACGCTGGCATTCTGTCCCAGCCACTGGGATGTTCCCGCACCCAGAACAGGTTCGCCAGGGGAGCCGTGGCTGAGGCAGGCCGGTCCCATGGCTCCGTGACAGCTTCTGTCCGCCGCTTCCCTCGGCCTGGTGCTGGGCGTGGCGGGCGGCAGACAGGACACAAGGAGCGGCCGGTGCAGCGGGGCTGGCGGGAGGGACTCTGCGCGTCTGGGCCGTCACTTTCAGCGGAGGCCCCTGCTCCCCTGGGAAGGCCTCCTCCGGCGGCCGCTCTCTGGCCAGCAGAGGCTGCAGGTGCTGGGCTCCGTTCCCTCACTTCCTGTCCCGCCGCAGGAGCCCTTCCCGAGCAGGGAGCCGGCCGCACTTAGGTCGAGTGGGTTCTCTTCCTAACCCGTTTATCAGCACATCCCGGCGAGGACAGGAGCGTGGGTGGCTGCGTGGAGGACCCGACCGATAGGTCACATGCTCCCACGCAACCCTCCAGGACTGGCCCACAGATGAGGAAGCCGCGTTCAGCTTGATGCTCGGGAGACGTGGCCCGTGGGAGTCCCTGGCGCCCCTGCTTTCTGGGCCGTTCTGTGGAGTTTGGCAGAATGCGAATATTGGCTGAAGGTGTTTAGAGATTTTCTGCATCAAGGTGGCAGGTTCACCCCCGCGGGAGAGCATGTGTTGGGCTTATTTGGTCAAGCCCCACGATGGGTTTAGAGGTTATTCAAATGAACTTAAAAAAAAAAAAACAAAAAACATTTTCCACATCACCTGATGCCTCTGTTCCTGTCACCCTGGCTTTGTGGCTGATCTTAAACTTGCCAGGTACACCTGACCCCAGGGCCTTTGCACTTCTGCTTCCTCTGCCTGAGTGCTCTCCTGGAAATAACAGATCTGTTTTTTTGGTTTTTTTTTTTTTTTTTTTTTTTTATCTGAGAGAGAGAGATCACAAGCAGGCAGAGAGGCAGGCAGAGAGAGGGGGAAGCAGTCTCCCCGCTGAGCAGGGAGCCCGATGCGGGGCTCAATCCCAGAACCCTGAGACCATGACCTGAGCCAAAGGCAGAAGCTTAACCCACTGAGCCACCCAGGCGCCCCTTGATCTGGCTCATTCTTAATGCTCCCCTCATCCAGGTCTGTTCCAGGGCGACCCTGGGCAGGGCTGTGCGCCTTGCAAGTGGGGTTCCCACGGGGTTCCCTCGTGGCTCGGGCTCCTCCCTCCCTTCCCTCCCCCTTCTCTGCCCTCCTGATGCGGTTCGCGGGCTTCACTGTCGGCTCCTCCCACGAGAAAGTTCCGCACCAGGAGAGCCCGGTGCTCCCAGGTGCATCTCTGGCGCGAGGGGGGCCGTCCCCACAAAGCAGGCTCTCGGTGACGGGTTCAGACGAGGAACTCGTTTTCCCAAAGCCCTGCAGAAGCTGCTCCAGGGGCTTAGGGTTTCGGTCCCGCCGCGGGCAGGAGAGCCAGGATCATGTGGCATAAGCTCAGGGGTGAGGACTGCGGGGACCCCGAGACCCTTATGGAGGATGGTGGTCAGAGGCGCGGCTGGAGCTCTGTGTTCTAGGGCTGCTGCTGAGGACACGGCAGCTTGGCCGCCGAAGCCACGGGTCCCTATGCCATCCGCCCCGCCCCCGCCTCGTGCAGCCGAAGCTGCGTCCCCAGCAGTTCTCACTGGGTGTGCGGTTGGGGGGCTGGCCCCAGGGATGCTGCTTGCCCCCCATAGCGCCCCTGTGTGAGTAGCACTTGGGGGAGACTGTCCCCTTGCTGGGGACGGCTCCCTCGGCTCCTGGGTGGGGGGTGGCGCGCATTCAACTCCTGGAAGGTGGCGAATTTCATTGAGAAACGACCAGGAGCCCCAGGCCCCAGGCCCGTGCTGCAGACAGCTGGGCATTAAAGAATCTGTTTGCCTCTTTAATGTCGCGGAAATCATCTCCTGGGGCGTCAGCTGAACCTGCTTGGAGAAGCGTATTAAGTTTACGAGCGAGATCAACTTTTCAAAGGGCAGCATTTTAACCTGCAACTTTACTAAATTCTATGGTTTTTTAAACATCGTTCTCCCCGACATGATTCTCCTCGTGTCCAAAAATTACACAAAATGACATTAAAGGGGCACCTGGGTGGCTCAGTGGGTGAAGCCTTTGCCATGGTCTCAGGGTCCTGGGATCGAGCCCTGCGTCGGGCTCTCTGCTCAGCGGGGAGCCTGCTTCCCCCTCTCTGCATCTCTGCCTGCTTGTGATCTGTCCAAAAAAAAAAAAAAAAGGTGACATTAAATTAAAAGTGACCTTAGCTCTTTCCTGAGGTCTTTTTGAGCGCTCTACTTGTCAGCTGGCGGAGTCCTGATGTGCAGAGCGGGTCTGAGGAAGGGACGCGTTTTGTGCCGACGGCCCAGGCCCTGTCACCCCGGGAGGTGCCCGTGGCTCAGAGGCTGGAGGGAGCCGGTCCGGGGCTTCCTGGCGCTGCCAGAGGCCCCCATCGCCCCCCGACGGCTCGCCCCGCCTGCTCCTAGCTAACGCCCGCCCTTGACTGGCAGCTCCAAGAGGAGGGATGGCGAGCTCGTGGCGGCTCAGGGCCGCGTGAAGGATCTGGAGTCCCTGTTCCACCGGAGTGAGGCGGAGCTGGCCGCCGCCCTCAGTGAGAAGCGTGGCCTGGAGAGCGACGTGGCCGAGCTGCGGGCCCAGCTGGCTAAGGTGGGGTTCCAGCAGCCCCAGTGGCGAGTACCGGGGTCTGGGGTGGTGGCCAGACGTCCTGTCGTGGGGGAGTGGCCCAGGGCCAGGATGCCGGTGGCCGCCGGTCCCCAAGCCCTTGACACTCCCTATTGGGAGTGTGTGTGTGTGTGTGTGTAAGGGGATCTCTGGGCCCTGAGAGGCCACACAGTGCGGCAGACAGACTGTCGCCTCAGCTTCTGTCCTGTGTCCCAGGCGGAGGACGGTCACGCGGTGGCCAAAAAGCAGCTGGAGAAGGAGACGCTGATGCGCGTGGACCTGGAGAACCGCTGCCAGAGTCTGCAGGAGGAGCTCGACTTCCGCAAGAACGTCTTCGAGGAGGTGGGTCTGGGGGCGGCTCGCACCCCGAACGGCGGTGGCGGTGTCCTGCCACCTCCTGGAGCACAGGACCCCGATCCGGGGGAGGGTCCTGCTGCCTCTCCCAGCCCCGGGGGCGGGGGCTCTAGGTGCCCCCCAGGCTTGTGGCCGCATCCCTCCATGTGTGCCTCTGTCTTCACGTGCTTCCTGTCTCTCATGAGGACACTTGTCATTGGTTTGGGGCCCACCGGCACGATCCAGAAGCTCTGATTTGGAGACTCTTACAGATTCCATCTCCAAAGCCCCCTTTCCAAATAAGATCACACTCCTGCTTCTGGGGATTCGGACATGGGCACATCTTTTGGGGTGCCGCCGTTGAACACACGGCAGACCCTCTCTGTGAAAGGGCAGGGGAGGGCCCATCTGTGTCCCTTGCTTCCTGGGCCCCCCACTCAAGCTCGGAATCCCTGGCCCCAGGCTCTGGGGTATGGTGGCCCCACCTGCCCTCCTGGCAGCTAGAGCGGGGGTTTCTGTGTCTTCCGTGGGGGATGTGGCATCGGGGCCCCTCCCTGCTCAGCATCACAGAGCTCTTTGTCCTGTCACAGCCCAGAACGGAACCCTGGGGCTGCAGCTTCCTG
Organism: Mustela nigripes; assembly: GCF_022355385.1. Lineage (NCBI taxonomy): Eukaryota > Metazoa > Chordata > Mammalia > Carnivora > Mustelidae > Mustela > Mustela nigripes. The sequence goes on along the minus strand of NC_081558.1, from coordinate 1,542,751 downwards.
CACTCAGTGCCCCGGGAGCAGGCGGGAGCAGGGGCTGGCGGGAACGATGCCCATAGAGCTGAGGAGTGGGCTCCAGCTCCAGCCTGGGCCCCTGAGAGCCAGGGCCATGACAGCTAGGGGGGAGCCCCCGCGGGAAGCCCTGAAGGCATCCGCTGGAGACCCTGAGGCTTTGAGGGGGTCCGTACTTGTGAGGAAGGATCCCAGGAAGAGAGCCATGCGGGGACCTGTGAGGGGAGCCCGCAGGACACACTGGAAGGGCTCCTGGTGGGGCTCCCTGAGGCTGGTGGCCAGGAGCTCCTGGCGGGGAGCCCCCACGGGGGCTGCCGTGAAGGTGGGTGTCCTGGTCCTGTGTTCTCCAAGGTTCACGGGTTGAGAACAGGACCGGCTTCCTTGAGAAGCAGTCCTCTTGGTCTTACAAGCTGATGGCACAGTGTGAGTGACAGCCAGCCGTGCGGAGCGAGTTTCTCTTTCTCTCCGAGCCCAAGGCTGGGGGACGGCGCCCTCCGCCCGCAGCTGTGTCTGGGGCCGCTGTGCTCCGGGGCCGGACCTCCCGCTGGGTTCAGTGTCGCCGTGGTGTGCGACCGCTGTCCTGAGGCCTGGGTCTCTGTGTTTCTGTCCCCAGGTACCTGGGATGGGCTCAGCAGGAATTCTTACTTTAAGATTTTATTCCTGGAGTTACGTGAGGGAGTGAGAGGAGCGCCTGAGTGTGCGCGCAGGGGGAGAGGCAGAGTGAACGGGAGTGGGAGAGTCTCAGGTTGGGCCCCCCCAGTGCACAGCTGGACGTGGGGCTGGATCCCACCACCGAGGTCATGATGTGAGCGGAAACCAGAGTCGGTGCCCGCCTGCATGAGCCCCCCCAGGAGCCCTTGTCAGGAGTTCCTGTAACAGCAGCTTTATTGGAACCTTCCTGTTCTACGAAACTTGTAAGGTGTACAGTTCGGCTGGTTTCCAGAACTGCACAGACTTCATCTCTAACTCTAGACCATTCTGTCAGCCCCAAAGCAACCCGGTCTGGTCAGCCGTCAACCCCCCTCCTCCCAGCGGCTTGATCCGCCTTCCCGTCCTGGTCTGGGCGGGTCACCCGCGTGGACTCACGCCCTGTGTCCTCCTGTGTCTGCTTCCCTCCCTGCGGCCTTGGGCTTTGGGCCGTCCCTGGGGCAGCGCGTGGGGGCGCCTGGCCCCCGGTCGCGCCGGGTAGTGCCCCTGTGGGGGGGGTCACGTTTTATTTATCTGCTTGCCAGTGGGGGATGCTGGGCCGGGTCCGCTCTGGTGGCCGTGACTCCGCAGCGGGTCCGGGGTCTGGGCGCGCACGTGGACTTGGGGCTCGGGGAGGGGGGAGAATCGGGGTCGCGGAGGCGGGGGTGCGGGGCCCAGGGCGGGGCACTGACCGCGGTCCGGTGCAGGAGGTGCGGGAGACGCGGCGGCGGCACGAGCGCCGCCTGGTGGAGGTGGACAGCAGCCGGCAGCAGGAGTACGACTTCAAGATGGCCCAGGCGCTGGACGAGCTGCGCAGCCAGCACGACGAGCAGGTGCGCCTGTACAAGCTGGAGCTGGAGCAGACCTACCAGGCCAAGGTGCGGGGCAGCGGGGCCCGGCGGGGGGCGGCGGGGGGCGGCGGGGTCTCCCTGCCCGCGGCCGGCCCCTCACACCTCTGTCTGGGTCCGTCCAGCTCGACAGCGCCAAGCTGAGCTCCGACCAGAACGACAAGGCCGCCAGCGCCGCCCGGGAGGAGCTGCAGGAAGCGCGAGTGCGGCTCGAGTCCCTCAGCTACCAGCTGTCTGGCCTCCAGAAGCAGGTGACTCCCGGGGCCTGCCCCGCTGCGGGCCTGCTGCTGCTGCGGGCCCGCCCTCCCGGTGTCGGGTGTAGACGAGCCGGAACGGCAGCGTGGGTGACGCAGCACCCCTTCCCTCCTGGCCCGCGGGGCTGTAGGGCCCACGGGCCTCCGGAGCCCCCCGGCCCCACCCCCACCAAGTCCTCCTGCCCGCCGTCGGTGCCCGCCCGCGTCCGCAGCAGCCCGGTGCGCTTCTTGGCCTGACCCGCAGAGGCCGGCCTGACCTGGCTGCCCGGAACCCCCCGCCCGCCAGGCCAGTGCCGCGGAGGACCGGATTCGCGAGCTCGAGGAGACCATGGCTGGGGAGCGGGACAAGTTCCGCAAGATGCTGGACGCCAAGGAGCTGGAGATGACCGAGATGCGGGACGTGATGCAGCAGCAGCTGGCCGAGTACCAGGAGCTGCTCGACGTCAAGCTGGCGCTGGACATGGAGATCAGCGCCTACCGCAAGCTCCTGGAGGGCGAGGAGGAGAGGTGGGTGTGCTCTGCGGAGGGGGCGGGCCGGGCGGGAGGGCCGGAGGGGCGGGGCCGGGCGAGAAGCCCCTCCCCTCCCCCCGCCCCACTGGGCTAGCGAGTGTGTCGGGCCGGCGGTCCCCTCCGTCCCACAGGCTGAAGCTGACCCCCAGCCCATCGTCGCGGGTCGCCGTGTCGCGGGCCACGTCGAGCAGCAGCAGCAGCAGCGTGTCCACGGCCGGGCGCTCGGGCCGCAGCAAGCGCAAGCGGCTGGAGGCGGAGGAGTCGCCGGGCGCGGGCTCGAGCGGCATCGGCACCGGCACGGGCAGCAGCAGCAGCACCACCAGCTTCCACCTGGCGCAGCAGGCCTCGGCCTCGGGCGGCATCAGCATCGGCGAGATCGACCTGGAGGGCAGGTTCGTGCAGCTGAAGAACAGCTCGGACAAGGTGAGGGGCGTCCCGGGCTGCGGCGCGGAGCTGGGGGCGCCCTCCCTGAGCCGTGCGTCAGGCGCGGTGTCCCCTGTGCCAGGACCAGTCTCTGGGGAACTGGAGGATCAAGAGGCAGATCCTGGAAGGGGAGGAGATCTCCTACAAGTTCACGCCCAAGTACGTGCTGCGAGCCGGCCAGACGGTCACGGTAGGTGGCTGTGGGAGGGCCGGCGCTGCGGGCTGTGATGTGGGGGGTTCTTGGGAAGCAGGCAGTGCTGTGGGATGGGGGGGCTGGCTCTGAGAACAGCTGTGCCCTGTCACTGGCCACCTGTGTGCCGTTGGGCCCTTGGACTGTCCCTGGAGCCCTGGGGAGCCCTGGGGTGACCTGTCAGCCTCCCACAGTGGGAGAGGGTCTGGGCTGTCTGGGCTGGCGGGCGCTGGCAGAGACAGAAGATCACGGGTGTAGACCCCTGAGGCTGATGGGCCTCTGCTCGCTGCTCAGCCTGTGTTTGCTGACATGAGTCCTTGGGCACCGGACCTCAGTGTCCCCTGTACACTGTCAACTGTCCTCTGTCAGCAGGACCCAGGGGGGAGGGACCGGGAACTAACTGGTGGCAGGTACTGGGCCCAGAGCCAGTGCTGATAGGGAGGCCCTCCGGTGTCTCCAGGTGTGGGCAGCTGGTGCGGGAGTGGCCCACAGCCCCCCCTCGACGCTCGTGTGGAAGAGCCAGGACAGCTGGGGCACGGGCCAGAGCTTCCGGACCGTCCTGGTCAACGCCGACGGGGAGGTAGGTGCCCGCGCCCTGTTGGGGGCCACCGTCTCCTTGCCCTGGGGTCCCTCCTGGAGGCTCCCTGCCTCACCCTCACTACACCACAGGCCGGGTGCAGTAGGGTGCGCAGGCCAGGGAGCGCGCGATCTGGGGTTCGGCGGGATGTGGCTCTCGGCCAGAGCGTCCTGCCTGCCCGTCACCGAGACAGGGGGCCCCCGCTGCCCAAGGGGTCCAGCGTTCGCGGCCTTTCTCTTGCGCAGGAGGTGGCCATGAGAACCGTGAAGCAGTCCTCCGTGGTGCGGGAGACGGAGAACGGGGAGGAGGGAGAAGAGGAGGCCGCGGAGTTCGGCGAGGAGGATCTTTTCCATCAACAGGTAGCGGCCCCCGGGTGGCACACGTGGACGCGCCCTCGGCGCACACGTGCACGCCTGCCCGCCGGGTCCCCAGGGCCGTGCTGCCCGCCCGCTGCTTGGCCACCGCCCAGGCCTCCCCCGCCAGCCGACCCCAGGCCACACCGCCCGCTGCCAGAGACGGCCTGTTGCGGGACTGCCCTCGCCTCCTGGCTCTTGTCCCTGTGTGGACCTCTGGGTTGTGGCCCAGGGCCCCCAGGAGTGGGGTGTTGAACCCCAAACACTGCCAGGCGGCACCGGTGTAGCCCCGAGCAGGCTCTGAGGCCACTGCTCCTCCTGCCTGGGATCCCCGGGCTTCAGTGATGGGTTTGGGGGGGGGGCCTCCTGAGGCCTGGGGCCGGCTGCAGCTCCTCTGCATGGTACGCCTGGTGTCTGACCTTTAAGTTGTGATGGCCTATGTGTTCGGAACAGAAGCAAGGCAGACGTGGAAGGTTCTGGTACAGGGACAGTTGAGGGTGAAGCTGCTGGCCCCTTCAGCTTGCTGGGAGCCGGTGTCCCAGGGGTGGGAGCTGCGTGGCCCAGTATGCTTGCGCGTTCCTCTTAGGCTGCTGGCCTTTCTTTCCAGGGGGACCCCAGGACCACCTCGAGAGGCTGCCGCGTGATGTGAACGGGACGTGCCTCATCACTTGTCTTTACCCAGAGCCACTGAAAACTATTTTTCTATCATTGGCTGTCTTTACTCCTTGATACATTTCTAGAGGATTTCTAAGCATACTGCCTGAACGCGGGGCGGGTCTCTGGGGTCTTTCCTGCCGGTGGGCTCCCTTGGACACTTCTCATCACCACTGGCCAGACATTTTTTTGGTGCCCCATTTCACCATTTGGTTGAATTCGAGGCCGGGGACGGAATGGCTGACCGGGGTTGGCTGTGGAGGCCGGAGGGCCGGGCCGGGCCGGGCTCGGGGACTACTGTCCCTCTGCCTCCCCCGCACACTGGCTGCTGGGGCCCGCCCTGTGGCCTCTAGTGCGCGGAGAGCAGGGCTGCCGTGTCCAGTGAAGCTCCTTAAGAGCCCAGTCCAGAAGCCAGGTTCTGACCTGGGGGGCGGCAGGCGCATCCCCTGTGGCATTCTGGTGGCCCGGCCGCAGGTGTGGCAGGGGCCTGGGTGTGGGTTTTGGTGCTCGTCCTGGGCTCTGGGGCTCTGGTGTATTTCCTGGTGTGATGGAGAGCTGCCGCAGGCCACACCTCCTTTCTGGCTTTTCCCTTCTGGCTGGCTGGCCCTTGGGTTTCTGGAGCTTTCTGTAGTGCAGTTCCTAAGCTTGCAGGACCACGAGGCAGGAGAGAGCTGGAAACCCAGGGAACAGGGACAGCTCCGTTTGGAGACTTGTCACCAGGTAATGGCCAGGGGACAGGTGGAAGGGGTAGTGGGATCACCTGGGAAGCAAGTGTCCCCCGGGTCTCAAAGCCACTGTCCACAGGGCACAGCCACTTCCTGCCCTCCCTCAGTGAAGAGGGGGACTTGATGGTGAGCCATCAAGCTGGTCTCCCACTCTGTGCCTTGTGCATGGGGCTGAGTCCTGACCCCCACACTGTCCCGTATGCTGTGTGTGTGTCTTGCTGTTTGTCCTAGCTTCCGTGGTGACCTTCTCGCTGAAATGCTGTTTCTCAGAGGCCAGTGCCGGTTGATTCCACAGGACGGCTCCAGGACCCCCAACCCAGCTCCCGGCTGCCATGCCGCCTCGGTGGTCCCTCACCGTGTATACCCCTCCCACACAGATACACAGAAGTTATTTTTTTAATGGATATTTATTTTTTTACATTGGTCAGTACTCAGATTGCCGGATCCCGCTTCAGGCCTCGTGCCGGCGTCCCTGGGGCAGCCCCTCCCCCAGGGGCTGGAGTTGAGGGGGGCCATCTCGGTGACCTCTGAGGCCCCAGACGGCACATTCCTTCAGAAAGCGCAGCTCAAGTCTTAAAGACGTCATACTGAGCCACGGAGGCAGCTGCCCCCAGAAGGCAGCCCGTTTACAAGCAGCCCGCGACTGGCCCTTCCCAGCTCGACCGACGCCCTAGGTCCGCAGCACGCCTGCCTCCCGCCTCGGGCGGTCGCCCGTCCCTCGGAACCTGCTTGTGGCCGGAGGGTCAAGACTTCTGCACCGAGAATCTGGCAGCAGCCCTTGCTTGAGGTCTAGTTCTTTCCATGGCTGCCCGGTACCCAGGCCCGAGGTCGGTCTTTCCCGCGGACGGAAACGGCTCCCCACCATTCCCCGCCTTTCTGGGGGGCCGTGGGGAGCGCGCCCCGCCCCACGCAGGACCTTCCCCAGGAGAGCCGCAGGCTGTGCATCCCCCACCCCGCCTTGCCCACTGCGGGCCTGGACTGCAGAGGCGGAGGCCTCCGGAGCGTGGGGCCGGGGTCGTGCAGGCCGTGCGGATGGGGGGCCTGACGGGCTCGGGGGGCGGGGGCCGCCGGTGAGCCGTGCGGGGTCCCGGGCGTCCGCACCGGCCCGGGAAGCAGCTTGTAGTTGTCCGCATTCTTAGGTTTAAGCCGCTTTAAAGGACGCGGGACGGTTCCCTGGGCCGGCCCCCCGCCGTCTGGCCCCCGCGGCCCGCCCCCGCGGGAGCACCAGCACGCCCTGCGGGGCTGGGCCGGGGCCGGCCGGCGTCCGTGAACTTGCATGCCAAACGCGTGGCCCTCCCCTTCTCCCGGGTTTGTAATACTCGTTCTACGACCGGGCACTTTTGTACGACACGCCAATAAACAGTCGGTTTTACTGCTGCCCCGCGTCCGCTCTGACCACGCCGCCCCGGCCCCGCACGAGACGGGCGTCCGACAGCACCGCCGGCCAGCCTCCGTCCCGGCTCGCCTGACGCGCCTGCCGGCCCGCGCGCATGCGCGGCACCCCCTGCCGGGCGAGCGGGGGGGGGGGGGGCGACCTGCGGCCTCGCGTAAACATCCCGCTCTGCGAGGCTACTCGCACCCCACGCTTGCGCGCACGGGTGGAGGGCGCACGGCCTTGTGGTAGTTGTAGTCCGGCTCCTCTACCAGTACACCTGGACTCCATTTCCCGTGGTGCCCGGGGCGGCCTACTTCCGGCGTGGGTACGGGTCGGCGCACGCGGTCACGGTTCGGTTGACTTTGCGGAGCCATGGAGGGTGGCTTCGGCTCCGATTTCGGGAGCTCCGGCGGCGGCAAGCTGGACCCGGGGCTCATCATGGAGCAGGTGAAGGTGCAGATCGCCGTGGCTAACGCGCAGGAGCTGCTGCAGGTCCGGGGTCGGGCCGGGGCGGGCGTCCAGGGCGGTGGGGTCCGCTGGGGGCGGCTGTCGCGACTGAGCTCGCGTGTCCCCACAGAGGATGACGGACAAGTGCTTCCGGAAGTGCATCGGGAAGCCCGGGGGCTCCCTGGACAACTCGGAACAGGTGAGACCGGCGGGGCGCGGGGAGGCCGCTGCGCGTGCGCGTGCGCGGGCCGTCGCACGGGGGGATCTCTGCGCGTGCGCAGCCCGCTGTCCGGGGGCGGGGGCGCGGGCCGGGCCGGGCCGGGCCGGGGCCGGAGCCGGAGCCGGAGCCGGAGCCGGAGCTGAGCCGCGCCCCTCCCCGCCTGCAGAAGTGCATCGCCATGTGCATGGACCGCTACATGGACGCCTGGAACACCGTGTCCCGCGCCTACAACTCGCGGCTGCAGCGGGAACGAGCCAACATGTGACCCCCGCGCCCCGCGCCCGGCCCTCATCCCCCGTTCCGTTTCCATAAATGCCCTTTGCGAAGCGGGGCCGCTCGTGCGTCCTTCCTGCCCGTGCTTCTGCGGAGGAGACCGGCGCCGCGGCGCTCGGGACGCTGCTCCCCTCCCGCCTGCCAGCGAGCGCGGCGTGCGCCGGGGGGGCCTGGGACTGCGCCCAGTGCCGGCAGCCCGCCCCGTGCCTTGGGCGGAGAATCCGCATGTGGACCCGGGGGTGGGGGCGGGGAGAACCCGGGCGGTCCGCCCTGCGGGGGTCTCTGCCGGAGGGGGTAGCGCGTGTTCCTGGGCGCCCCCCAGCCTGAGCCTCTTCCTCCCGACCCCCCACCCCGCCTCCCCTCTGCGCGGCTGGGCCTTCGCGATGACCGGGAACGCGGTGCTTGCGTCAAGAGGACCTTGGAGGACGAGGCTGGCCAGCTCCCTCCCCAGCTGCGGCGCCGCCAAAGCCGTGGAGGGTGGTCCTCGCCCCAGGGGGCCTCGCTGGCCCTCCTGACATCCTTCCTCCCACCCCGGGCCTGGCTGAGGTTCCTTGCTGGGACATGGAGGTGCTGAGCCGGCAGGCTTGGGACGAGGGGCTGTTTATTGCAACAAAATACGCAGTGAGACTGCACCCGGTTATCCGCAGCCCCTCACCTCCCGCTCGCGCCCCAGACTCCCCTCCTCGGGCAGAGGGGTGGGTCAGCTGCTTCCTGCTGCCTTCACCTCTCTTGTCCACCGGCCGGTCACTCCTGGATGTTCTGCCCGATCCAGCCTCTCACAGCAGCAACCCGGGTGTAGACACCGGGGAAGTGGGGCCGTCCGCAGCCGTAACCCCAGCTGGTGACCCCAGTTAGCACCCACCTGCCAGAGGGCTCCCTGCAGGCCAGGGGTCCCCCAGCGTCACCCTGGAGGAGAGGAAAGGCCTTAGAGCAGCCCAGCAGCTCCCCCACCGCAGCACTTGGGCCAGGGCCCCTTTCCCTGGGAGCCTCCTAGTTCCTGGGAAGTGGGTTCTGTTAGGACGACCCGCTCCTTTGGCTGGCAGACCGTTCGGGACACTGGACCTTGGTCCCGGGCTGCCCCCGCAGGGCCTAGAGGCAGGATGCCCAATAAACGGTGGTGGACTGAGAATTTGAGGCCGGGATCGGTGCCCTACTTGGCGGGCTGCAGAAGCGGGCGCTGGAGGGTGGCACCTGGCTAGTAGGGCCTGCGGCGGTGCCCCCGTGCGCTCACCGAGCAGCTGTCCACGCCGCCCTGCGGGAAGCCGGCGCACAACATACGGCTGCTGATCTGCACCGGGTAGAAGCGGCGGCACGTCTGCTCGCTGAGGAGACGCACAGCCGCCTTCTGCAGCTGCCGCGCCATCGAGCCTGCGGGCGACACGGAGCAGGATGGGCCGGGGGCGTGCTCGACGCCGCCGGGGCGTGGGATTGGGCGCTGGGTGGCCGGACCTACCTCCCTCGCGCAGGGAGCCCCAGCCGGTGATGACGCAGCGCGCGCCATCGGGGGGCCGCAGCGTGGGCTCGGGCAGGCAGATGGGGCGCACCAGGCGGCTGCGGCGCACAGGCCCCGCCAGCTCGAGCAGCGCCACGTCGTAGTCGAGCGTGTAGAGGTTGTAGAAGGGGTGCTTGAAGATGCGCGCCACGCGCTCCAGCTGCCCCTCGGCGCCGCTCAGGAACGGGGTGCCCAGGAAGGCCGCCCACTGCTTGGGGTCCCCGTAGCTGCGGGGTGCAGGGAACAGGCGTTGGCCGGAGCCCCAGCCCGCTCCCACGCACTGACGGGACCCCACAAGCTGTATCTGGGGGTCTTACATGCCCACCCCCTTGGACCCTGACCCCCGGAGGTGCACGGTGCCCCCTTCCGCAGGCTGTTCCCCTGGAGGATGGGGGCTGTAGCCCTGTCCACCCTACACAGTGCCCTGCTCCTTTAGGTCTGGTGCCAAGTCCCAGTGGGGTAGGAGCCAGGGGTAGGAGGGCCCAAAGGTTCCCCAGAGACTCCCCTGCCCCACTGTGTCCCCATAGGCCTGACCCCAGCTGTTGGGAGAGGCTGTGCCCAGGGTTTGGTGGGGGTCCGGCTCAGGTGGTTCCTGAGCAGGGGAGGGCTGTATGAAGGGGGAGATGGCTGGGGGCAGCGGGGTCCGGGGGGGGGGGGGGTGTGCGAAGGCCGAGGCACGGAGGGGCGACTCAGAAAGCCGGCCAGTGAGCCCCATGGGCCGGCCGGACTCACACGTCAAAGCAGTGCGCCGCGGACAGCAGCCACCTCTCTGCCACCAGGACGGCCCCGCAGCGGTGCTCCCGGCGCCGCAGCCACAGGCTCACCTGCCACGGCCACTCCCCCTGGCCCGCGGCGCTGCCGCCCACGATCCTGGTCATCGCTGACATGGGTGCCAGGCCACAGTCTGCAGGGGAGTCAGGGGACTGCTCAGCACGGCTGACCCTGCCTCCCGCAGTGCCCGTGCCTAGGGCAGGACTAGCCGGCAAAGGGTTGGGGGTCCTGCCCTGGGTAACCCCCCCCCCCCCCCGGGTGCTTGGTTCTGTAAATGCGCCCGATCCGGGCGCTTCTGCAGGAACATCTGGGATGCATTTAAACTGGCCTTCCTGGCGGAAGGTCCGGCCCACGGTCCTCACGTCTCCCTCTCCCCACGCATCTCCCCGCACCTCCGGGAGCTAGGAACCAGGTCCCCTGCGCCTCTGCACACCCTCAGCTGCTGCCCCGCAGGCCCCTGCCCTGTCCCTGCAGCTCCTGCGCTGCCGGGTCTCCCTCGATGCCCTCCCGGGTTCTCCTTCCCAGGGTACGGACACCCGCCCCGGCCCCAGAACAAGGCACGCTCAGAGCACAGCAGCAGAGAACAACGCAGCGGTTCCAGCAGGTGCTGCAAGAGCCCGTCGCCACCGGTGGGGGCACGTGGGGACCTGCCTGGTCATCCCCACAGGGAATCCTCCTCCTCCAGAACGGCCCCCTGCCCCAGCCTGCTTTCCCACGCCCCACGTGCCTTCCCTGCCCGGCAGCCGGAGCCGGGAGGGAAGAGGGGAGACGAGAGGCCGCCCGCGCCGCTCCCTCTCAGTCCCGAGGGCCCGACCAAGATGCCTGGAGCATCGGATGGAAATGGCTCCTTTCTGGAAATGCTGCCCCTGCAGAACAAGGCAGCCACGGGTGCCATTTCCAGGGGCTTCCTGCCCTCTTCTGGACCCCCGACTAAGAACTCGCGGGCTGTGGCTATGGGAACGGTCACCGAGACAGGAGGCCAGACGCAGAGCAAACGAGCTGCAGGGCCCGGGAGACACACGCCTGCTCTGGGAGCGGCTCCGCTGGAGCACCTGCCGCGGGGAGTCAGTGGCGGGCAGCGGGTGGGGGAGCTGCCCCTCTGGCCGGGCACACTGGTCCCGGGGACGCTAGCTTTCCAGCCCACGTGCAGAGCCTCAGGGGGCTGTGGACCAGACGCTCTGCCTCCACTCTGCGGCTCCGCAGGAAAGCCCGCGCAGACCCTCGGCCTGCGGCGGACCGGACCCCTAGCCAAGCCAGACGCTCCCAGACCCCGCAGCGGCCCGCCTCTTCCTGCGGCGCTGATGGCGCGCGGGCTGCCCTGAGGCAGGAGCGCATCAGCCTGACTTCGTGCGGACTGCAGGCCTGGGCAGCCCCAGCTCCTCGGGCCTGGACAGCGGACACGTGCGCCACGTGTCCCCTGAGGAGGACAGCCTCGGGGACGCATCCTGATGGTCGGGACGACCCCTGTGTGTCACGGCTTCCGTCACACACACACCCTGAACACAAGGATGAGGGGGACCCAGGGAGGTCAGGAGGGGACACTGATGGAGGAGGACAGCAGAGGACGGCTGGGTCAGTCTCTGGAGGGAGGCGGTGAGAATGCTGGGGCTGGGGGCGCGGAACAGCCGGGGCTCCTGGGAAGCTCGTGAATAAGCAGCGCGTTGGGGCAGCACCAGACCAGCGGCCTGCGCTGAGCACCTGCTCCGGGGGCGGCTCCGGTCCCGGCGACCCGCCGCCCCACCTGAATGAAGCCAGACCAGACGCGGTCCCTCCGCTTCCGGGTGAGAGCGAAGGGGTCTGCCGGGGCGGGGGCCGTGCGCACGGAGGAGCCGAGCCAAGGGGCTCTTGCTGGGGCCCTCCTGCTGCTCCGGCCCCCGCCCCCACCCCACGCTGCCTCCCCTTTCTCTACAGAGCCCCGTGTTCAGCAAAAACACTAGCTTCACTCGGAGTCCTGCTCGGGTGACCATCCCCTCTCTGAGGAGCGAGGCTGGCTGGGAGGAGCGGGCTGGTCGCTAACACCGGGTCCCCTACGTGTCCTGCAGAAGCCAGGCCCGTTCTCCCCTTAGTTCCCCCGCAGCCAGCGCCTGTGGGCACGTCTCGGCCCGACCTCCGGGAAACGGGCTGTATCTGATGGGTTTTATCGGGGGCCCGCAAACACGTTTCATGCTTAATCCTCAATAAACCTGACTCGGCGCTTGAGAAGCTCAGAGATCTCCCGGGCGCGGTGTCGGTCAGCGTCCTGCGGGCCAGCTGGGCCGAGCAGGGCTGCGCCTCAGCCAGGGCGTCCCCCGAGGCCCCGCGTGGGAGCCCGTGGGCTCGGCTTGCTCTCCTCACTCCTGCTGCCGCCGTCCTGCATGTCTGGTCCCCCACGGCACCCCAGACTTAGCACGGGGCCGCACACGGGAGGGTTTTGTGGACACTGGTTTGATGGACAGAGCGGTGGGGACCCTCCCGCCAAGGCTGTCTGACCAGGGCCTGTATCCCTGGCTTTCAGGGCCTATCATGGGCTGACTCGTGTCGTCCAGAATCCCACAACCAAGTCGGAGGCCCCGGGAGCTTAGGATGAAGACATGGGGACGCAGGTCTTTAAAGAGATCATGAACTTAGAACAAGGTCCCAGGCGGGCCGTGACATAATGAGGACACGAGACACAGAGGGACAAGCCCATGAGGACTTGTCTACGCAGACTTCTGAGCTCCAGCACCGGGAGAGAATAAATGTATGCGGTTGTCACAACGGACACGGGACGCTGCCACCCACATGTCCCTCCGCCCCTCCTGCTACCTGGTGGCTGGAAGCCCACGGTGGTGCCGGGGGCACTTGGAAGCGGTGTCTGTCCCTCTGTGGTGGTGCTCACGGTGGTGGCAGTCCTGCTGGTAGGTTGGCTGGTTGCCGGGCTGGTGGCCCGCGGGGTGGCTCTGCTGGCCAGGACCCCTGGGACCGTGGGGCCAGCCACCGTCCTGGAGGAAGGTCTGGTGGCGGGCGGGAGTCCCGTGGTGGGCGGGCGAGGACTGGGCGGGGGGCCCGAGGACATGGTGTCCAGGATCCAGCCCTTCAGCCTGGTGATGCGGGTGTACACGCCCGGCCTCCTGGCCTGAGCGCAGCCGACCCCCCAGCTCACGATCCCGGCCAGGTAAAACACGCCGGGGGCCTCCTCGCAGGCCAGGGGTCCTCCCGAATCGCCCTGCAAGGGAAGGGGGGGAGGGTGGGAGCCAGCCCACTGCCCAGCTGCCGCCCGGCCCGGCGCAGACACGGTGACGGAGGTGGGGAAACTGAGGGGTCGGCCGGCTGGGGCCGCGGGCCGCGGGCCGCGGGCGCCCTCTCCACTCCCGGCTCTGCCGGGCGCTCCCGTTCCCACGTCACCGCGGTGGGGGCCCAGGACACCTGCTTCAGCCCCACCCCGCCTGGGAGACGCTGGTCCAGTCGCTTCTCTACGAGTTCCAGCTGTTCCGGCTTTTGTTTGGGAGACGTAGAGAGAAATGCACAAAACCAAACACGATCACGGTCACGGGTGCTCCCGCCTCCCGGAATGAACCGCTGCTCGCTCCTGCCGGCCTCGCTCCCGCCGGCGCTGAAGGAGGCGCACCAGTGACTCGGGGCTCAGGCCGCGTCTTCCCACAGCTGTCGGGAGGGCCTCTCTCGGCCCACGCCCCACTCTGCCCACCCCAGACCGTGGGGACAGCGACGCCGGGTGACTTCCAAAGTAAGGTCAGGCAAATGCTGGCCCTGGACTACGTTGTCCTGGAAGCCCACCGCTGCCTTTGGAGGGTTCTGGGCGGAGACCCCGTGGGGAGGCTGCATGCAGGGTGCCGTGGAGACCCTCGCCCACAGCGCCAGCGGCCGCCCCCGCGGAGGCCGCCCCGCGTGGATACCGCGCTCGGAAGCCGGCGCCGGGTGGGGAGGAAGCCGGGGATCCCCAGCCCCCGCCGCATGAGTGCAGCCCCGGAGGTGGACCTTCCGGGTGAGTCCCCTGAGCGACAGCAGGGAGAGTCTGAAACCGGCAGACCCGGAGCCCGACAGCCCGCGGCTGGGGCTGTGACACCGCCTGTTCTCCCCTGGTGCTGTTCCTGGCGGTGCCCACGCTCCCCATTCTCCTGTCTCAGCATCATCCCGCCCCGCCGTGGGGAACTTTGCCGAGTCACACGGCAGCCGCTGCTGGGACCGGCCTGGAGCAGCGCGGCGTGTGGGGAGAAGCGGGTGTCCGTGACGCCGGGTCTTCCCGGCCGGCCGCGCGCGGTTTCTCGATCCGTTCAGACCTCCTCGTTCTCTTCGGAGTTCCGTGATCTCCTCCATGAAGGCCCCGAACACCATCTAGAGTTCACTTCTGGATGCCAGACGGACGCTGTTCCCACGGTCAGCGGGAGCCCTCGTCCAGGCCGGGCGGCGACGCTCGCGAGTCACCATTTCTCCGCTGGCTGCGTGTTTCCAGCGCTCACGGTCTTCTGTCCGGGTGTCAGTTATGTTCCCGCGGGTCACGTTTCTGTCCACGAATGTCATCTTTCCTTCCTTCCCTCCTGACTCTCCGCGTGAGGCCGGACAGGCCGGCAACAGCAGGCGGCCGTGTCCGAGGAAAGCTGCTTCGCCACCGAGCTTGCTGTCTGCGGCAGTGTCTGTTCTCCGGCTCTCATCCGGCTGCAACTGTTTAAAATGTAACTAGAAATGGTGCCTAAAATCGACCAAGTGCTGGGTGCCCAGGTGGCGCCGACTCTTGCTGCGGCTCGGGGCCAGCGGTCAGGACTGCAGGATCAAGCCCCGCACAGGGCTCCGGGGCTCCGCGTTCAGCAGTTCACGTGAGAGTCTCCCTCTGTGCCCCCCAAATATGTACATCTTTTAAGTAGTCAATAAATTATTTTATTACATAAATCTCTCTAAAATAAGTCCTTTCAAAAATTATCGAATGCCGGGGCACCTGGGTGGCTCAGTGGGTTAAGCCGCTGCCTTCGGCTCAGGTCACGATCTCAGGGTCCTGGGATCGAGCCCCGCATCGAGCTCCCTGCTCAGCGGGGAGCCTGCTTCCTCCTCTCTCTCTGCCTGCCTCTCTGCCTACTTGTGATCTCTGTGTGTCAAATAAATCAATAAAATCTTTTTAAAAAAATCATCGAATGCCTTTCTCTGGGGCTGTGCAGGCACCGCCGTTCCTCCCCCTCGGCCCAAGGGTGTGATGACTGAGTACTGGGTCCCCCGCGTCCAACCAGCCTTCACAGGAGACCGACGCACCGCGGCTGATTTGTTTTCCTTTTAGGGCATTCCTAATCTGCCAACGTCTACCGAGGGTTTTGCACTGGCGTGTCTAGGTAAGACTGGTCTGTAATCTCAGCCGGGGACGAGGTCCGGCCCACGCCGCAGCCCGCACCGGCTTCGCCTCCTGGGAGCACACGATCGGGGCGTCTGAGCTTCCTGCGCCTCGAGCACGTGCTTGGAAAGGGCATTTCTCTGAACCAACGTGAAAGACATCTGGTTCTCGGAAGGGTTTCCCTGTTCGCGGCGTCCCGACAGTTCCTTCCCTGCGGTCTCTGTGTCCCCGTCGAGCGCCGTGGAAACCTGGATGGCAGCGAGGGGGAGGGGCGGGCCGGGCAGAAGGGAGCGGGCACCTGCTCAGCCGCTCACCTGGCACGAGTCGACCTTGCCCTCCAGGAAGCCTGCGCAGAGCATCCGGTCCGTGAGGGAGAAGTTGTAGAGGGCGCTGCAGGCCTTCTGGTCTATGATGCCCACGGACGCTCTCTGCAGGATGTCGGGCTTCGTAGCTGCGAGACGAGAGCCCCCCAGACGCGGTTCAGCCGGCAGCACCCCCGAGAGGCGGCGCCATCCCCGGCCCGTGGACGAACCCGCAGGGCTGCAGCGATTCCTGCCGAGGCTCGGGGTGAGAAGGAAGCTGACCCTGGCCCTCCGCGTGCCCGAGACCCTCCCCGCCGCCCCCTGCACTCTCCCCAGCGCCGCAGGCCTGCAGGGAGACCGTTCCGAGGCTTCGGAGCCGGCACGAACTGGGGGGCTCGGGGCGCTCGGAAGGGCCCCGCACCAGGGAGCCCAGGTTCTCGCAGCAGGAAAGCCCCGGGACGGCCATAAGCGAGTGGGCAGGGCTGTGGGCGGGCGTCCGTGGCCCCGGAAGAGGGGGAGGTGAGGGGTCTGCAGACGGACCCCGGGAGCTCACCGTTGCCCTCCTGCGTGCTGCCCCAGCCGGAGACCACGCAGCGGCGGCCCACCGGGAACTTCTGGATGGCCAGCGGCAGGCACACCGGCTGGATGAACGGGTTGAAACCCAGGGGCCTGGCCAGCTCCAGCACGGCCACGTCGAAGTCCAGGATGCCGGGGTTGTACTGGGGGTGCAGCACCGCCCTCCTGAGCCCCACCTTCACCGGGGTGCCGCCAATGCCCGCGAGGGACGCGGTGCCCAGCTGGGCCCGCACCAGCTCCACCCTCGTGCTGCCGACAGGGGCCGCTCAGACACCCGCCGGCACCCCCGCTGCCCCCAGGGAGCTGGGCGGCGCCCCCGGTCTGGGCTGGACACCAGGAGGACAGAGGGCCAATGCGGCTGCTCCCCCAAAGCACCCGAGCTGGGGGCCAGGCAAGGCAGGAAGCCCTTCCCTTGGTCTGTGACGAGAGTGAGCGGCTCCCCGCGCTCTAGGGGCGTCAAGCACGGATGCGGGGGGCCCGGGGGGAGGGGCCCTCGTCCCTCCTCTACTTAGCCCCCCTGTCCCCAGAGGCCAGTTCCGCAGACTCTCCTCCCGAGAAGGCCCCCAGAACCCCTCCTTCTCCTGCTCCCCCTGTGTTCTGGCTGGACGAGCCCAGGGCCACCCCAGTGCACAGGAGCAGGAGCTGCCGGGGACACCCGGCCGCGGAGGGGACGGGCCTTACTGGTTGAAGCAGTGGGCGGCTGACAGCAGCCAGCGGTCGCCCACCACAGTCGCGCCGCAGAAATGCCGGGAACCTTCCTTCAGGCTGACCTGCCAGGGCACCTCTCCAGAGGCGGCCCCCAGCCCACCCACGATCCGTGTGGGTTTCTCCATGGCCGGCCTGGCCCCGCACTCTGCCAGGGACGAGAGAAGAGGGTCTCAGCATCGCAGCCTGCCCAGGTGGGAGCACAGGGGCTCGGACACCAGAGCGCTGCCGCCCCGTTACACGGATGAAGAAACTGAGGCCTAATGGTGGCCTCCGGTCTTGTAGCAAGGACGTGGCACAGCGGGCGCAGGTGGGCTCCAGAGAAGATCCGGTCACAGAGTGTCTTGGGTCCGAGGGCCCAAGCCCACCAGACACAGACCTGCGGCCCACGAGGCCGGGCTGATGGTCTCCCTGCAGGGACCCGGGGAACTGGGCGCTGCGGAATCTGGGGACAGGCGGGGGTAGCTGACATTTTAACGAAGCGGGGCTCTAACAGGCTCCGCATCACGGGTCTGGGGGACCACGAAGGCGGACCCGCATCTCGTCTGGGTACCTGGAGACCAGAGAAGACAGACACAGACCACTGTGTCCAGAAACCCCATCTCTGCAGCTCGGCCCCAGGTCATAACTGGGGCAACTTCCCGGGGCCGAAGACACAGGGGCCCCGGGTGAGAATGCGGGTGTGACCGTCACCGAGCGCCGCTGGAAGAGGCCACAGGAGAGCTTGCGGTGGGGAAGAAAGCAGGCCCAGGCCCAGCCGTAACTCTGTGTAAAACCCGGAGCACGGAGTGAACCGAGCCCACCGGCTCCTGGGAGGGCCGGTCGCAGTCACCGGTCCGGAGGCCGTGCAGGGCTGGGGGCAGGGCGGGGCGGGCTGCTGTGTGGAGGGCGCGGAGCTTCAGGTGGAAAGTTCTGGAGACTTGCCGCACAAGGTGAAGACATGTAAGGCTACCGACCTAGACGTGCAAGAAGCTCAGGACGGCCCGTTTTAGGTGTTGGACGCGGCAGTTAAGGATAAAATGAAAATTAAAAACCAGATAAGCGGACGTTGCTCCTCTCCTGGAAAAGGAGCATGCAAACGTGTGCAGGAAAATTTGAGGAAAAAGAAGAGAAACGCAGATTCTCGGATGTTCAAATGTCCGTGTGTGTGTACGTGGATGTGTGTGGGGTGTCTGGAAGGACCCCTGAGGGCACAGCTCAAAGTCACCAGCCCCCGGCTGCCCCGGGAGGACATCCCATGGACGTCCCCGCGCGCTGCCTGACTTGGCCGCGCAGTCTGAAGGACCCGGCACGCCTTCGCCCGTGCCCACGGCAGACATCACTAGCCCATCCCCCTCTGCTCCCCAGTACGGATCGACCCACCCCTGCAGGGAGTGGACGCTGACAGCTGCCTGCGTCCCCAGCAAATACCTTGTGGCTTAGAGGCGGTCACCGGATCAGGAGGCGCCGTGCTGGGACCCCGTGTGGGTCTGGCAGGGGTGTGGACCACCGGGCTCTCGGGACTGGTGGGCCAGGCCCTGCTGGGGGTGGCAGAGGCGGGAGCCACAGTGGGGGCCAGAGGCTCACTCGCCGTGGTGATGGCCTCCAGGATCCAGTCCCGCAGCCTGGTCACACGGGCGTAGACCCCGGGACGCCGGGCTTCCGCACAGCCAATCCCCCAGCTTACAATGCCGGCCAGGAAGAACCTGCCGGAGGGCTCCTCGCAGACCAGGGGGCCTCCTGAGTCACCCTAGGAGACAAAGGGACGCCTTCAGGGGGGGTCGGGCTCCAGGCCGCAGCCAGCCCCAATCCCAGGCCTGCGGAGTCGGACTTCTGAGAGGTCCTTGGCCACGAGCTCAGGGAGCAGAGCTGGGCCGACAGTCCACAAGTCAGAACCTGCTTTCTCTTCTGTAAAAACTCAAGAGGCTAAGATTCCTTCCAGTTCCACTGCAGGCAGTTAAAGACCCACGCCAGATAAACACCCGTCCGTCTCCTTAGCCCACCAGATGCATGGTGATGTGAGCGCCTGCTAGACAGACAGGAGGACAGGACGGCCACTGCACTTCCCCAAGGGCCTGCTCCACGCTCGTGCCCCTGTCCTGCTGTCCCTCCCTGTCCCTCCGCTGTGGCTTCCTGGCCGCCTGCAGCGACCTCCCCCACCGTCTCCCCATCTGCTGAGATGAGTCCGAGGGCACGAGCTAAAACGAAGGCAGTCCGCGGCCATGCTCCGAGTCCGGTAGGGGACGTCTGGGCGGTGGACGGGGCCTGGGGCAGGCGGGGCAGGTGTGGGCCGCAGGCTCACCTGGCAGGAGTCCACCTTCCCGTCCAGGTAGCCGGCACACACCATCCTGTCTGTGAGCGAGTGGCCATACAGGCTGGCACACAGGCCCTGGTCCAGCAGCTCCACAGTGGCTTTCTGCAGCGTTTCTGGCTTCACCACTGCCCGGGGGGAGACCGGCAGCATGAGCCTGGGGCCACAGGTTATGTCCGCGCCGACCCCGCGGCCCCTGCTGAAGGGCACTTGCTGCAGCAGCTGCTCAGAAACCGGCGGAGGCCACGCGCTACAAGCGCTCTGCGGTAACCTCCGGGCCCAGACGGCAAGGAGGCATCCGACTGGACACCTCGTCTCCCTGTGGAGACCCCTCACCCACCCCTGCAGCTCTTCTTGTGCTACTTTGCAGAAAGCTCTCCTCAGCCCGACCCTGGCTGATTTACGGTTCGTCTCTGCTAAATGTGAAATCGTTATGTTGCCCCTCCTCAAATCTTCCGGGGTGCCCTCCCCTCCCCAGCTCAAGTGAAAAGTCCAAGTCTGACCACCGACCCCAGGGCTTTTGCATATGCCACTCCAGCTGCCTAGAATGTTGTCCCTACAGAATCTGCCTGTTTTCCTCCCTCATCTCCTTCCTCAAGAAGCCCCTCCTGACCGCTTTACCCCCTCCCCGCCCCTACCTTACTTTCCTGTGCTTTGTCCCCATCCACCGTCTTTAGGACCTACTTCCCTCTAGAGCTGTGCTGTCCAGAACGGTAGCCACGGGCTACACGTGGCTACTTAAACACAGATCTAAATGTGTTCAAAGGAAATAAACATAACCGTGTTTCTGAGCCGCGCGGGCCACACTGCAGGGGCTGCTGGTTCCTGCAGCGCGCGGCACAAGCTTAGGAAAGCACGGCCGCCCCAAGGCAAGTGCTCTTGCACGGCGCTGGTCTGGGCTGAGCCCCACACAGGGAAGCTCTCTGCTCTGCTTCCGGTCGGGCCCCGGACCAGTGCTCGGTGAGCCGGGGAGGCCCGGATGTGTCGGGGGCGTCTCCCTCCTCACGGGGTCCGCGTGGCCGACATCTTCCCTTCCCAGAAGCTTTAAGAATCACCAGCACTTTTCCTTCCCTTTAGGTCAGGTAGATAGGGACCCGGGAAAACCCCAGAACGCAGGCAGCGGGCTGGGCGAGGGAGGTCAGCCGCGCTGGGTCCCCAGAGCCTTCACACAGGGCAGAGCTGCCCCGAACATCGGGGGCCCCCGGGAGCCTCCACTCCTGTGCGCTGTCCATGGAAACCCGCATGGCCGCTGAGCCGGCCCCTGGCTCGCAGCTACTGTGTTGGCCGGTTTGCTCTGGAACGCTCTAGACGGCCTCAGCCGTGGCACGATCCGCGAGGATGGGCAGGCTCGCTGCAGGACGCCCTCCCCTCCCGCGCCTCTGCCTCCTCCACCAGCTTGGAGCTGGGGCGTCTGTTCGGGGGGCCTTCCCTATAGCGGTCCCCAGCCCATCTCGGGTTCCCCGTGACATCCCGCCACGGGACACTCGGCTCTCTCCCAAGGCCATTCCGTTCTGTGCAGTCACTGCAAAGCCCGGTTCAGTGCAGAGGAAGCAAGGCTCGTGGGGCTCACGGAACCGGTTCCTACGAGCCTCTGGTCTCCACGTTTTCGTGAACCAATACGGAACCTCGTGTTACGCGGCTTCTGCCTAAATGCCACCCTCGCTGACGCACACCGTGCGGTCACCACCTGCACGCGGGCCACCACTCAGCCACGCGTGCTGAAGGCGGCGGACGCACCGCACGTTTCCGCACAGACGCGCCCCAGCCTCCTCGTGCTTCCGGACGCCGGCCAGCACCCACCTCTCCTCTAGAGGCCCTTTCAGAAATCGCCCTCAGAAGCACAAAAATGCAAAGGGCATTGCTGTCTGGTCTGAGCTGGAACAGTAAGGGGGCACGAAGCCTGGCGGGCCTCGGCTGCAAGCATGCTCCTCGCGCAGACCCGTGGCCCCAAGGGCGCTGCGGGGACCCACCTGGGGCTGTGAACGCACCTCACTGAGCAGGGCGCTCGGAGCACAGAACCCCGGGACCCGGGGGGGCCGGGGGCAGGCCCAGCCGCGGGAGCACGGCACTTACGGAAGTCCTCCCGCAGGTAGCCCCAGCCGGAGATCAGGCACTTCCTGCGGGGCGGGAAGACGTGCGTGGCGGCGGGCAGGCACACGGGTTGGACGTGTCTGCCGAAGGCCAAGGGCCCGTCCAGCTGCAGCACCGCCACGTCGAAGTCGGCCGTGTCCGGGTTGTACAGCGGGTGTGGGGTGATGCGGGCCACGCGTGCCCGCACCGTGCCGGGCTCCGCGCCGCTCAGGTATGTTGTGCCCGCATAGGCCACCCACTCTCTCGGGTCCTGGAATCTGCAGGAGAGACAGACCACGGCTCAGGGGCCCACCCACGGGACAGGTGGCTGTGGGAGATGCGGGAGATACCAACCCGGGGGAGCCCCAAAACCCAGTCATCACCACCGATGTTTCCACACAAGCTTGTCAAGAACAAGCAGACGCAGAAGAAATCCCGCCGACGGTCGACACCCCGGCAAGCACAGATCTGAGAACGAAATGCTAAGGGGGCGCCAAGACCACAGACCGGCTGGGAAACAACCAAAGGGACGCAGAAGGCCCCCGGTGAACGAAGCCGGGACATCTGACCGAAGCCGGGTGGGCCCGGCCTGGCTCTACTCACCGCCTCGCCCTCCCCGAGCCCCAGCCTGCCGGGTCAGCGCTCGATTTCACAAGCGCATATTCCATTCACTGATTTTCATCTTTGCGCTCATTTTGGTATTTTCTGCCACGTGACGTGAAATGTGACGCGTCACCATGGCGGTCTCCGGCGGCCCCAGTACGTTTTCCCTCCCTGGTGAGTGCCTTGCTCCCCTCACCCTAATCCCGGCCCCACAAGGCACCTCGTGGGCCCCACAGCCAGGCGCCGGAACAGCACAGCCCCCGGTGGAACCCGGGGCCAGGCTCCGCGTCACAGAGCCCGCCCCGCTCGCCCACCCTCGCGCCGTATCCCCCGAACATTCCGCTCCGCTCTAGGCCAAAGCTCTCGCTGCCTTAAAAATGGCTCAAATGGTACATTTCCCGGTATCTGTATTAGCGTAAGAAAGAGAAAACGGCGGAGGCGGGCACGGGCCCTCGGGACAACGGGGCGAGTTGGATGTGCACGGGACGCTGGCGGAGGCTGCGGGCGTGTGACCGCATCACGGGCGTGCGGGGCCCCTGCCCCATCGGAGCAGACTCCAGCAGCAGAGTCGGGGGGGACGCCTCGTGGTCACAGGGACAGCGTCAGATGGTTTGGCCAAGAAAGGCGCCCACACGTCTGTGCGCACCGGCCCAGCTCCGGCCCAGGCCGCAGGCGGGAGCGCTGACCCAGCAGAATGAGGCCACGCGCCCGGATCGGGGAGGAGGTAACACAGGTGTCGCCAGAACCGTTTCCTCCTCTTGGGTTTGCCTTGATGGCGTCATAACTACACATGGGAGGAAGGAGACTTCCAGGGGGAAACTCCGGGCTCCTACTGCCCTGAGCTGTCCCTGTCTCTGGCCTCCCCCCCCCAACACCGTCACCCCGAGGCGGACAGCAGGGTGCACTTGGGGCTCTCCAGCACCCCATGAGAGAGGCCACGGTCTCTGGGGGGAGCTGGGCTGCTGCCGCCCTGCCCTCTCCACAGGACTCCCCAGACCACAGCTACCAAACAGCAATGCCTGGAGCAGAGACTTCTAGAACCTTCTCCCACCTCTGACCAGCTCGTTAAACATTCTGGCCATCCCCAACAACAAACCACAACCCAGTTCAAAAGTGGGCAAAGAACGCAAACATTTCTCTGAAGGAGACCCACAGAAGGATGTTCCTTGTCACTCGGCCTCAGGGCAGGCAAATCATGACCATGGTGCGTCCCCGCTGGACGGCTCAAGTCAAAATGGCAGGTGGCAACAAGTGCTGGCGGGGGCGTGGAGCCGGAGCCTCCTGCACGGCTGGCCACGACGGGAAATGGTGCAGCGCCCAGGGGTAGAGGGTCCTCAAGGGTTAAACACAGAATTACCCGATGACCCAGCAACCCCACTTCTTGGTCTGTACCCGGGAGACCTGAAAGCGGGCACCTGAAGACAGACCTACATGCCCCTGCCCAAAGCCACAGGACTCACAGGAGCCAGCAGCTGGGAACGACCCACGCCTGCCACTAGAAGAGTGGACACCATGTGGTACGTCCACGTAATGGAGTGTCGCTGCTCAGACGGAAGGAGGAAGGAGGAACCCTGACCCCTGCCCCTCGCGGAGGGACCCCGAGGACACAGAGCTCCACGAGAGCGGCCAGACCCAGGACACATCCCGCAGGACCTGACTCCGGGAGGACCCAGGGGAGTCCCATCTGCACAGACGGAGAGGAGAGGGTGGGAGCCGGGGCAGGGGTGGGGAGTGCGTGCTTCGTGCTTCGTGGGGATGGAGTCGCCACATGGGGAGATGGAAGGTTCTGGAGCCGGAGGGCGGGGGTGGCTGCAGGACCGGGTGAGTGAGCTTCCTGCCGCTGAACTGCACCGGTTAAAGCGGTACATTCATGTTACGTGTGTCTTACCATGATTTCAAAAATTAAACAACAAGAACACATTCAGATTCAACAACAAAAAATAAAGAAGAGAGACCCCAGAGGCTCTGAGAACGCCAGGAAAGGGGAGCCCCCGCGTGGGAAGGAACAGGGGGCCAAGGGGTACGGGCTCACTCGCTGAAGCAGTGGGCCGCAGACACCAGCCACCGCGCCCCGACGACAGCCGCCCCGCAGAAGTGCTCGTTGTTTTCTCGAAGGCTGACTTGCCACGGGAACTCCCCGGGGGACGCCTCCACGCCGCCCACGATCCGGCCGGCCGTCTTCCAGCCAGGCTGCAGCCCGCAGTCTGCAAGACAGAGGTCACCAACCAGGAGCCGCAGGAGGCGCGGCTGTGACTGTGCTCCCAGCGTGCCCGCGTGGAACCTCTTGTTCAAAGACGTGTCCTAGATTCCTGGCACTTGGCTTTGCCGACTCCCTCGGGGTCTCCCCGCCCCTCCTCTGCCCCATCTCCCCAGCTGCCCGACAGATGTCGGAACCCCAAAGGCTGCACGCACCGGGGAGTGGCAGAGAACGCCGACCGGGACCCTGTGCTCTGCCCCGCGCAGCTGTCCGGCAGCTGTCACCCTGCCACGTTACGTCGCATGCTCACGGCCACAGCCGGGTCGGGAGGGGGGGGGGGGGACTCACGCTTCCGAGTCGATGCGGGGATGTGCCAACTCAGAAACCAAAGGGTCAGCTCCTTGCTTTCCTGTGTCCTTCCCTGCCTGGGGCATGTTCCTCCTCCTCCTCCCGCCAGGGGCCCCTGCTTCTGAGGTCTCCACCGCAGCTCACGTGGCCACACAGTGACCCTGAACTCGGCAGCCCCAGCCTGTCCAAACACATTTCAAAGAAAGTCTGGCCCTTGACCACCTCCTGGCAGGGCACCTCTACGCCCCTGGAATACTGATGCTAACAGCAGCTTTGTCCTGGGGCATTATTAGGTCACGCAGGAAGTTTACGCTACAGCGGGACTGACTGACGGCCCGGGGCCACGCGGGGGCCACGCGGCAGCCGCCTGGAGCAGCGGTGAACTGTTACCCGCTGAGTTGTGATCCGCGAGAAGGTGAAGTTTTAACACCCGACACTGGTGAATGTGATTTCTTCGGAAACAGGCTGTCACAGATGACCCAGGTAAGACCAAGTCACGAGTGAGGGCCCAAACCAATGACTAGTGTCCTCGGAGAAGGGGAAATTTGGACTCGGGCACCCGGGGAGAACGCCGTTGGAACACGACGACAGAGGCTGGGGGACCCTTCTACAAGCCGACAAGTGCCAGGCATCCCACAAACCCCAGAAGCTGGGCGAGAAGCAGGACCCCGATTCTCCACCAGCTCAGGAGGAACCAGACCCTCGGACACCGTGAACTCGGGCCTCCAGCCTCCCGCAATCCGTTTATGGCACTTGGTCCCACCAGCTCTGGGACTCTCCTCCATAAAGCGAGCTGTGCCGGGGCTACATGGCCATGGGAGCAACCCCCAGGACAGACCCTGGACACCAAGGCTCTGCGAGCCGCCCTGCTCGGAAACACCGTGTGTGTGGTCATGTGCTGCCGCCGTGAGTTAGCTCAGGGCGGTCCCCACCGCACCACTGGGAGGGCAGCAGGACGCTGGCTCACTCCTGCTCTCACGCACACCCTGCCTGTGCGCCTTTCCTGTGAGGACCTTTTCACTGGAAGACACAGTTACCGTCATCGAGCACCCGAGTTCTGTGACAGCTTTCAGTGACCACAGCCCCCGGGGGAGCCCGGTGGACCCCGACCACAGCCCCCACAGCCAGGGGCCACACGCAGCCGGTGTCCCCTTCATCGTGGGTTTTGCCAGTTCCAAAATTCTCATACGTCCTCTCTTCGGGAAATCTCGGTCTCGGCTGGTTTTGCTCACGTCTACGTCCTTCGGCGGAGTTTTATAACTCTATGATGTCACAGGCTTGACACGGTTACTTCCTGCTGCTACTGGTCACGAGTGGGGCTTTCTGCCTTTTCTCTTCTTTTTTTTAATTTTATTTATTCATTTGACAGAGGTCACAAGCAGGCAGAGGCAGGCAGAGAGGGGGAAGCAGGCTCCCCGCGGAGCAGAGAGCCCGATGCGGGGCTCGATCCCAGGGCGCTGGGATCACGGCCTGAGCCGAAGGCAGCGGCCCAACCCGCCGAGCCCCCCGGCGCCCGGCCTTTTCTCTTCTAACCCGTTGTTACTTGCATCAAGCAAAGCAGCGGCTTTCGTGCGCTGGTGTCCGTCTCACTCCCTCTGGGGGAACTAACCTTCCAGCCGCTGCTCAGTCGAGGCATCCACCGGCTGACACAGTCGCGCCGCTGTTAGGAGCGCTGTCCCCCTTCCTCTCCACCCGCACTGCCGCTCTGACCCTAGCGCCTGGGCTAGCACTGCTAGAAAACGTCGCGTAGCCTTACCGCACTCCGACCGCAAGACTCCCTTGCTCAAATCCCACGGCCTGTCGGACAGAGCCCCAGTTCCTGTGGCTTCCACAGTTCGGGGAGCACCTGACTGTGCCGCCACGTGTCCCCCTGCATGCTTCTCAGCCGACTCCAGGGACTCCCGCGCCCGGGAGCCCGCAGGTAACGTGCACAGTGGGCCAGAGAGCAGAGCCAGCCGCTGACCCTGGAAAGGGGACACGGCCCAGGGACCGGCCCGACCGGACACTGACCACACTGAGCCTCGTCAGATCCGTCCGAGCAGTCGGTTCTGTCATCGCACTCCGGGTTCACTTTGGTCACACACTGGCTGTTCCGGCAGGAAAAGGCGTTCCCAGGACAGCGACCTGAGGGCAGAGAAGAACCCGCAGGTTAGGTTCTGCCTCCCGACTCTGTCTCTCCTGGCTGCGGCAAGAGGTCTACTCAGAGCCTCTAGAGCATGGAAAACATCTCTTTTTTACTTTTTTAGCCCTGAACATTCCCGAAATAATTTTCTCAGCATCGGTACAGAGACGAAACACAAGAATGCCGGCCAGCGCGAGGCGAGGGCTGTGCAGCAGAAACACTGGTGCACCACCTGTGCTCCCACGTTTTCCAGCGCCCTCGCTTTTCTAGAGCAAAATACAGACGAAACTGGACTTCTCAAGCTGCAGTAAAATACGTACAACATAAAATCCACCGTGCTAACCATTTCAAGTTTCCAGTTCACACGCTTCGGGGCTGTTCCTCGTGGGGGCTGTGCAGCACTCCTGGTCCTACCCACTGGGCACAGGAGGTCCCAATCCTTAGAACCACAGAAGTCCCCGGACGCTGCCCAGCATCCCCTGGGGCCTGGATCACCCCTAGTTGAGGACTCTGTACGGCAAGTGCCACTTTTCTTTTTTTCCAAACTGTTTTTTTCTTTTAACAGCAGATTTCCACCGCTTTTCAAAAAAAATCGTTAATGTTTTCTCTCCCTCGTGTCTGGCCATGTGTAATTCAAAGTGTCTCCTCTTTAAACACTTTGCCCACACAGGACTGGGAACCTGTCCCCTCCGGTCCCCTGGAGGAGGCTGGTGCGCAAAAGCAGCATTTACTGCGTTCGAGGGACCCCTCTGTGTACTGGAAAGAAGTCCGGGAAACCTTTCGCAAGCCTGCAATCAGACCAACTCTGCAGAGGCGGGGAGCTCCTTGGGAGAGGGGAAGACATACCTGACTTCAAGTCTCTTTCCGTCAGTGGCCCTTCCCGGCTTCCTGCGGGGAAAGAGACCAGAGCTGTGCGCGCATTCAGGGAGCTCCGCAGCTCTTTGAAAACGCCGGACTGCAAAGCCGAGAGCTGCACTGCCTACCATGGGGGCCACCTAAATTGTAAGTTAAATCAACTGAAGTTAAATCCAATGGAAGAGTCTCTTGCCCGGCCTCACTGGCTACATGACGCGCGCTCAAGAGCCACCTGGGGCTGGGGGTCCCCTCTGTGGGCCACGCAGGCAGGAAACTGAGGAGAATTCAGCCAGCATTGGTGGAGAGGTTACTGGGACGCAGCGAGCACGTCTGGGCTGGTGGGGAAGGACCGTCCTGTCCTGCAGGGCAGGCAGGGTCAGTGCAATCGGTGTTTAACCGGACGACACACCGAGCTCGTGTCCGGCTCCCAGGTCACGATGCACGTGTCATCAGATTTTATGCGGTTCTGGGGCACGACAGGAATATGCATCATCGGATTTTGGGGTGTAATCGCGTTTACTCTTATACCTACACCAGGGTTGCCAAGCAATGGCTACGGGCCAAACGCAGCCCGTTTGATTCTGTAGATACAGTTTTGCCAATACACGGCTGTGCCCGTTTGTTCGTGCACCGTCTGGAACCTTCCTGTTAGAGCAGAGCCGACTGGTCTCAACAGAGGTCCCGAGGGCGGCAGAGGCAGGAGCATTCACACTCTGCCCCCCGCCGCGGTCACTGGCTCTGTGCTGCCCAGAGTAAAGCGCCCTGGGGGCGTCCACTGGTCATCGGAGGGAGCAACCCTTGAAAGCCTGAAGTTCGATGCAACTTCCAGCTTCCTCTCCCGCGGCCGCCTCCTAACCCTTCCAGCGTCCGCCGCCTACTTGCCTGCGAGCTCGGCGGACAGGATGGCGCCGTGGGCGGCCAGGGGGATGCCCCGGCCCCGCAGCCGCGCCCGGAGCCCCTGCCGCAGCAGCTCCTCCTGCAGGCCCAGACTCAGGGACCGCAGGCCTCGCAGCAGGAAGCGCAGCCAGAAATGCACGAAGACACTGGGATTCCCATCCCTGCAGGACAGAGAAGCCCGTGCACGGGGGCTCCTGCTGGAATCTTCCGGAATCTCTCGGGAGCCACCGGGGTCCCTTCCCCCGGAGGCAGCCCTGACTCACCAGTAGCCCAGCACAGTGCAGCCCACACAGCTGGCCTCCAGCTCCGTCTCCTGAAAGCTGCTTGCGAACTGTGACAGAAACAGGAGCCGCACACGCTGAGGCCACGGGGCGGACGCACCCCATGGGGACCTGCCGCGTGCGCAGAGCCAGAGCGCGCGGGGCAGCGCCCCTTCTCCCGGTACACACACCGGTCCCAGAGCTGCAGACCTTGAAACTATCTGGATGAGAACAGCGGCCTATCGGCAGACACACAGACAAGACATGGTCCATCCACAGGAAGAGCGACGCCCCCTGTGCTGCCCCCCGGGACGGACCCCGAGCCCACGCCGCGCAGGGAGGGAACCAGACGCAGGAGGCCACACGGGGTGCGAGTCCACATGTGAGACACAGCCAGACAAGGCCCCTCCCCACATGGGAGGGGGGCTCGTGGGGCCGGAGGGCGGGGAGGGGTGTGATGGCCGACGGGGACCGGGTTGCTTTGGGAGTGATGGAATGTCCTGGAACCAGACAGGTAATGGTTGCACGATTTTGTGACTACACTAAGTGCCACTGAATTGTTCACTTTAAAGATGGTTAATTTGGGGGCTCCTGGCTGGCTCAGTCGGTAGAGCATCTGACTTTCATTTTTGAAGATTTACTTATTAATGTGGCAGAGGCAGCAAGCATAAGCAGGAGGAGCAGCCGAGGGAGAAGCGGCTCCCCGGTGAGCAGGGAGCCCCAGGACCCTGCGATCATGACCCGAGCTGAAGCAGGTGCTTAACCAACTGAGCCACCCAGGGGCCCCGAGCATCTGACTCTTGATTTCGGGGCTCTGAGTTCAAACCCCACATTGGGCGCAGAGATCACTTAAATAAAGAAAATTTTAACAAGTGGTTAATTTATGTGAATTTTACACCAAGAAAAGCCTACTTTGTGCCAACAGATGCCACTGGAACTTGCTTATCCTTCGTGTGCTGTTCGAGTGACCACTGTCCACTTCTCCGGGGACAGTATCGGCTTAGCAGCGAGAGGCCCCGCCCTGGGAGCTGGCGTGGCTCTTGCTCCAGGTGCTGCCCCAGCAGCGCCAAGGCCGGGGGTTCCGACGTCCCCCCGGCACCTCACGGGACCTCCACCGAGGACGACAGGACATCCCGCTTTACCTGCTCTCCCAGTGGAGTTACTAAGAGCGGCCCCGGGCACGGTCAGCATTCCGGCGTGGCTGTTAAAGCTGGCCGCCGGCCTGCTCCCGAAGACCGCAGTACACGGTTCTCCCTCCCCAAACTCCCTCCAACCTCTTTCTCTCACTTCCGCTTCCAGTCCGCGTCCCCGCGCCCGCACTCAGACCGGCCGGCCCGCACGCAGCCCACGGACTGCAGCGGGTGCTCTCTGCTGCCCCGGCCACCGGCCCACCACTGGCCGCACTGGCTACCGCGCTCCTGAAACACGGCTGGTACCACAGAGGAACTGGTTTTTACATTTTCGTTAATTCATGCTTCAACTCTACAGCAGAGGGGCGCCTGGGGGGCTCAGTGGGTTGAGCCTCTGTCTTCAGCTCAGGTCATGAGCCAGGGTCCTGGGATCGAGCCCAGCATCGGGATCTCTGCTCCACGGGGAGCCTGCTTCCTCCTCTCTGCCTGCCTCTCTGCCTGCTTGTGATCTCTGTCTGTCAAATAAATAAAATCTTAAAACAGTAAAATAAAAAAATATAGCTTTCTCTTTAATCCCCACTTTACCGATGTCAGTGACACAGAACGATAATACTCCAGATGTTCTGAGTTACATAAAAAAATCGTTAAAATTAAATTTACCTTTTTCCCTTAACGTAGCTGCTAGAAAATCTTAAATTACGCACGGGGCTTGCGTTCTATTTCTTTCGGTCCCTGCTTCAGGGTGTGGGGCTGACATCGGCCACCCGACACCCATGGGCCGAACTCACGTCATCGCCTCACAGACTCGGAATGGTGTTCCCGTCCCCAAAGGGTTGGAGAAAAATCAAAAGAAAAGGAAGATCTTGCTGGGGTCGCGTGGAGGCTAGCTGGAGGGTGTGCCGCGGGGCCCACAGATCAGGCGTCAGCCGCCCCTGGCACTTCTCCGGCTGCCCCAGGCCAAGCCAAGTCGCCCAGTCCTTGGGCCGAGGGTCTGGCCCCACGAAGCCCACGACCTTGCCCGTCTGGCCTTGGAGGAAAAGCGCGCCGGCCCGGATGTGGACGGTAGGACGCGGCAAGGCCGCCCCGCTTCCTCATCCTACCTCCCAGCCCCGGCGGAGGGGGCTCCTTGCACACCGCGGCTGCGCAGCCAGTGACCCTCCAACCCCGCCCAGCAGGAGGCTGGAACACTGTTCCACAGGGATGTCACCCCCCTGCCGCACAACGCACCGACGGGTCTCAGGGCCTTCTGGGGTGGTGCCGCCATCACCGCAGCCCAGTTTTGAACAATCCACCGGCCTGAAAGCAGCCCCGTCCCCCCCAGCAGTCTCCCCTCCCCAGCCCCGGCCCCTCGAGCCTCCTTCCCGTCTGCGGACGAGCCTGCTTGGGACGTGTCACACGCACAGACTCATACCCTGGGGGCCTTCTGTGTCTGGGTCCCTCCCTGAGTGCCATGGGCTCGGGGTCTGTCCCCAGGGCCGTGCATGGGGCTTCACCCCTGCTGGCAGCTGGGGACGCTCCCGTGCGTGGGGACCTCCCTGTGCTGACGCAGCACCCGCCGAAGGGCATTTGGGTGTTTCCACTTTCTGGCTCTTGTGAGTGCTGCTGCGTGGGTGTGGACGTGGGCGTGCGGGCTTTCTGTGTGGACGCGAACTCTCACTTCCCTCGGGTGGACACGACACACAGACCGGCTGGGCCCCGCAGAAACCCTGTCTGAGCCACCGACCGCCTGCCTCCTTCCGCGGCGGCTGCCCGCCTTCAGAATCCCGCCAGCCCCGTGTGTGGCTTCTGATCCCGCCGCTGGACTTCCTCGTACAACCTGTCAGCCGGCTCCAGGCCCAGCAGGGGCCAGTCCCCACCGATGCCACACTCCCCTGTGTGCCAGAGCCCGCCGGCGCCGGGGACAGCGGCCTCACCCTCTTCGTCACGTGCCCTCATCCCTGCCCGGGCGTCCCCCCGCTCGGCTCTGCTGGTGCGGTCACAGCCCCCGGCCACCCTCACCAGCCTCTCCAGCGTGGGCGTCAGCGCGCGGTAGTAGTCGGAGGTGGTCTGCTGCAAGCTGCCGGCATACCGGACCCCTCGGAGCTCGGCCGTGTGCTCCACGTCCACACCCTGTGTAGAGAGGGAGGCTGCGGACGAGACCAGGGCCCCGTGAGAGAGCCCCACTTCGGGGTCAGGGTGCAGTGAAGTCAGCCTCCCAGGCCCCCTGCCACCTGGGCCATCACCCCAACAGCGGGTGGGCCGACCTCCCAGGAGGCCCTGAGTGATGCCCCTCAGTGCCCCCTCCCACCCCCAACCCGTGTTCTGGGTTGGATACGGACTCTCCGGTCACCACCTGAAGGCTCCCAGTGTCCCCCAGTTTTCTGAGGACAGGACAAGCTCCTTCTCACCCCTGTCTGACCACCAGGTGTGCCTGGCTCAGGGCCTGAAGCTGGCTTCAGCCAAAAGTGGCCGAGATAGCCTCCGGAGACCCTACCTCCCGTCCGGAGCCATTCCCACCAGATGCCACAGGGGCCTGACCACAGCCACGGCCCCACGATGCCACCCCGCGAGAGAACACGGGTTTCCAACCGTCGGAAACACCGTGTCAAAAGTATGCAGCCGCGAAGATGCAGACCCAGGAGCACGGGTGGGTGGGGAGGGGCAGAGCGGCTGCAGAGGAGCCGGCCCGAGGCAGGGACCCCGTGGGAGTGCCGCGTGGCACAGACGGGGAGCCCGGCACCAGCGCGGGCGTGTCCAGCCGCAGGCCACACGCCTGCAGATGTCCGCCCGGCGCCCGTGCTGCCCATCACAAGAAGTACACGACAGCCAGACTAAGAGCCACGCGAAGTTTAAAAACAAACAACACAGTAGCAACCACGGAAAACATGTCGAAAATATATTAGGACTCACAGAAAGACGCGCTAACCAAAACACTGACCATAATCAGGATGTTAGACCAGTGAAAGCAGCGGCCACCTTAACCCTTCAGGCTGGGTCCCACTTCGGCGTGCCGCGACCGCGTGCACGTCCGGCCGCAGGAGCTGGGGCCCCCGTTGACTTAAACATGCGCTCGGAGCCAAACCCGGACGCGGTTTGTCTTCTCACAGGGGACACGACGGAAGAAACGAGCACCCGCTGTGCGGGCCGGAGTGTCCGTGCCCCTCGCCCCGCCTCGCGGCTTCCTCCCTCCTGCCTCACCACACCCGACCTGGCTCTGGAATTCACAGCCCAAGGTCAAGAGCCGCTCGCTCACCCGACCGAGCCCACCGGGCGCCCGCCACGAGCCCGTGTCTTCCCTCTGAAATGATGACTGAGCCACGGAAACTCCGACGCGTGCCCGACGCCCAGCTTCCCCCAGGCTGGCGTGCGCAGCTCAACTCGTGAGCTGGGTGGGGATACGTTTTAATTTTAACTGAAGAAACATTTAAAAAGTGTGTGTTTCTTAAAGCCTGCCTCAGTTTCGGGGGTCCCAGGGGGCCGCGTTTATGCTGCTGTTCGCGTGTGTGCGTGCTCCCGGGGTGCCCGCGCCTCCCCATTGCAAGGACACGCACACTGGGGCACACCCAGAGCACCGACCTTCCTGCACCTGCACCCGCGGCCACTAGAGGGCTCCGCCAGGCCCGCCCGGCGCAGGGCACTCGGGACACGGGGCAGTCCGGCCGCTCCGGTAACACCCGTCTCCAACCCGGAACACAGATCACAGAAGCCCACGGGGGTTCCCAGCTTACTGTTTCGCCACAGGACAACCTTTTCTCCCCAAATGCCACTTCCTATCACTATTTCGAGGCGGCAAGGGGACCGTCACGCCCCAGGGGAAGCTGCGGGAAGCCCACCAGCTCAGAACAGGCCTGCTCCGGGTCAGGGCCGCCCGGCGAGCTTCCTGTGATGACAGAATGTTCTAGACACCGCCCAGGCGGTGTCCTCCATGAGCTGCCCATGCAGGTGGCTGGTGGGGACGAGGAACTGACTCTGTTTTCAAGGACGCTGCATGCTGGGAGCAGAGTAACTCATCCCCGCCAGACACTAACTCGTAAACACTATCTACTGTTAACGACATTCACGGCAACAGACCCCAGGGGCTCCTCCCCGGCCACAGGGACACACGGAGGCTGATACCAGGGGAAGAGCAGCTGCCCTTTGTGGTGGGGAGGAATGACAATGGCTCGCGGTCTCTCAGGGAACGTCTGTAGAAACATGACGGGGGACCCCTGGGTGGCTCAGTCGTTCACCAGGTCACGATCCCGGGGTTCTGGGATCGAGCCCCGCATCGGGCTCCCCTGAGCAGGGAGCCTGCTTCCCCCTCTGCCTGCGCCCTCCCTGCTTATGCCCTCATATTCTCTCTCTCTCTCTCACTTACTCTCTGGTAAATAAATAAAACCTTAAAAAAAACATATATATATATAAAGACAGAAAAAGAGAGGCATGCGGGGGAATCCAGAACACTCGGTGGAAGGAGTGGCAAGTCCCTCAAGAGCATGCAGGACCCGCTGTCCCCTCACGAATTCTCACAAGACAGCAGGAGAGCTCAACCCCGGCAGCGCGTGCCTGTGCAGACCTGCGGGGCCGTGAGCCACAGAGACGTGGCAGGGACGCCGTGGCCAGCTGTGGTGACCTGTTTTGTGCTTTAGAACAAGACGACACTGTGGGTGGATCCACAGGTTCAAAATCAGAAGCCGCTGAAGGCCACCTGGTGACAAACCACCCCTGTGCCGGCCCGTGGGCTGTCCCTCCCTGGAGGTGACCCGGGGGCGGACCCCGCCCCCCCAGAAAAACTGACGCACACGGGCGGACGGGATTTCCTTTCTTGCTACGCGGCGCCTCTCCCTTCTGCTTCTAACGTGGGCGTCTCTAGATCATTCTGCCGGTGAACCGTACAAAATCACGGCCTCTCTATACGGTGCGTCTCAAGCTGCCGCCACACCCAGCGCAGAGCCTGATGCGGGACTTGATCCCCAAACCCTGGTGTCGAGACCTGAGCTGAAATCCAGAGTCGGACGCGTGACACTGAGCCACCCAGACGCCCCGCTGCCCGTTCTTTACGCTTCAGAAAGTACAAGAGCGTCTCAAATTCCTCAATCCTTAAAAAAGTTCGCTTCCCTGTCCCCATCTGTCTCCTTCTTCACCCCGTGGTGGAAACTCCCTGGGAGAGCCCGGTCCGTGGCAGATGCGAATGCCCGGTGGCCCCCGCATGCACCCACCCGCCCCCCACAGCCAACCAGTGCACACCAGGCCCCCGCTCCTGGCCTGCCTGACTTTTCTCCTGGCGACCTGAGGGCCAGCCTTCAAGTCCACGCCTGCGCACTCAGGCCTCGGGTCCTGGAGTCAGAGCACGGGTACCGCTGAGCCACCCGACATCTTTGTGCACGTCGCCCAGCGTGTGAACCCGTGCGAGTTCACAGCCACTTACCCACGAGGACCGCCAGGGTGACCAGGACAAGGCCAGTGGCCACCACCGCGGAGAGGGTCACACGGCGGCACGTGGCACCGGGAGCTGCGACGTCCTTTGCTGGCCCAGGCACAAGCTGTAGGTCACCCGCGGTGGGCTCCATGGCTCCCGGACACGGGGAAGGTGACCTGGATCCCAGCGGGAAAAGGACGGAAACACGGGTCAGAGTTGGAGGACGCTTCTTGTCCCCCAAGCTAGGGTTTCCCTCGTGCAGACGCGGCAGCCTTCCACCGCGCCCTGGGTGCCCGTCTCCCTGGCGACACATGGGCTCAGGGACGCCTGGGTGGCTCAGTCGGGGGAGCCTGTGCGGTCAGCTCGGGTGGGGGCCAGCCCCGCAGGCGGCCAGCTTCTCCCTCTGCCTGCGGCCCTGCTGGAGCTCTCTCCCTGTCTCGGCCTCTCTGACAACCAAACAAGGAAGTGAAATCTTTAAAAACAACAACAACAAGAACAAACGCAGCACAGCACGGGTTCAGGGCAGCGGGCTGGGGCCTCTGGGGGCGGCCGCGCAGGGAGGCGCGACTTTCCGGCGACGAGTCGCCACAGACCCGGGCTGAGAAGGAACCAGATTTACTGCTGAGCAGTCCGGGGCTCGGAGTCCTACAACCCCGGCGCGGACAGGGCTGGGCCCCCGGGCCCAGGGAGACCGGCTCCCGCCCTTGCCTGGTCCGCGGCCCCATCCTCCCCGCCGGCAGCGCCGGGTCCGCCCGTCTCCGGGACCCCCGCCTCTGCCTCCCTCTCCTGAGGTCCTGGGGAGGACGCCGGGCGCCCGGGAGCCCAGGGTCACGCCCGGCTCGCGGCCCTGACGAGGCCCCTCTGCCACGGGAGGGGACACGTCCGCGGGTCGAGGACGGGGCCAGGCACGCCCCGGGCCGCCGATCGGCCTCAGCACGCAGAAGCCGCGGGCACCGAGCGAACCACACGGAGCCCGGCCCGGCGCTAGCTCGGGGGCCCGCCTCGTGGCCACCCGCGGCCGCCAGCATCGCCTCGGAGGGACAGGCCGCGGCCTCCTCCGCCGCCCGCTCGCCGGACACTGGCCTCGCTTGGGCCTCGGCACCTAAGGGCCCGGAAGCAGCCACGTGCTCCTCGCGCCCCTTCGTGGTAGTCTCGCGAGAGACTCCGATGGGGCCCCACTAGGCCGGGCCTCAGTCACAGTCTCGCGAGAGACTCCGCGGAGGCCGCCCCTGGATCATGGTCCCGCGAGACACCTCGCCGGGACTCCACGAGGCTGGGCCTGAGGTAGTCTCGCGAGAGACCCAAGCCGGGGGGGGGGGGGGGGGTCTCACTAGTCCAGACCGTGGTCGCAGTCTCGCGAGAGACGCCGCGAGGACCCAGGAGGCCTTGCCCGGGCTCCGAGGCCGCGTGGGTCGCGAGCAGTTCCTGCACCTGCGCTGGCGGGGGAAGGGTCGCGGCGTCCGCGTGTCCGCGGCCCGGAGTGCGGCCCGCCGCCCACCCTCCCTCCCGGGACGCGCTCACCGGACCCACCTCCGGGCTGCGGCTTTCCCGCCACCCCGCTCTCTGCGCGGGCCTCGCGGGTCGCAGAGCGGCGACCTCAGGTTCCCGAGGAGCCGAGCATCCTCCTGGGGTAAGTGTGTCCCCGGCCTGGTCGCTTCCCCGCGTCGCCTGGCTCGGGCCCAGCGCTCTTCTAGGTGTTGCTCGGACGCGGGTTTGTAGATCGGACTAACCTCCTTTTCCCTTTCTTACTAAGGTCTTACTTAGCTGAGGGGGCGGGGAGAGCACAGAGCGGGGGTGGGGGGGGG
>NC_081558.1:1481454-1506013 GCF_022355385.1 Mustela nigripes | reverse complement strand
CAGGGCCGGAGCCAAGGCGGACGCTTCCCCGACTGAGCCCCCCAGGCGTCCCCAGCTGTGATTAACTTTCAAACTAGTAGAGGTCGAGTCAGCAGATGGCCGTCGGGGCTGCGGTGGGCCGCACGCCATCCGTTGACGGCCTTCAGAGGAGAGGACGGGGCTGGCGCTGCAGCGTGCGCTCCGCCCTGGGTCTCCAGGCCGCGGCGGGTTTCCGACTCCGCGCCCCGTGGCCTGTGAGCTGGTTCCTTAAATGCGTCTCCCCGCCCTGCTGGCTGTGTGTCTGTAGAGAACCTCCGGAACACAGCCGTTCATGCGTCTTGTGCAACGTCTGGGACATCCTCACCCTAAGCAAACAGGCATTTGCTGTTCACTTGAAATTCAGATTTGCGCGCTGTGAGTTCATGGTTAAGTCTGGAGCCTAGTGCGGGGGCCCAGCCGAGGCATCCCCTCCTCAAGGGAGCGTGTCCCTGCTGGGAATGGCCAGTCCGTGCCTCACCGCCACCCTCCCAAGCCGATGAGAAAGGGGAGATGCGCGGGGGCGGCGGGGAGTGGAGCCGTGTAACACTTACCCCTTTATTCTAACACTTGAGCTGCAGGGCCCTCTGAGGGGCCAGGGAATCTCCGAGAATCGCTTGATGAAATGTTTTAGGGACAAAGACACCAAGATTCACCTCTGCGATTAGGGCTGGAAACTCAACTTTAGTGTGTGAGCTCATTGACACGCCCCCGGCCAGACACACACACACTATATTCATTCAGCCCAGCTGCCCCTGCTCCCGGCACCCCCCCCCCCAAGCCCGTGGGTTTTCTAAGGATGCCTGTGTTCTCCGAATTGTCCTGTCATCACTGTCATTACACCGCAGAAGGGGCCCGGTGCTGTTTAGCATCGAATATAGAAGCACTATTCATTCAGCTTCCCGCCCGTCTGATGTTTATGACAGACCAGGCCTAGATGCTCTGTCCTGAGTACCCAGCCCTGAATGAGGTAGATGAGATTCGCTGCACTCAGAGAGCTTAAACCTCAGTGGCAGGGACCCAGATAAATTAAAATTACAGCTGCAATTCAGGTTTGAAAATCAAGACGTGTCCATGGGGTTTTGAGTCTATAAAAAGGAGCTTTGATCTAGCCGGGGGGGGGGGAGCGGGGAGTGCAGAGGCGGTCTGGAAGGGCTTCCTGGGGGAGGGATGTGTTATCTGAGTTCTGAAGGATAAGCAGGAACTCAGTAAGTGGCCATGGAAGGAGCAGATTTCCACACAGCAAGGACAGGATGCATAACGCCCTGTAGCAGGAGCAGGGAAAGTGGGGGCCAGCGCAGAGAGAGTGA
The DNA here is from genome assembly GCF_022355385.1 of Mustela nigripes. Lineage (NCBI taxonomy): Eukaryota > Metazoa > Chordata > Mammalia > Carnivora > Mustelidae > Mustela > Mustela nigripes. Next base: position 1,504,688 of record NC_081558.1, on the reverse strand, counting down.
GTCCGTCAGCTGTGGCCACCACACATTACCACAGACAAAGCAGCTTACAGTAGCACACAATCGCTTGCACTTTCTGTGTGCAGAATCCTGGCACATCTCAGCTGGGTCCTCACAGTCTCACTAGGCAGCAAGTTACGTGTTACTCGGGCCGCATTCTCATCCGGAGGCTCAGCTGGGGAAGGACCCACTGCTGAATTCCCTATTGTTGCCAGAATTTGTGACCCTGTGTTATGGGGCTGAGGCCCCCCACTCCCTTGCTGCCTGTTGGCCAGGGGCTGGTCTTAGCTCACAGGCCCCTGACCACACGGCAGCCCCTTGGTCCAGGCCAGCAGAGGAGACTCACTGCAGTTTGCTGGGCTGGAGTTCTACAGAATGTCAGGCCACAGTGGGAGCCACGTGTGCTCTAGTGCGGCCTAATCAAGGGAGTGACCATGGCGTCATCTTCAGCGGTTCTTCTCACTTGGAAGGAAGGGCTAATACAGGTCATGTGTGCCAGGGCAGAGATCTTAGGAACCTCTTGGAATTCTGCCTACCACAGTAATCACGAGTAGGGGCAGTCTGAGATGTGCACGGAGGTAAGCAGGGTGCGTAGCTCCCTGGAGTTTGAGAAGGAGAGACTAGACAAATGAAGTCAGTCTTTGAAAGTAGCTGGGAACTTTCCAGAACTTCCCTAAGACCTGAATCTTCAGATTTGAAAGGCACAGTGCCAAGCATTACAGATAAATCCTCAGAGTAAATCTACAGAATAAAAACAGCGACAAGATTATAGAAGTAACTAGGTAGTAAAGACAGGCCACCCACAAAGGAATGCTGGTTAAGGGCACCAGCAGATGTCCGAACAGAAACCAGAGGCAACTTGGGGTGCACGATCCCAAGGCTGAACCAGCAAGAAGACAGAGGGATGAGTACAGTTGAAAGACTCCAAGGCTCGGAGGGAAAAGGCAAGATTAGTGATGAATTTCAGCCTTCGTTAAATGAAGCACGAGCACGCATGATAAAATTTTAAGAGCATCTTCAGTAATAGAACTGAAATCGATAGCTTCCAAAAAGTAGAGTGAGAAAGATACAAAATGCAGGAGAAGGGGAGGAAAGTACAAATATTCTAAACTTAAAAGAATTTGTGAGCTTAGATTTGTTGTTGTTGTTTTAAGCCAGGTAGGTGTTTTTAGCGTTTTTTTGGTAAAAAACAAAAGACACAAAATGGAAGAGAGAAAAATCTAAACTCTTGTGTACCTGGTACCAAAACTCAGCATTAGACAGGTTGACTTAATGGGTCTATATTCCCTATTTTAGGAGATAAACTTACATTTTTAGGCACACACGAAATATTTACAAAAGTTAACCACGCACCTAACCACAAAGCAAATGTCAATGAAACCCACAAATTCTACCCTCAGTGTACATGTCTCACAGCAGTGCAGCTTAATTAGATAGCTGAACTAACGAAATTTAATTGAAAATCTAAAATTAGTTCTAGCATATTAATGATTCCAAGAAGAAATCATAGCCAAATAAACTAAATAAACTATTTCGCTGAGATCAAGAGTCGGACACTTAACTGATGAGTCACCCTGATGCCCCTAAATAAACTATTTAGAACTGAACAATAGGCAATGCTTCATAACAAAATACTGGGTGCAGCCAAAGCTGTCCTTAGTGGTCACCGTCAGTGTTACATCAAGCCACGTGTTGGACAGGTGCCAGCTAAAACGCTATGGTCCCCCACATCTGACTGGCCCTACCTGGAAAACACAGATCGCCGGCCTCAGCCCACACACAGCATCCACCGCATGGAGGTCAGCGGCTGGAGTCCTGGTGTCCTTGGAAGAGAAGTCCACATTTTGGGTTTTACTGTCCCAAGCAAGACCCCTTCTATGTCCCCATGGCCCATGGGGTACTCATGGGGCCACTGTGCTAGCTTTCTTTTTAAAATTTTTCTTGAAGAAGTCTCGAGAAGGCCAGTCTTGCCAGAAGAGAGCCAAGGGGGAATTCAAGGGGACAAAGAGCTTGTTAAAAGGATGTGTAGGCAAAATTTAGGATTGCTCAAAAAGAAAGGCCAGACTTTTCCCTCAGTTCCTGGGAGATGAGCTCTTGGAGGCTAAAATCAGCCATGTGGGCAATCAGCGAGTCAGTCAATGAGTCAGTCACGACTATGCAGTGGAGCCCCAGTAAAAACCGTGAACCCCAAAACTGGAAGTTAGGGGGTCATCTGGATTGGTGATACTCCATGCGTGTCGTCCCACATGTCCCAAGAACAACAGCCCCTCACTGCCCAGGGGGAGGGCAGTGGAAGCGCCATGTTGTGTTCTCCTGGGGCCGTGGGCTAATGTCTGTGTGCCCCCAAAATCCGTATGCTGAACCCCTACTCAGAACAACTCAGAACTCACTAAAAGCTGTTACAGTTGCAGTCGCGGTTCACAGGGATTAACACGGCAGATTAAGACCAGAGAGAGGAGCACCCCTACCGTATGCTGAACCCCTACTCCCCGGAGGTAGGGGCTCCGGGAGGGGATTAGGTCATAGGGTGCAGCCCCCATGAATGGGAAGAGCGTGCTTACAAGAGTGGCTCCAGAGAGCTCCCCACTCCGTGTGAGGACATGGGGGGAATACGGCCATCTGTTAACCAGGAAGCAGGTTCTCTCCAGACATGGAAGCTGCCGGTGCCTCGAAGTTGGACTTCCAGCCTCCAGAGCCTTGAGAAATAAATAGGTGTTGTTCATCAGCTACTGAGGCAGTGGTGTCCTGCTAGAGCCGCCTGCGTGGCCTGAGACAGCCACCTTCTGCCGTGTGCTCCTCTCTCTGGTCTTAATCTGCCGTGTTAATCCCTGTGAACCGCGACTGCAACTGTAACAGCTTTTAGTGAGTTCTGAGTTGTTCTAGGGCATTGTCACAGCCAAGAGTCGTGTGGGGATCTCCCTGCAAGTCTCCTGGGGCTGCCGGAATGGGGCTCTACAAACTGACGGGCACGAACAGCAGGGACTGATTGTCTCCCGGCTCTGGAGGTCAGAATCCGAAATTCAAGGTGGCAGCAGGGCTGGTTCCTTCCGGGGCCAAGAAGGGGAACCTGCCCCCAGCTCTCTCCTAGATCCTGCGGGTCACAGCAGTTGTGGTGACCCTTGGCCTGTAGAAGCGTCATCTCAGCTCTGCCTCCGTCTTCACAGGACGTACTCCCTGTGCGGGTCTGTGCTGGTCTGTCCAAGTGTCCCATTTTATAAGGACACCAGTCGTCTAGGGCCAGGACCCACCCTCATGACCTCATTTTAATTTGATCAGCTCTGTAAAGGCCGTATTTCCAAATAACAGTTCTGGGATATTGGGGGTGCGGACTTCAGCATGAAGTTTGAGGGGACACAGTTCAGTGCAGAACACCCCAGCACTTGCACACGGCATCAGACGTGGAGGCAGTCTTAGCCTCTGACTTCACAGTTGGCCGTACACTCCTCACAAAGGAGGAATTGAAGAGGGAGAGCCCATCAGGAGGGCTGTTGTCCAGAACCAGAACTGATGAGGATGTGGAGTCAGAAGTCTTATGGGGGGACACCTGGATGGCTCAGTGGCTTAAGCTGCTGCCTTCAGCTTAAGTCCTGATCCCAGGGTCTTGGGATCGAGTCCTGCATCGGGCTCCTTGCTGGGCAGAGAGCCTGCTTCTCTCACTGCCTCTGCCTGCCTCTTTGCCTACTTGTGTGTACTCTCTCTCTCTGTCTGACAAATAAATTTTTAAAAAAAAGTCTTGTAGGAACAGAAAATGGGGGCGGTCGCAGGGAAAAACGGGTTTGGTGCTCCTCAAACTGTGAAATACAATTACCATGTGAATTACATAGAATTATCCACCATATGGGAACTGGAAGCAGGGTCGTGAGGCTCTCGCACACCTGTGTTCACGCCGGCAGCATCCACAACGGCCAGGAGGCAGAAACACCCCAAGTGTCTATCAGCGGGTGGAGGATAAACACACACCGTGGTCCATCCCCACGCGGAACACAGTCCAGCCTGCCCCCTGCCACGATGCGGGGGGACCCCGAGGACACGGAGCTCAGTGAGAGCAGCCAGACCCGGGAGGAATTGGGAGAGAGAGAGGAGGCACATAAGCCACAAACTGGAGGAGGTGTGTAGGAAGCCAAGAGCTGTGGGGAACAGCGGGACATACTTGAGCTGTTTCCGTGCAGAAACATCCAGAACGTGCGGAGCCAGGAGCTCGCCTCTGAGCAAACAAGGGGACTTGGGCTGAGCCGCCTGCTGGCTGCTCCTCCGAGTGCCGATGAACCCCGGGCTGGACTCGCACCAGCGCATTCGCGCCCCGGCACGACCCCCACGCGGCCTCCTCCAAGGGCAGGGAAACCTCATCCAGCAGTTGGCAGGCATGGTGAAGGGCAGATAAAAATCAGGCTACAAAATCTGCCTTTGAACCAAGCAAGGCCCCGAAAAGGCAGTGACTGTTTGGTCCAAACAATCCAACTGTGTCCCTGGGCACTTCGCAGAAACGGCATTTTGCTTAGACCCTGTGGCAGGCAGAATAATGGCCCAAAGATGTCCATATCCTCGTCCCGTGGACCTTGGGTGTCACCTCACATTAAAGGGACCTTGTAGGTGGGACCTTGTCAAGGCCCCCGAGGTGGGGGTGACCCTGGGTTCCCGGGAGGCCCGGCATCCCCACGAGGTCATCACGAGAGGGAGGCAGAGGGTGGGGGTCCCACAGATGGCCAGACCCTGTACTGCTGGCAGAGAGGATGGAGGGGGACCACAGGCCAAGAAAAGGCAGGAGCTGGGTGTCCTTGGGGCCCCGGGGGCGACCAGTCCTGCCTACGTGTGGTAGACCTGCGTTGTTAGAGCAGCAGCAGGAAGCTAACGGGCTTTTTGTAGGCAATGCTGACCCAGGAGAGAGCCGTTGATTCAAGACATTGGGCATCTTTGTAGGAAAAAACCCAGAAGTCAGGACCTGCCCGTCCCCCAGAGTGCTCTCTAGTCAACTGGAAGGAATGCTGGTCGTTGGAAGACTAACGCACATGCCAGCTCTAGCCAGACTAGTTCTATGACCCCCAGGAAGCTAGTTCATCTCTTCAGGCCTAGTTATGGCCTGTGATCGGCTTTATCCCTTGAGTTCTCAGTTCAATGTGGGGTGGCAACATCATTTTTGTCTTCCCAGATCCCTTTCTTTGGGGAGGGCTCACCCCACTCCTGTTGCCCACCCACCTGGCCACCAGACCTGCGAGCCACGGCTCTCGTGCCCACTGCCATCTGTGCCAGGCCACTCTGAGCCCCGCCTGTCAGTCACAGTGCCCACCCCTCACTGCAGTCGGCACTTGGTCCAAGGGGTCGAACTTTCTTCCCTGAGTTTCAGCTCTATGAAGCTGCCCTTTTTCTACAAAGACAACAGGACGTGATCAGTTTCGCGCAGTTCAGCTAGTAGCGCGAGGGAACAAGCGTCCTTCTTCACGGTGGCCGCCATCAGCCGCCATCTTGACCGCCAGCAGGAAGTTGGAGACCGGGTGGATGGGAGGGGCGCGGGCGGGGAGTGATTCCAGAGGGCAGGACAGACTGACCCAGCTCTACCAGAGGCCAGGCCTTCCGGACTGCCCAGGTGAAGGAGGCAGTCTCTGCTTGAACAGCTGCAGGGTGGGGTCGTCGGCCTTCCAAGATCAAGATCTGGGGCTCATGGACAGACCGGAACTGCTCGGTGACTTCTACAAGGACACGCTCCTCACCCACCTCTTCAGCTGCGGCTCAGTAAGACAAGAAGCTAGAGTCAACACGGCGTCAGGGGTGTTGGAGTTCCAGCTGTTTCCAGCTGCCCCCACGTTGGGGCGCCCATCCAGCACGGCCTTCGCTGACTCACAGACATGCGGCCTCACCCAGGTGGTGGTCCCGAGAGGAAACGCCATCCTAAGCTCCTCTTCCGGTCCGACGAGGAGATCCCTGCAGGCTGCAGGAGTGACAGAACGGCTCCCGGGAGGTCTTTGTGTTCCCACTAGCTGGCTCCCTTGCTGGGCAGATCTCGTCGGGACCGTGGCAGTAGCCACAAAGCAAAGCATGTCGAGGCATTTGTTGTGCCCGTGCCAGAGTCCGTGCCGAAGCTCCTTGTCACCACTGTCTATACACCCTCTCCCGCCCCATTCTCCACGGCTCCTTTCTCTGCTTCTGCCCCGAGGGGGGTCCACAGCACCAGTGATCAGTTATCCACCAGCAACCCCTACATGGAAGTTTCCAGTTCGTGTCTCTCCTGGAGCTTTAGGTGGGAAGAGACACCTGGATCTCTCTACCTGCACCTCAGCGTGTCCCACATGGGATGTGTCTTCTCCCAGCAAAGCCTCCCACTCCTCCCTCCCCGGAGTTCTGGGACCACCTCTCCCAAAGCAGCTCTAGAACAGCACCCCACCCCACCCTCCACCACTTCCTCTTCCTTCCTCACCTTCTTCCTCCTCTCCTGCGGTCCCACTCAGCCGTTTCTGCTTCCCTGGGCCCGCAATGCTCTAGACTCCAGGCCTGCCCCAGACGACTCCTCTTTCATGCAGTTAGAGCGATCTGCCTAGAGCAGGCGATCTCACCAGGTGATGCTGCCTCCAGGGCACGCTGAGCAGATGTTGGGGGTATTTGTGGCTGTCACAGCTGAGGGTGCTCTCGGCATTGAAGGGGTGGGCGTCAGAGGTGCTGCTTACCACCCCTTCACACACAGTGCCCAAGAGACCCCCACAGAGAGGGACCAGATGTCTGCAGTGCCCAGAGGAAGAGACGCTGGTCTATACAAATGTGATGGCGCTACTGCCTTGCCTTTCAGTAGCTCCTTACCTCCTTCAGCACCAAGTTCAAAATCTTGGCCCTGACTCTCCTCCCCAACTCATCACTCGCTTCCCCCTTCTCCCACCGCTAGCTATTCCATGTTTGTTCTGCTCCCAAAAGAGTCCTGACACTTGATACAACACGGAGGGACCCTGAGGACACGGGGCTCAGGGAGAGGAGCCAGACCCAGGATGACACATCCCACAGGACCCCACTCCCAGGAGGACCCCAGAGGAGCCCCATCCCCGCAGAGAGGAGATGGCAGGTGGTGGGCGTCTTTGCAAACAGTTGTCACATTTGTCACAGAAAAGGCGTTTGTTGCTTCAGTGAAAAGCTGGCAATTTTGGCAACAAATAAATTGTTGGTGCGCTTATATTGACTTTGCAAAAAGCTGGCTGCAGACCCCCAGTAGCGGCCTCTCCGGATTGCTTCATCTTCCACTGAATGTTGAGAGACAACAGCGGAAGGCCGATGGGTCACGGGCTAATGAGCAGTCATAAAGCCAAGTCACTTTAAAACTCAACTTTCCCTCAAACACCCGTATTCTTAAGTAGAATTTATCTTCTGACTGAGATACAAAGTTCATTTAGGACTTAGAATAAATGTCAGCCACAACCAAAGTCTGCCTCTTTCGATGTATCTTTCCCTTTTCACTAAGATGGAGTGGAGACAGCCTGTCTCAGACAAGTGGGCAGTTTACTCAAGAGAGAGCGAGAGTGTAGGTCTGGAAGGTTCCAGAAGACCCTTCATGCCCTGACTCTCAGATTACAAAACGTCTTTTAGAATTCGTTTTATTTTGTGTTTTGCAAAGATTGGGGGTGGGAGAGAATGGACGACAAAAGCCGAGCACAAAGAGGGAAGGTCGCTGATTGAGAGAGAATAAGAGCGAACACAAGACGGCGACCGCTGGCTCTCACCGTGACCTTGAGCTAAGAGAAACCCCTGGACAGGATGAGGCAGAGCTTATTTTTCTGCAAGAAATGTAGGAGGATAAGTTACCACCTGTGCTCAAGAGACACATGAGAACACCGCAGACCAATCTAGAGAACGAGTATGCAGTTATAAAGTAAGAGAAAGGAGCAGCCAGAGACGCGCTGTCCCCAGTTACGGGAACTATCCGTAGAAGGTCCACGAAGAGCTGACACTGGCTGTAAGATCTGCAGCGTGCACCGAGATAGAGGGAAGGAATAACCAGAGTCTCCAGAGCATGGACAAAAGCCCAGAGCACACAGAGCTGAGCTGGGAGCTCTGACCGCCAGCATCTCCCACTAGAGCCTGGGGATTGACCGGCCTCCAGCTCGGAGGACGTACACCACTGCCCGCATAGCCTCTGGCTCGAATCAGAGGCACAGAGCCCAACAGCCCTCCCAGGTCAGCCGTGATGGGGTGACACAAACGAGTGACTCCCGTTTGGAGTGACCAGTCATCTCAGGTCACCTGGGACTGTTGTAGTTAGAAGCTGAAATCAGGACATCTGGCCACCCTATCCCCCACCTCCACCCCACCCGCCATCCTCATCTGCCAGGAAGGCTCTGGAGCCATTCGGGGCTTCCCAAAGGAATGCAGAGCAAGAAGATGTGAGCTGAGCCATACTGGGAACAAGGCAGGGACAAGCACCGCCAGCCTCCCAGGGATGCTACGGAGAGCCTCGGCTTAGGGCCAACGTGTCCTTAATGCCACTCTAACCCTTGCCAGTCACTGCTTCCAAAAGGAGGGCATGAGCCGTGGGTACACAGCCTTCAGGGCAAAAACCCAGCCAAGGTTAGGGTGAAGCGATCCGGGTACTGGCTTCAGGGGCAAAGTTTAAGCAGGGGCACCTGGAACTTTAGTTGAGATGAGTATTTTTACCCAACATTTTAAAAATATAAACATCAAAAAAAATCCGCGAACAACGAGATATCGACGTTGCATGCAAAGACAGGACCCACTTAACACGCACCCGACCATCTCCACCCTACCCAACACCCAGCCCTGGCACGGGCTGTCTATGTTAAAAGCAAAAAAATATTTTGCTTGTCGGAAAACCCTTTGCTTTCGCTCGATCTTTCCAGGATATCCTACCACAGCATCGCTTCGCTTCCCACCATCACTCAGTGTCCTCTGGCCTGGCCACAGTCTGGGTTTGGCTTTCTTCCCCTGCATGAATTTACTTATTGTTGGTCACCTCTGTTTGTTTTCTTTTTTTCTTTCTTTCTTTTTTTAAGAATTTATTTATCTATTTGACAGAGATCACAAGCAGGCAGAGAGGCAGGCAGAGAGAGAGGGGGAAGCAGGCTCCCCGCTGAGCAGAGAGCCTGGGGCTCGATCCCAGGACCCCGGGATCATGACCTGAGCCAAAGGCAGAGGCTTAACCCACTGAGCCACCCAGGCGGCCTCCCTTTTGTCTTCTATTTGTGTGTAGCAGTGACTAATTTTTCTTTCTTTTTTTTTTTTAATTTTAAATAGACCATTTAAAGATTTAATGAGTATTTTCATGGCCTACCTGCAAGTCGTGCCCTCCCCTCTGTGATGCCATCCGGTCTTGTGGTTTTAATAACCTCCCTGACCTGCCCCAGCTCCTGGCCACACTCTTCTGAACTGCACACTCGGTCCAGCTGGCTACTGGGAGCTCCTGGGTGACCCCATGGGCCCTCACCTCCTGCTGTTCCCAGCCCTGGGCGGTCTCATTTCCCCAAGTGTATGACTTGCTTCTACCTGTTTGAATGCTGCAGGGGTGACAGGCTGTCCCTGTTGTGACTCTATTGTGTGATGTAGGACTCTGTCTCAGCGGACTGGAGCTAGCAATCCCCTCGCTAGTTGGTGAAGTATGTGGCTGTGCAGGACAAGCCTGTGTGGCCTGTGGGAGCTGATGGTGACTGCCACCTACCAGGCCACCAAAGCCACACCCTCCCTCATCTGCCAATGAATGAGTTTGGAAGTCGGCCCGTCCCCAGTCTGGCTCTCAGTGGAGAACGCAGCCCAGCCAGTGCTCTGATGGCAGCCTCATGTGACCCTGGGCTTGGGGCGCAGCTAAGCTGTCCCCGGACTCCGGACCCTCAGAAACTGGAAGGTGTGAAGTGTGCACCGTCTCAAGCTACCGCATTTGTGATAATTTATGACCATGACCCAGTGGCTGGCAAGCTGCTCAGATCAGATGGGACCCATAGCTTTCCCGCCCCCCCCCCCCGCCTTGCTCCTCCTGCAGCTGTGCTGTGATCACTCGGACCGAAACCCCTGGGGTCCCCATGACCCCATTCCACAGCGGCCATCAGTCTGCCTGAACGTGGTGTCAGCCCTGCCCCCAGAATACCTAGAACTGGGCGACTTGTGCCATGCTTGCCCTGTGCTCAACAGAGCACCACCCATGTCTCCTCACAGAGCTGCCTGTCTCCATCCTCGGCAGCTGAAAGCAGACTCAGGCCATGACCCACCTCTGCTCAGTCCTGCCCATGGCTTTCCCTGAGGGCAGGATGCCTGCGGGACCTGATCCCACCCACCCTCTACGGTCTGTCCTCAGCTCTGTCCCTCAGGTCTGTCCACAGGGCCTCCTCACGGCTCCTCAAACAATCCTACCCCAGGGCCTTTGCATCTGCTGTGCCTGCTGCCTGCCATGCTTATCTACATCCTCATGGCAGATGCCTCCATCCCCCTCCACATCCCCACTTGATCTGTTTTCTCCCGGATTGTGCTGCCCCCACGGGAACCGACTGCAGGATGGTTTCCGCCAAGGTGCTGAGCCTGGACATTCCATGGGAATGTCCCTTTGGGAGAAGTGCAAGCCAGGGAGAGAACAACTGGCTCGTTCTTTCCATTCTTTAACTCCGTCCTGCCCGAGAGGACAGTCCTCTCACTCCACACTCTGGCCTCACAGCAGCTGCCGGGATGTCGCTCCTCGGGAGAGGGAAAATCGGCTGGGAAAAATGCCACAGATATGTAAACAGCATTTTCCACATGGCAGGCGCTGTGCTGAACCACTGATTTATTACCCCTTCCACAGGGACCGCCGGTGCCTTGATGGGAGAAGTAGGGAATTGGCCCCAGGCCACAGGACGTGGCAACTTCAACACGGGTCCCCAGTGACTTGTGGTTCTGCTCTGTGGTCGAGCCTGTTCGCCTCCCTCTGGGCGTGAGCTGGCCCCCACAACTCGCTCCTAGCCAGGGGAGTATACCCAAGCAAAGTGCTGAGGCTTTAGAGGGCAGCCACGAAAGTCATGTGGCTGCCGCCCGGCTGTCTCAGAGGCCACTAGCCAAGAGGACGCTCCCGCAGCGCTGTGCGGAGGCCTGGAAGCGGCCCCTCCTGCCCGGGCAGGCGGGAGTGCTTAACACGAGGCCCCCTGGTCTGGCGTCCCCACTGCCACACACCGGAGACCACAAGCCGGACCACCCGGCTGAATAACCCGCTGAAACCGTGGTATAATAAATATGTGGATGTTTTTAAGTAAACCCCAGCCCCAACGTGGAGCTCGAACTCATGACTCCGAGATCAGGCGTCACGTTCTACGGCTTGAGCCTGCCCGGCAGCCCCGAGACACGCTTTGGTCGGCTAGCTTCTGGAAGACCGGGCCACGTAGCCTCTGAGCCGCACTGCGCAGGCTGCAGGCCTGGCTGGCGAGGCAGCCCCTCGCCCCATGTCTGCGTGCCCCTCGGCTCCCCATCCTTTCTTCAGGGCCGAGAGCCGCCGCGAATCTTCCAGCGGCCACTCGGCCCGGCCGGTTGGAGCGCGGGTCCAGCCTCTCCGAGGCTAAGGGGGCGCCGGGGTCCGCTGTTCCCGAGAGGGGCTAACTGCCCACTTCAGTGAAACCCCGAAGGGCTCCTCACCTTTGACCCCCCCAGCCCTCGCACCCCACTCGGCTCGCGGAACAGGCGTCCCTTGTCCGCCCCGCAGCCTCTCCTGTTTCTCCCCGGCCGCTCCGGGGGCTCGGGCCTCGCCAGCAAACTCCCCCGCCTGCCGCCCCCACTTCGTGGACTAAATCACTCAGCGAGCCGATGGGAAATTTAATAAGCTCGGGCTCTTTTCTCCCCTGCTTGTCTGTGGCCTTTTTGTTAGGTTTTCATGGGAGGAAGAGGTGTCTGTGAGAAAACTACCGGCGTGACAACATCGTGTCCTCTAGCTAGTGACACGCACATAGGACCTAGGAGTCAGGGACCCCATCGGGCCCCGGGCAGGGGAGCTGATAAACACGGCCGAGCCCCAGGAAAGTGGATGAAGACTCGGAGGTGAAAAAGAGAGACTCCCGACCACTTACGACCTGTGTAATTCTACATTAATGCAGTTCCTCAGATGGCATCCGGGGGCTCAGCCCGGAGCCTGGAACGCGAGGGGAACCGGAACAGGGTCGCCGGGAGCGCCGCGCCCGTGCTGGTTCCGCGGGGACGGAGGGCTGTAACGCTGGGGAAGCTGGGGGGTGTAGGGACCCTCCGTGCCTTCTTTGCAATTAAAATGATTCCAAAATTGTTGTTTTTGATGAACAGAGGTAAAGCAGCAGACACAGCAGAGACTCATACAGGCATCTTCCCCGCATTGACGTTAGAGGCACGTGTGTTAAAATGCATAACTGGGGACAGCCGCGTCCCCGTCTCTGCTCCTGCAGACGAGGTGTGCTTATGGCAAGAGAGGAGCCGCCACGTGCTGGAAGGTCATGCCCGACACTGACCCGGGTGGGGGGCAGCCTCTCGTCCGTTCGGTTCTCCCAGGGACCCCGGGGGACGGGGTGGCACGAGCAACCCCCCTTACAGAGGAAGAAACCGAGGCTTGGAGAGATGCCTGGGCTCGTGTCTGTGGGTCTGTCTCCCTCTCTGCCGCGGTCCCCCGCCACCCGCCTCCCTGCACGCTGTTCTTACAGTTCCAGGGGTTTCTCCCACAGTATGGGTCCCTGCTGTCCAGGTGAGGCAGGTGAGCCGCAGAGATGGGGCACCGCGGGCTCTACGCTGGGGTGGGGGTCTCCGGTCCCGGGCACCGGCCGCACAGCCGCGTCCTCGTGCACCCGGCCTGTGTCTCCTCCTGGGCCCACACGGATGAGAGCAAAGCCCGAACGGGGGCCTCGGCCTCCCTGCCCTGTTGTCCTTCCCCAGGATGACCAGGATTCACCTGGCCACCGCCAGAGGAGCACCTGCCTCGGCCAGTCCACGCTGCCTTTCCCGGGTGCCCCCACCCAGGGCTTCAGCTCGGCCACCGTGCCAAGCTGTCCGTGGACGGCAGCAGTCACGAGAGGAGGACTTTCTCTCTTCAGATCACTGGACACCGGCTGTTCCAAGAGGAGGCCGAGCTCGAGCCCGAGGCCGCCCAGCACATCGTCCAAAGACCCCCCGCTCTGTGCTGCTCGCCCTGAACGTCCACAATTCCACACTGAGTGAACCCCACACAACACACACGTGCTCATCAAGCGTGGGGCCCGAGGCCAGAAGGGGCTGTGGGGCTCACGGCTCCGGCCACACAAGCCGTCGGCTCGGCACCACTGTCCCGACGTTTGGTTTGGCGGGACGAGAGGGCTGCGTGCCGCAGCGTCTTTGGGGGACTCCTGTGGTCTGGTGATCAGGGCCACATGAGTGGTGGTGAGCCCCGTGTTCCAAGTAAGGAGTTCACGCACACATGCTACCGTACCCACAACCTCCCAACACAATCACACACGCAATCTCGAGAACACACGTGGTCACACTAGCGACACAGACGCACAGCCTCCCCGCAACCGCGCACACAACTAGGCACGCCCTCACACACGGGGTCACACGGTGGCAGATGTGCGCTCACACACACCACCGTGGGCCGGGGCCGCAGACGGGCAGCGCAGGCTCGGGGTCCACGAGGCCGCGTCCTCACGGCCGTGTCCCACCGTGCTGGTGCACAAGACACCAGTTTATCTGCCAGGTGCCCAGAGGTTCGCCCTCCGGATCCCAGCAAGTGGACGCTAAAGGGGGCTGGCGGGCCTGTGTTGGATGTGAACACGCGGTCCCCAAAGCTCCAACCACTGCCAGGGACCACGCCTTCCCCTGTGGGGTCCAGGAGTGTGGAGTTGGCCCCTGAGATGGGCGACAGCAGGGCCCTGCCGGGCCATCCTTCGCCGATTCTTGGGCAAAGCCCATCCTCCTGGCCGGACTGCAGAGCCCGAGGACAGTTGCTCCTGCGTGCCAGGCTGGCTTTCCTGCCACACATCGCCCCCCACCCTGCGTCAGGGATTTTCATGGCACCCCCCCAGGGTGACCCCCAGTACTCTTGTCAGGCGGGCACCCCGGGGCACGCAGATGCTGAGGGCCAGGTAGGGGAAGCAGAGCAGCTCCCCACAGCGGGCCTGGCCACCCTGCCCGGCTCTGGCCCCTGGTTCCTGCCGTGCCCCGCACCACCCGGCGCCGTGGGGAGTGAAGGCGTGAAAGGGTGCTCTGGGGTGGGAGCGCGGGCAGGTGTCCGGGACCGTGGCCTCATCCGCGCACCCCGGCCGGCTGCTCTGCCGGTCCAGCCGGCTGCACAGCGGCTCTGCCTGACCCGGGAGCTCAGCACCCACAGAGGCCGCCCCGGCCCTTTCCGGAGACCCCGACTCACCGCCAGCCCTCCGCTGAAGCCGCCGCCGCCTCTGCTCCAGCGGGCCCTGCCGCGGGGACCAGGGAGTGGGGGCGGGGCCAGGGGCGGCACCGGCAGGGAGGCGGGGTCACTGAAGCCTTGCTCAGGTGTGCAGGGGGAGGGCAGGGCGGTCTGGCAGGTGAGCCTTGGGGCTGGTGAGCTCCCTGGCGGGTGAGCCAGGACAGGGCCCTGCACGACCCTGGGGAGACAGCCTGGGGAAGGGGCTGTGCGTGAATAACTACGATCGTTTAGAAAATAAACTTGCAGAACAGCTTTGGGTTTACAAGGTGAGAAGACGTTACTCTGCATTGTTTTCTGCCTTTACGTTCCGGCCGTACATTGTCCCAACCCGCGAACCAACATCCACACTGTACTCGGACTCCTGGTCCCCCAACGCACGCACTCTGTGCTCACGGCCCCCCGGCTCGGAGGGTTTCTCAGGCTCCTTGACGCCATGGGCAGTCGGGCGAGGGCCAGCAGGGGAACACGGGATGCCCTTCTGCTGGGGCTGGGTGCATCTCTCCTGGTCAGGCTGGGGCAGGGGCTTGGCCTCGGTTTTCACGCACCTTCCACAGCCACGCGGCAGCCCAGCTGTCCGCCCGCCCCCAGCTTCCTCCCGCGGCGCCGGCCCACAAGAACGCAACCTTCGTTAGGACCATCATCGCTGCTCAAGATGCTCTGGGGTTGTCGGACTGCCCTCGCGCCCGTGGGCTTACCACCGTTGCTGGCAATGCCTTCTGGCCCCGAGTGGAGGCTCACTCTTGTGGGAAGCACTGGAAGCCACGGGGAGCCAAGCGTGGTGCTGGAGAGGGAGCAGTCCCTCCGGGTCCCGGCTGCCTGCAGTGCGGTCCCCTTTCCCACGCACATGCGGGCAGGCCCTGCAGAAGATAGAGGGCCTCCAGCCCCAGAGAGAGGGTGGTGACCAACCAAGGTCCCTGGGCTCCAGCAAGAAGCCAGGACTCCAAAGCCGGTGGGCTCTTCCCACCGCTGCACCCGGCCCTGAGCAGGGACGCTATGGGGAGGGGCTGCCTTCCTCCTCCGGCAGGGCAGCCGCCGCTGGGCTCTTTCTAGGACTCTAGTCTCCTCACCTTCGGGCAACATGGGCCATGCCTTCCCCATGTGGCCAGCGACCCTTGCCTGTCCCAGCAGTCACACTCATCTCCCTCCTAGAGGCCCCGCCTGCCTCCTCCAAGGTGCCTTCCCTGATACGTGCCCCCAAGACAGAGGCAGGTGCAGGCCCGTGTCCACCTGGGGCAGAGCGGGTCTGAGCCCCACCCAGGCGCCCCAGTGGAGTCGGGGCCTGGCTCACAGTCGGCGCTCAGGAAAGGCGGAGGCAACGAACAGTTCATGGAAACCATTAACCAGAGCTCAGTGAAGAACTCTGGTGTCCTCACAGCCCCGTCGCATCTCCGTAGTGCCCCGGTCACGCAGAGCTGTGCGCCCCCCGCCACGGGGCAGGAACATGGTCTCCCGGGCACCGACGTGTGCCTCCCCACCCGTGAAAACAAGCGTGTAGGGCCCTCCTTGCCTGGGCGCCGCTGAGCTCGCTGCCGCCGTCAGTGCACGGTGAGCAGGGCCTGGGGGTGGTCTTCCCAGAGGCTCGCTAAGAAAGGGCCGCCGCTTCCTGACTAGTTGAACGCTACCCAGGGGAGGCTGCTTCCTGACCTGGGAAACCACGTGAGACACAATGTGTCTGTGTCCAGCAGTGTTCTGGCCCCGGCCCCACCTGTCCGCCATGGGCCGTGAGGCATGGGCTACAGCAGCAGAGCCGACTGGTTGTGGCAGTGACCCGGTGGCCTGGGAGACCCCAGCCACTGGCCAGCTTGGTCCCCAGGCCCACAACAGGCACTCCCCCTCCACGCATCCTGGATCATCATGGAGAAGCGAGGCGTGACCCGACACAGGGCCGACCAAGCTCCCCCCAGGCCCCCCCCCAGCTCTCCAGTGCCGGGAATCAGGGCCCCAGCCCCACACGGCCACCAGCCACATCACAGCAGAGCTCAACCCTCTGCCTGGGCAAGCGGCGGGCTGTGCGGACGGGTGCCCACACCCCGGGGCAGCCGACCCTGCCGACCCGGGCCACACCTGGGCCCACACCTGCCCCACACGACGCTCCGCCTGCCGCCACACCGCAGAGAAGCCGAGAGCCGGGCGGCAACTCTCAAAAGCTATGTTTAATCGTAAGATTCAAACAGAAGCGAGGCAAAGACTGCATACAGAAACTTCCGGAACAAACATCCGCCTTCAAATCCCCTGACGTTTGTCAAACACAGAAAACAGAGATTCTGGGTCCTACACAGACGAGTGACGCGGCCTAGAGGGACGTGCCGGCTGCGGTGGGGACCGTGTGCGCGGACCCTGCAGCCCGCTCTGGCCTTACCCACTGGGCAGCTCTCAGGGCCAGCAGGGCCAGCCGGTCTCCCTCCCGGGTCACCTGTCCTCTAAAGAGACACGGGGACAGGTGGAAAACGTCTTTTTGTTTTTTTGAATCAACATCCTTTCTCCTCGGAGCAGCAGGGCTGGCAAAGGCTGTGTGTGAGTCTGTCTGGCGCTGGTATTTTTTGGAATGGTTCACGGTTGACCCCACGCCTGCCATCTGCGGCAGAGCAGCGGACGGACAGGGGACAGAGCTGGGACCGCGTGGCTGGGGGTCTGTGCCTTCACGTCACGTCGGTGCAAACAGCTTTCGGGCTTGAGTCTGGAGGCTGTATGGACGGCGCATGCCATGGCATGGGGGCCGCCGCCCCGCGGCCAGTCCTACGGCGGCATTTCCGTCGTGACGTTCGGAGAACCCTGTCAGTGAGGTAGAAGACAAAATGCCAATTCCAGAATATTCTCCACATTCCAGAAGCTCCCGGGTGGTTTAAATAGAAAGTGCGCTCGCCTGGCCGGTGGTGTTCCTAGAGGCCGGGCTGGGGGGGGGGTGGAGGGCGTGCAGGTGCTGTGCGGAGGCTGGGGGGCCCGAGTCCAGCTAAGCCGCAGGGACAGAGCCGAGCGGACACACGCAGCCCCGTGGATGGCGCGCCTGGGGCCCGGCTGCCCCGACGAGGCCCGGCCGAGACTCAGACCCAAGAGGCGACGCCACTCGAGTTCAACACGTCATGGCCGTTTATTCACAGGCGGAGAAGCTGGAGCGCAGGCGCCCGGGCTGATGGAGGCAGGGCAGGGTCCACCGGGCGCCCCTGCCGACCCCGAGGTGTCCGACCCGGCGCCGGCACGACGGGGCTCTGCGGGCCAGAACCTGAGGAGCGGCAGCACGGGAAGCACCAGATGTGGGTGGACCGGCAGCCGCGGCCGAGCGCTTCCTGCTCTTGCCGAGGAAACCCCGGGCGGACAGGCAAGAGCGCGGAGCTGGGAATCACTCCTGTCACGGCGACGGCGACGTGACCTCGTGGGCCGGAGCAGGGGAGGGGCTCGCGGCAGCCACGGGAGCGGGGGGCAGGGCTGAAGAGGGTCCGGGGCACAGCTGGGCTCGGCTCGAGGAGGAGGAAGAGCGGGGGCATCGGCCAGACCGGAGCACCAATTTGGGGTGGGGGGGCCGGGCAGGTCAAGTCTCGGGGTCTCTCGGCGCGGCAGGTAGCGACGAGGGCCTGAGAGTCTGTGCCACCTCCTAGGCTGAGGCGCCCACCAGGCTTGCGGGCTCGGGGGTGCAGCCCGCGGGGCTCACGGGCTCCTGTGGGTGCGCCCCGGCCCCGGTCTCCTCAGGTGTGGACACCTCTGGGGGCTGCTCTGGGGACACGGGGCACTTGGCCAGTCCTTCGCCTGGAGGCGGCTGCGAGAGGCTGGTGTCGGAGTCCTTCCCGGGCTGCGGGCCGGTGGCGGAAGACGGCGCCCAAGGAGATGGAGGTAAGTCCTTCTGCAAGAGAAGAGGCCGCGTCAGGCCTGGGTGCGGCTGGAAGAGCCCGGGGCAGCAGGGGCGGGGCGGGCAGGCTGGCTGGGGTCCCTGGAGGGTCTGGCTCCAGGCTCAGGAGCCACCTTCCCTCCAGACCACGTAGGACCAGCAGCACCGGGACCCCAGGACGGCCACCCGACAGAAACCTTGACTCTGACATCTCTGGCTTATTCCCCACCACCTGAACCTTCCAGAACTAAGCACTCACTGGGCCTGAGACCCCTCGAGGATGGTGGGCAGTGAAGCCAGCGTGCTTCTCCGAGGGTCCAGGGAAGGGCTAAAGGCCCCAGCATCGGGCTACAGCGTCTGGGTAATTAGTCGGGGTGCCCGGCAGCCCCCCTCCCTCCGCCATGTCTAGGCCAGGACGAGACAAGTGTTCTGACTTGCAGGACACGTGACATGGTAACTCGGGGCCGCAGACCGCGCTCGGGAGACACTGAGAGCCCTTCGAAGCTCCCATCACGGAGGGGCCAGGCCCTGTTATTCACTGACAGGGCGGCAGGAGGAGGTCAGCTCCGTCCCCGGGACACAGGCACATGAAACCTCATGCTCTCACATCAAAGGTGCTCCAGTAAGAGGGGCCTCCCGCCCTGAAACCAGCAGCAGCAAGACAATCGCCATGGGCCCGCTGTGGGAGGCCGGGGCAGGGCCAGTGCCCACTCTGGAGAGGAGCCCCGGGCCCCCCAGAGCTCGGCGCTGCATTCCTGATGGTGGAAATGCCTGGAAACCAATGTCCGATCCAATGGCGTGTCACCACCCCTGGGACTGGCACTTCAGAGCAAGGGCCGTGTCCACAAGCCACACCCGGAGGGACAGAGCCACACAGACTGACAGCAAAGCAAGGGCCTCTGGGAACGGGAAGCGCTGACCAGGGACACAGGCTGTGGGGCTCGGTCGTCCAACTGGGAGGTTTTACGCAACTGGAAGTCTGGTTGGGGCTTATTGGGCTCTTACTGCTCGCAGACACTCAGAGCAAACTGGTATTCACCGCAAAGCCACTGCCCGTCCAGAACGTGCCCAGCTCCCCGCGCCAGAGTGCCAAGGCGCAGCTTGTCACCAGCGTGCAGGGCACCAGGTAGAGGAGGGCGGGCTGGCCGCGCTGCATCAGGGCCAGGGCCATGAACGTCACCAGGAGCCCGATGCCGTAGGCTGTGGGGAGAGACGGGCGACGTGTTACCTGGTGGGCGGCCCCACAGCCCAGCCCCTGCCTGTCGCGGGCACGTGGAGCAGGACAGACAGACAGATGGACAGACGGGAGCACACGGGGCGGGCAGGAGACGGGAGGGAGCGACACCGCGGTGGCGGCGAGGCCCAGCTCTGGGCTGAGAGGCCGCCAGACAAAGGCTCGTGACGGCACCGGAGGCTCCCGTTCCTGTGCCTCAGTCAGAGGGAAGCCTGGACACGAGCAACGCAGGCACGCGGTCAGAAGCCCCAGGGGCCAGGCGGACCGCGATGGCACAGCCGGAGACAGGCTGGGAGGCGGCACGGGTCGCGGGACCGGCTCTCCCACCGCACGGGGCACAGCGGCTCCTCGTCCTGACCGCGACCTGGGGGACTTCAGGAAGGAGTGACGAGGAAACAACCCTTTACGGCCCGGTCTTGGGCCCCTCGTCCTGCCCGTGGCTCTGGCCTGACCCTCGCCTGGCGCCCCGGGGCTCTGCTCATCACTTCCCCCGCATCCTAAAGCAGCGGCCCAACAGCAGCCAACCTCAGGGGAACAGCGGCGTCTGCTGCCCATCGCGGGGCGCAGGTCCAGCGACAAGGAGCCCGACGTCCCCGACAGCCAGCGGTCTGACAACCACCGCCGGGATGCAAGGCCTGGGGGCAGGTTCAGGGACAGCGAGCAGACGAGCGGCTGCGCCCGCGGCTACATGAGCTGGGCCAGGAAGGGGCAGACGGGGACAGCCCCGACGCGCGCCCGCAAGGTCAGCCTGGGCCGTGCCGGGGCCTCCCCCACGGGGCTGTGCTCCGTCCCGTGCACGTGGCCTCTGCGCACCAGGAGGGGCCGCAGCGCCTCCCACCTGGCGGGGGGTGGGGACGCACGCGCACTGACGAGTGCTACCGGCGAGGCCTCCGGAGGGAGGACCAGAGGCCGGCAAGCCGGCTGGTCTGGAAAATGTTAGGAGCCACCGGGGCTCCCCAGAAAAGGTCGCCTCCGCGTCAATGGCTTTGGTAACCGAAGAAACAAGCAGGGCACGAGCACAAGAGGGTACAACGAAGGAAGCGCGGCCTCGAGAGTAGCGGGCACGTGAGAGGCCGGGCGCGAGAGCACTTACCCACGGTGCAGGCCACGAAGTAGACCCGGGACGACTGCACCTGGATGTCGAACCTGTGGCAGTACGCCACGAGCAGCCCTGCGGGGACAAGGCGCGTGGGCTGGGCCGCGCCACCCCCGCCACGAGTGCAGCCACAAGCCGCATCCGTGCCACGTCCACCTGCCACGTGCAGCACGGGAGCCCGAGGGGCCGCCCGCCCCCGCCCGCTCCTCACCATCCACACCCGCCCCCGCCCGCCCATGGCCCGACACTCCCGAGGACGCCCACCATGGCGTGGCGCGCCCCAGTACCTGGCACCAGGATGTCCCCGAAGCCCAGCAGGGAGAAGGGCCGGTCACACAGGGCCAGCGGCGAGGCGTTCAGTCTGGGCACCTTCAGGACCATGGGGAGCTGGGGGGGCAAGGAAGCGGCCGTCGCCAGGACCCGCCCAGGCCCGCCTCTCCCCTCTGGGCAGCGCCGCGGGCCCGCTACGCACCTTCTCGTGGGTGGCCGAGTCCGAGGGCCCGGTGGCCACCTCCACCATGATGCTGTTCCCGCTCTAACAAAGAGGGGCCCGCGTCAGAGGGGGGAGCGCGGGGGGGGGCGCGCGGCAGCAGGGCTCGGGCGGGGGCGCACCTTGGTCAGGAAGGGCGTGACGAACACGAAGAAGACGTCGTAGACAAACAGCACCAGCAGCAGCAGCGTGCAGGCCTGGGGGCGACGTCCTGATGGGCGCGGCGTGGCGGCGGGCGCACGGACCCCTGGGATGCGCCCCCCCAATCCCCCCGGACACGCCCCCCCCCACCGCGAGGCTCAGAAGCGCCCCCGGGACAAAGCCACGAGAGGACCGTCTGAGCAAACCCAGGCCTGTCCCCGGCACCATGAGGTCAGGCGGACAAGGCTTCTGAGGGACGGAAAAGCCGGGAGGCGTGAGGCTCAAGGGGCTGGCCGTGTGGTTGGTCACCGAGGGGGTGGGGTGCCGAGCCTCCCTCACAGCGTGCCGCGGGCTCCCCTCGGGGATGACGGCCCGGGGCCCCGTGCAAGGCTGCCGACCACGCTTGCTTGCCGCATGTGCGCCTCCGCCCGGAGCAAGCTCCCCCCGGCACAGCGGCCACCCCTGGAGGAGCCCCGGCCTGCAGCCCTGCCCGGGGCAGGGTTCCAGGGGTCCTCATGGCTCTGTGGTCACCGCCACGGCTGTCACACCGGGACGCGGGGGCTGCGGCGGGTCCCGGAGTCCTGTCACTGGGGCGGCGGCAGGAGGGCCGAGGCCCGAAGACCACGCTGCCCACGGAGGGCCAGGGACGCCCGAGCACAGGCGGGTGAAGGCAGGCCTGGGGCCGCTCGAGGTCCGCGGTGGGCACGGAGGCTCTCAGGACACCGCCGTCCCGCCGCACCCACCCAGAGGCCCCACGTCCTCGGGCTCTCACCTTAAAAGTGGGGAGGCGGATGGTTTTCAACATGTAGAGGCAGAAGGCAACGCCCAGCGCGTCCTGAAGGATCCAGGCCCACCTGGAAGGCAGAGCGGCGTCACCGCTGCGGCAGGGGCTGTGCCAGAGGCGTCACCCGCCCGTCGCTCCTTCCTCAGCTGCTGAGGCGGCGAGTTTCCCGAGCTGTCCGTGCTCAGCCGGCCCGTCACGCTGCGACAACTCGGCCGCCGGCCCCGGGGGGACAGGCAGGGCCAGGGGCTGTGCTGGGCTTGGGTGGGGAGCGGCCCTCTGACACCACACACGCCCTGGGATGTGTCCTCCTCTGGGGACAGCGTCCACACTCACATCAGGGGCGGGCACAGGGATAGTGCAGCAACTCGAATCTCTCTTCAAAAGTACTTTTCCCACAACTTAGAAAAGTCGAACTCGCGCTCAGCCACGTTCCACACCAGCCTCTCGGCCTGGGAAACGGGGGCTCGGGGACCGGGAGGCGGAGGGGACACAGAGGTGCGCGTGTGGCCCCAGCACCGACAGGGAGCTGCCACCGTGGGGCCACGCCGGCCACGTGCTGGCTCGCCCCCACTGCCCCGTCTGTGCCGAGGTCGTCCTGGAGCCGGATGGAAGCCTCTCCCGGCTAGGGCGACCAGGGCAGCGGCGAAGAATAAAGAGAAGGTTCGCCGGTGGCCAGTGGGTGCCCAGACGCGGTGGCAACAGGGCCTGTTCTGACTTTCTAGAACGAAGCAAGTCTGGCTTCGATCTAACTGAGAGCTCGTGTTCTCTTTGTGTACAAAGGACTCAAAATATTTTCACATTTTCCTTCTGCCAATTACATCTGTCACGGCTCCAAGTGGCAGCGCCGCCAAGAGCGGTTCACCGCCTCTCGGAGCTCAGAGCAGCGCCAGACGGTGTCGGAGGCAGCGGGGAGGGGGGCCCGCAGGCTCCAGGCCTCCCTCCACCCGCCGGTGCCATGGAGAACACGCGCTCGGGGCGCCCAGGGCCAGGAGGGCTGGCGGCATCTCGGACCCAGATCTCAATCGCTGCCGTGCCCGCGGCAGCAGGACAGACGCAGTGACACCGGATGCGGCCGCCACGCTGGCTGCCACACGGCCCTCGCTCGTGGCTCGGGGAGGTGAGGCCCAGGGGCGTCTGAGGACAGGCGGCAGACGGGGTGGCACTCACTGGTCCTCGTTCCGGAAGACTCCCCACACCACGCTGACGGCCAGGCAGAGCAGCGCCAGGAGCAGCAGGCTGACCGGAGGACGCTTGTGGAAGTAGGGCAGGCTGTTGTCGGGGACCCTGGGGGCGGGCAGGCCGTCAAGGGCAGCTGGGTCCACGCCCCCGGCCAGCACCCGGGG
>NC_081558.1:1459417-1476454 GCF_022355385.1 Mustela nigripes | reverse complement strand
CAGGAGAGGGGCCGAGGGGGACGGAGGGGGGCCGGAGGGGGACGGAGGGGGGCGGAGGGGGGCGGAGGGGGCGGAGGGCGGCCCCGCCTCGAGCGCCGGCCCCGGAGAAGTCGGCGGGACTCCGAACCCCGCCGGCGTCGGCGCTGCGCCTCGCGTTCCGCGCGCGGGGAAGCCGAGGCCCGGGCGGCGGCCGGACAGCCCGAGCCGCGGACGTGCCGCCGGGACGGGCATCCCCGGCCTGCGCGCTGCGCGCCCGCCTCTCGCTGTGAGTCCCTCCCGGGAGCTGCCCCAGCCGGGCCGTGATGCCCCTGCACCCCGCGCTGCCCGGGCTCCGGGCTCGTGTCGTTCTCGCTGGCGGGGCCTGCCCGGGGCGCTCGGGCACGTTGAGCGGCAAGCCTGGGTGCCTCTGGGGCCGTGTGACAGCCCAGCCGGGCGTCTCCCCGCGGAGACCACCTGCCCCTGCGGTCAGCCTGCAGCGCGGGCCCCGCTCGGGCGCCGTCCGCCGCCGCGGTCCCGGGGAGAGGGCAGCCTCGCGGCTCCCAGGAGCCCTGCGCTACCACGGGGCTGCCAAGGGCGCGCGGCGCAGTGGGCCGCCAGCTCGGGCTGTTGCCGGTGGAGATGGAAACCTGTGAGCTTCGTGGCTCTTGCCGGCTTCCTGCCGCAGCACGCGGTGTGGACCCGAGGGAGCCCCGCCGCGGGCGGAAGGGGAGGTCTTCGGGCGCAGGAGGCTGCGGGAGCGGACGGAGCGGCCCTGCTCGCCCTCCTTCCAGGGCTGGTGGGATCGCTCAGGACGACCAGCTCCCCGGAGCCGCCCGGGAGTCCCAGAGTGACTGGGGGAGGCTGCAGTGAGGTTAGGGGCGTGGGCTGGGCGCAGGTCGCTCCTTTTGGGGGTCTCTCATTTTTTTTTTTAACCCCGGGGTAACGCCAGAGTCATTTTCCTGCTCTCAGCGCGAGGTTCTTGCTGTGGGAAGCATCCCTGACCACTCGGGGCTACGCCCCTTTGGTGTAAGCGCCGGGTACCACCTGTCCAGGTTCCCCGACACACTGCCCTGTGCATCTTCCCCTGAAACGAAGTGCGGCGAGGGCAGGAAGGCGGCCTGGTGCTGCGCGTGCATGTGGGCAGCGCGGCCTGGGTATACCCGCAGCCCGGCCTCTGGGGTCGCAGCCCTAGCGCTTCGGCACACCACCCGGGGGACCTGGGACAGCTCACCTTCCCTGAGGCGCCGCTCCTTTCTCCCCTCCGCCGACCTGACGGGCCTCGGTGAGGACTGCAGGGCTGGAGGCAGGCGTAGCTCAGTTCCTGACACCAGCAAGCACTGGAGCGACGTCCTGTCGCTCCAGCTGCCTCTGACCTCCGGGGTGTGCCCTGAGGCGTGGGTGCCTGGGTGGCGCCGTCGTGGTTCACGGCGCGGTGCCTTCAGGTGGGGGCAGCTGGCAGCGGTGAGACAGCTCTCGCTTCCCAGGGTGCTCGCGTGGGCTTTCCACCCTGCGTAGCACATCGCCAGCCCTCGAGCAGCTCAGACAGCACGGACTTCCTGTCCCGCAGCGTCTGTTAGGAAGGAGTCGGGGTGCTGGGGCTCTTGGTCTCACGGGTTGCAGTAAAGGAGTATCGAGGGGCCTGTTCTCTCCGGCCCGGGCTCTTCCCCCTGCCCTGCGGGTTGTCGGCGGAATTCAGGTCCCTGTGGCTGTAGGACGGGGTCTCCATGTCCTGCTCAGCTGTCTGGGGACACGTGGCTCCCCGAGGTGGCCTGCCAGCCCTTGCCACAGGACGCTGTCCTCAGCATGGCAGTTTGTTCCCTCGGGCCCCGCAGGAAAATCCTTCCCGTGCTTCCCGGTTCTTCTTTTACGAAACCCTGTTCCCTTCACAGCGCATCTGATCGGGTCAGGCGGAGCAGAGTCTCTCCAGGAGCTGAAAGTGCACTGGTTTGGGGACCTCAGTCACTTCTGCAGACTCGTTGGTCTTCCTAGTCCTATAACACCCTTACAGGAATGACATCCCATCGTATTCGTGGGTGCCCTCCCCCACTTGACGGGAGGGGTGACGCAGGGTCGTCACCGGGGTGGGAGACATGGGCTCGCGCCCCACTGAGGCAGACCCACAGGAGTGGGCGCAGTGCCCGCTGCTCATAGTCCCGTCGGGCAGGTGTCCTCGTGACCTTTGTTTTGCAGGGTGGGGATTGGGGGCCAGCAGGGAGAGGAAGCCACAGAGCCAGGGGATCCAACCCAGGAAGTCGGAGGCTGGCAGACATGTTCCATAAAGGGCCCGAGTGTCTCTGTCACAGCGGTCACTCCTGCCCCTGGAGCAGGAAAGCAGCCACGGACCGTTCGTCAGCAAGTGGGCGCGGCTGTGAGCCAGCCTGGCTACTTTGGGAAGCACAGTGGCCGGCTTTGGCCCGCGGGCTGTACTTTGCAGACCCGGCCCTACTCCTGTGTGGCTGCAGGTCACACCAGCCGTGCTCATGGCACAGACTCCACAGCTCTGCCCCCGTACTGACATGGGGGCACGCCCGCTTCTCCCACTGTGCCTGGGAAGGGGAGGCCTGTGCGGCGGGGTGGGGGGGCTTTCAGACCAGACAGCTGGTCCCCTCGTCTCCTACGCCTCACACGGCGGCGCCGGTCGTCACTCCACGGGGGCCGTGGTTGGTGAGGTGGGAACAGTCTTTAACAACCCCGAGCATTTGAAGACAATGAGACGGTTGTCACACGTTTCTGTATCCGTAAGGGGAGTCTCCGCGTGGCGCAGCCACTCCCGAGCATCTGCGTGTCCCGGGGCTACTTCGCCCCGGAAGGCCAAGCGGGCGGTTGCTTTGGAGACCGCGGGCCCAAACCACGGGCCCGCACTGCTGAAACTGCCCCCGCAGGCCCTTGCGAAGACGTTTGCCGCGCCGTTCCGTGGGGGGGGTTGGGCTCGACCTCCTGGCTCCCGGCCTGGAGCCTGCCCTCACCCTCACCCCTGAGCCGGTGTCCCGTCTCTCCCGTCCCTGGAGAGGCTGCCCCCCACATCGGCACGTGGGGTAGCCCGACTGCACCGGTCCCAGAACAGCCACTTCCCTGACGCCTCTCTGTTTCTCTTCTCGGTGGTTCCTACAAGCCAGTGGCATCCTGAAGGGGTTCGACCCGCTGCTCAACCTCGTGCTGGACGGCACCGTGGAGTACATGAGAGGTGGGCATGGCCGCGGGGCGCGGGGGCTCCTTGCCGGGCTCGTCCTGCCCCAGACCCCCCCAGCGGACCCCCCACCGCAGACACGGAGCTTGTGAACCACATGGCCGGTGTCCCCCGTCTCCTGCCGCCCCTGGTGGACGCTCCACTGCTGGCAGAGGGTCCTGCTCCCTGTCCCCGCAAGTCTCCAGATCCCATGCAGCAGCATAGGGCGTTGGCCGGCGTCTGCCCACCTCCCAACACGAAGTGCAGGTCAGCCTGCCTGAGGTCCAGGAGGGCGGCGGTCCTGCCCCTCGGGGACGGCCTGTCTTTCTCTGGTGACAGAGTCACAGGGCCTCCTCTTTGTGGGGAAAGCGCAGTTGTGGCTGCACAGCCGGTGCCCCAGGCCTCTTGCTTAGCCCTCAGTTTCTCCGCTCCCCTCTGGGGCCACCCCCGTGGGGATCCTGGCCCGGCCTCCGTGGTTAGACGGTGTCTTCCTCTGTGAGAGCTGCACCGCGTGGGCCTGGCAGGAAAACAGGCCGGTGCTGGGGTGCACGCCAGGCCGCGAGGCCCTGGGAGCCTGCTCCTCCGGGGCGGCCTCCCCGTGGTGGGGCCGGTGCTGTCTTGACTCAGCCCCAGAGCAGCCCCCGACGTGGGTTCCTGGAGGGATCAGGCCTAGCACAGAGGTTACTCCTGCACGATCTGGTCAGGGAGAGCTGTGCCCCAGAGACCTGGTCTCCGGCACGTGGGACCGCCTGGCCCTCCCCCAGCATCCTGCAGAGGAGACCCCGGTTTCCAGCTGCTTCACTCCCATGAGGCCTTTCATCCCAGCCCTACCTGCCTGTGAACCTCGGGCGAGCGGTACCCGCACGGGCCTTCCAGGATTTTCCAGGAGCCGGGAGCCCCAGCCTGGTTGTTTTCCCAGCAGCTCCTATCATGGTACCTGCTGGCTTAGCCGCCAGGGTCCCCACTTAGCGGCCTGCCCCGGAATTCCCCCCGCCTGTGCCGTGTTTGCAGAAAGAGGGCCGGCGTGGACCGCTGTCGCCAGCGCTGTCACCCTCGTGGTCCAGGCCATCTCCAGACGAGGGCAGCGTGCCTGGGCTTTGGGGTGGGGGGGGAGGCACGCGGCCTGTCGCTCAACCCAGCCTCTTCCCTTGATTTGGCTCCTTCGGGCCACACCCCCCACCCTGTCTGTCCCGCAGTTCTCCCCCATGCCCGTCCCTCGGGTCTAGAAGCCACGCGGGGGCCGTCTCACTGCCACTGTCCCTCTCTCTCCACAGACCCCGACGACCAGTACAAGCTCACAGAGGACACCCGCCAGCTGGGCCTGGTGGTGTGCAGGGGCACCTCCGTGGTGCTCATCTGCCCGCAGGACGGCATGGAGGCCATCCCCAATCCCTTCATCCAGCAGCAGGACGCCTAGCGGGCGCCATCGGCCGCCCGAGGACTCGGAGCTGCCCTCCCCTGCCGCGTATGCCCCCGCAGGATGGAGCTCTTCTTTTTATATAGGTTATGTTTCTGTTTTCGTAATAAAACTGCAGACCCCAAGTGTCCCGGAGCCCCAGAACCTTGCTCTCAGCCTGGGCTTTCTGGCAGGCCCTTCCTCCGGGGGTTGGGTACAGCCCACGGGTTTGCTGGGTGCTGGGTCCAGGCCGCGCGCGCCGGGGGAGGGGCCGTGTGAGGCTGGAGGCCCCGAGCCCCGTGGCAGGTGTGGACCCCTAGGGCCAGCCTGTGGGTTGGGCCGCACGCGTCCATGGGAAGGCCCCGGTGGCCCATCCCTGCTGTGTGCTTTCAGTGCGCCCCGACGCCGGCCAGCAGGGTCCCCGGAAACCAGGGCCTCCTAGGTCCACACAAGAGCAAAGCAGGGAGATGTTCGTCTCGGCTGGGCCCTGCGGCTTCTGTCTTCCCTTGGGTCCCGCCCCAGCAGCCCCCTGAGGGCCTCTCTAGACCACCACCCTCCCCGGACGGCTCCAGACCACCCTCGGGAGTGCCCGTCTGTGTCCTGTCCTCCAAGTGGTGCGTTTCCCTGAGCCTTGTTTTCTCAACTCCGTGTGCGTGTTAGGACTCCCCAGGGCACTGCCCCTGCTCGAGCTTCCTTTGCCCGATTTGTCACCCAGGAGGGCTGGGAGGATCTGTGGCCCCATAACCCCTTCACGGCCAGCGAGGCACGCTCCAGAGGCCGGCGGCAGTCGGGACCGGGGGCCGGAGGGGCTCCGAACGGGGGGTCAGACGGGCTCAGAACGGGGCTGGCTGGACGCACGAGCTACCGTGGCGCGTCACCAGCAAAGAAACCGAAGCCGGCCGGCTCCCAGCTTATCGCGGGGACCTGGGTTCCGTGGCTGTGGGCAGCGTCCGCTGCTGCTGCTGAGAATTCGTTGTCCGCCACGAGGCCGAGCCCCGTGCTCGCTCCTCATCCCTCCCGCCGGCTTCCCTGCCGCCTCCACCAGCTCCCTTATCAGCGGCCTCATCCCAGAGCCAGACCCTCAGCAGCTGGGCGGGTGGGGGGGTGACGGGGACAGATGCCGGGCTCCCGCGGGCGGCAGGCTGTGACCTAGAATCGGCGTCCGGCCTGCCCACCCTCGGCACCGGGGAGCCACTCCCTGGTGCCTGTTTGACAGGGTCGGTGAGGCCATGTGGGGGAGGGGCCGAGCCCCCAGGCACGGGGGCGTCCGCTGTCCACTTACTCACACACCGAGCCCGCCCAGCGGGCCGAGTCCTTGGGGTCACTACTGAGTCGGCCCAGAAGCCTTGACCCCAAGGTGGGGGGGTGCGCAGCAAGGTCGTGGAGGTCAGCGAGACATCAGAGCCCCGGGGGCAGCCTGGCTTCCTGTCCCACCGCTGTACGCCCCGTGCCCCGGACCGCGCCCCACCCTCCGTCCCCGCAGCAGAAGCCGCCCTCTGTGGCCGCAGAGCGCAGGGCTCCAGTCCCCTCCCTCCGTGGCTGTGTGGTTTAGAGGCTGGGTCCCACCTCTCTGAGGCCCCACTCCTCAAGTTCAAGGAAAGGCATCACGCCGTGACTGAGGCCAGGTGCCGGGCCACGGCTGTGTGGGGAGGGGGAAGAGCGCCAGGCTTTGTGTCAAGCCTGAGAACGAGAACACGATGCTCTGGGGCCCTGGAAAGAGGGAGACTTCACCCCTGGGGCTCGGGCAGAATTCCCCAGCAGGGGGTAAAGTGGGCCTGTCCCACGGGACCGCATGTGCCCGAGAGCGTCCGCCTGACCTGGTTTGTGGAAGACCCGAAATAGCCTCGCTGCCCGTCACCGGGGGTCTGCGGCGTACACTCTGCTTCCTCCGACCAACTGGGAAGTGACTGTGCAAAGAGGAAGCTCTCAGCACGCGGGGGCCGATGAGATAGAGCCTCTCGCTCTCCGCAGCTGTCCCCAGCGAAAGGGGGCGTCTGCACCCCCCAGAACCCGGGCACCTGCTTGGACCATCAGGACGTGGTGGAAAGAGCCTTGCGGCGCCCACCTTCCCCGGCGACGTGCGCCACGGTGGAACGAAGCTGGGCCCGCTGCCTGCAGCCCTGAGAGGGTCTCCCACCCCCAGCCCAGGTGCCCCCGCCGCGGGAATCGCAGCCAGCGAGCAGCGTCCCGGGGAAACCAGTCGGAGGCCGCTGAGCCCGGCGGTGTTTGTGACCCAGTGACGCGCTCCCCAGACTCAGGGACAGTGTGACACAGCGGGGCTCACCGCCGACTCCGTGGCTCTGACCCCGTTTTCCTCCGGACGAGAGTGGCTGAGAAGGCCTCGTGCTTCTGTGCTTTTGAAGGTCAAGAGCAGATCTGGAAGGGTTGTGCTGACCTGGAAGCGAGGACAGCGCCCGAGGGGGTGTGGGCCTCCTGTGGGTGTTCGGACGTCTCACGAGAGAGTGGATGTTGAATGTCACGTTGAAATCTTAATAGTTCCCGAGGAGCCAGGGTAGGAGGAGACCAGAAGCGGGGAGATGCAGGGGTGGACGTGGGGGGACAGCGCAGGCGGAGCAGGGAGCGGGGAGACATGAGGGCAAGGCGGCCCGGCAGGTGAGCCCGGGTCCCGTCCGCCCGCCTTCCCTGCGGGGCTATAAACCCCCGGCCGCCCCACCAGCCGGCCAGCCTGTGGCCATGCCCCGGGGAGGCGCCCCCTCACTCCTGCCCAGATCCGGCCCTTCGAGCTCCCGGGCCGCGGCCCACACCGGCCTCGGCACACGGGGCGGATGCTGCGGCCGCCGGACCAGGGGCCGGCCCTGCTGCACGTGCACACGGTTGCCACGGCCCGCGGCTTCCCGGTGCTGGCCGAGAGGCCTCGGGTGTTGTCGGCCGAGGCCCCGCTCTGGGAGACGGTGCCAGCAGCCCCCGGCCACGCGGAGGGAGGGGCGGGCCCCAGCTGGAGGCCGGAGCAGCCGGAGAGCCCCGGGACCCCACCGCACGGCAGATTCTGGAGGCTTCCGAAGGTGGACGCGATCCTGAGGTTGCGGCCGGTCAGCCCTGCCCCTCCGCGCCCCGGACGCCCCGTGCAACGGCTCACGCGCCCCGGGCTGGCACATGCCTCCCCAGACCCTGTCGCCCCCCCGCTTCCAGATGAGGACGCTGAGGCTCCGCAGCTGGGCGGCCCCCAGCATCCTCTCCCCGACCCGCCGCCGAGGCGGACCGCCTGTCACCGCAGCCCAAAGCCGGGTGGGTGACACGCGAGTCGGGGGCGAGCACACGGGGAAAGGAGGTAGCCCCCCGCCCGGCCCGCCCTGGCCCCAGCAGCTCGCGGGGAGCCATCTCCTCCCTCTAGCGCTGCGGGTGCCTTCCCGACCCCAACGGCCAAGGAAGGACCTGCCTTTGACAGCCACAGCCCCGCGGAAGCACCCCGAGGCAGCCGAGCGGCGTGGGGCCATCCGCTGCAGAGCCCGGAAGCCCCGCGGCATCCGGGTGTCCCTGTGAGTGTCCAGGCCTCCTGCCTGTGAACCCGCACAGGGCTCAGCCGGGGGCCCAGGTATAAGGGGCTTCGGCCCACAGGACGAGTCTGGGGGGCTCTCACATCCACGGGGTTGTGGCTTGAGCTCGGGGCTGGCCCCCCCGGCACGGCTGCTCCTGGCGCCGAGCCCCCCCCCACTCCCGGAGCCTCACCGTCTGCAAGAACAGCTGCCGCACCGCCTCCCCGTTCGACGGGGAGCTGTGGCCTGGCGCCCTGGGGAGACCCCGGCCCTGAGGCCTCCACCTGGCCCATCCCAGAGGTGTCCCTGGAGGCTCCCGGTCTGTCCCCTCCAGTCATGTTCAAGGATGAACGCAGAGTTTGAGCTGAGCAGGGGGGGTTCATGGAAGCGCGTGTGCTCCCAGACGTGAGTGGGGGTCTCCAGGGACAGTGGGGGTGTGGGTCTGTCTGTGGCCAGACCCCCAACGAGGGGGGAGCATTTGTTACTCGGGGGGACTTTGGGGGCAGGTTTTGCATCTTTCCTCTCTCAGTGGGTCAGGGCCTCTGCCTTCTTGGTCTCGGGCCTGTCTGGTTTGACCCGGCTTCCTGGGGCTTTGTGGGGAGCCATCGGGACCAGCCTCCGGCCCCCGCTTTGCTGGCCTCCAGACGTCCTCTTCGAACCTGCCTGGCCGCCGCCTCTGATGTTCCCCTCAAGGACTGGGCGACAGTCCCTCTTCTGTGATAACATCAGAGCGAGCAGGACGCTGACCTGCCTGGGACCCCAGAGGTCCCCGCACTGTCCGGGTTTTCGGAGCCCTGGAGGTCCAGAAGGGAGCAGCCGACATCTCAGCTCGCCGTGTTTGGGGGTCCCCTTCGGGGTTGTCATCCTCTGGCAGCTAGAGGTTTACCTGGCCCAGGCACAAGGAGATGCGTTTCGTGCGGGACTTGAGGCTCTGGGGAGCGGACATCAGGACGGGGTGCGTGGTCAGGCGGAGGCCGGGGAGAGGCGGTGGGTGCAGCGAGAGAGGCCCGGGAACCCGGCAACACGGCGCCCCCCGGGAGAGGCGGTGGGGCTGGGTTCGGCGGCCGCCCCATGGACCTGGAGGCCTCCCTCGACCTCCTCCACGGGCCGCGGCGACAATGACGGGTCCGCTACGCCTGCTGGTTCCGCTCGCAGGAGATGGCGGTCTTTGGGGGGGCGCGCAGAGGGCGCTCTTGGCCATTG
Organism: Mustela nigripes; assembly: GCF_022355385.1. NCBI lineage: Eukaryota > Metazoa > Chordata > Mammalia > Carnivora > Mustelidae > Mustela > Mustela nigripes. Next base: position 1,467,216 of record NC_081558.1, on the reverse strand, counting down.
AAGTCCCCTTGCCTTTCGGACGGCAGCGAGGGGCAGAGGAAAGGGGGCACCGGCTGCGAGGCTGGGGGACGTCCACTCTTCAGAGCCTCCCTGGTCCCAAGGCTCGGTCCAGGGACAGGCCCGGCATCCGGGCGGATGGGCTGGTGCGGGGCGCCCGCCGCTAGAGGCTAGCGGAGGTCCTGCTTCTGTGAGACCGCAGCGGTGGGTCGGCCCCGCGCCGTCCTGGTCCTCGGCCAACTACCCCTCGGCCACCGCTTGCCCTTGGGATAGGAGTGAGGCAAGGGGTTCTTCAAGGTCAGGCGTCCCCCATGGGGACTGTGGCCCCAGGCACTTCATCGTCTGCTCTTTTGTCCAAGCGGGTCGGGGTCTGGGCCTCTTAAAACCTCCTACGGGGCTTTGGCTAGTGCCCGGACCCCGGAGTCCAGACTCTAGAAAAGCCTCCCAGCCCGAGGAACCGCCGAAGTGCTGGTCTTCCCAGGCTCGGGACGTTGTCCAGGCGGGCCCTTGTTGGGGACTCTGGGCTTGTGTCGGGGCAGCTCCCCGCCCTGGTTCCGGGGGACGTCGGTTCTCCCTGGGCGGGGGGGGGGGGACGGCGGAGTGGGTCACCCACAGGCTGTGGGGGGCTCCCTGAGTTCTCTGGTGAGAGCACGGCCTGGCGGGTGGGGCCTGTCCCTGGAGCTCTGTGGTCCTGTGGCAGGACCGTGAGGTCACTGCTGAGCCACGCTGCCACGGGGACCACCTGAGCCGCCGGCAGACGTACCGAGACTCCGGGTGTCTGGGCTGAGAGCGCCGGGGTGGAGGGGCGGCCCCGCGGGGCCCACGGGGGTGCCGAATCCCCTGGTCCTCCCCGTCGGCTTCCAGAACGGGCAGGATGGGGTCCTGAGGGAGACCGAGCGGCCCCGGAGGCCACGCTTCAGGAACGGGTCTGTTACGGGCGGGGTTCAGGCTTCACGGGTGCTGGCCTTTGCCAGGCCTGGACGTTCCAGCACCACCCGGGGTCTGGGAGCCGCAAGGTGGTTTCTCCACCAACGAGACAGAGGTTGGGCGAGGTAATTCGGTTCTGCTCCCCCCTCCCCCGAGGATGCGGCAGGCCAGGGTGGAAGTCAGGGAAGGGGCCCCGGCTTGAAGACACGCCCCTTCGTGTCCTCCCAGAGACCCCATGCCCTGTGGTCCCCGAAGGCCAGGCCTTGCTGCCCAGGCTGGCGGGCCCAACCGGGGCCCGTCTGAGGTCCTGCTGCCGTCCCCAGCGGGTGCACATGTGCAGAACGCGGTGGACGGCGCCTGCCCGGGTCTGCGCCCCCGTCCAGATGCAGAGGTCCCCGGGTTCCAACAGAGGGTGACAGCCACGACCCAGGGATCCCTGCCGGTGAGATCGAACCTGGGTCAGGGCCACGACGTCCTCCCGGAACGACCCAGGCCCTCGGGACGCTGCTCTGACACAGAAGAGGGGACGTACTCTGGTTGTTCCCGGAGGACCCCGTCGGGAGGCAGGCAAGGGGCTCCTTCTGGCTGGGCTGCAGGGACATGGACCGATGGGCTGGTCGGGACTCGCGGCTCCAGCTAGGGCTGCAGGCGAGGGGGAGTCCCCTTCAGTCTTGGGCTGTCCCCCGAGGGGGCGGGAGAGGAGTCCCTCTCTGGGAACTTGCATCTGTGGGACTGTCCGGGGGGGCATGGAGGCCAGGACGTAGGGGGTCTCCGTATGCAGTGTGGGGTTCTAAGGAAGGCCTCCCTGTTCTGGCCAGACCTCCCCGCCCTCCAGCTTCCATGGGGGCCAAGCAGGGCTACGAACGCGGATACACTTCTTCCTTTCCAAGTTGTCCCACCGGAGCTGGTTGCTTCCAGGTACGACCGGGCTGAGTCTTGGGGGACGGACGCAGTCCTGGGGGACGGACACAGAGCCTCCTACGGCCTTCGGGCAGTGGCTTCCAGATCAGCGAGGGTCCCTGTCACCCTCAGGAGGGCCGGCTCTGTCCCGGGAAGTGCCCCGCTGAGCCATCGCGGCGGGAGCCGGCACAGCCGGCCCTGAGGACGCGGGCCCCATCCTGGCTCCTGGGAGCGCAGGCTTCCTGCGGACCCCACAGGAGCGACGTCCAGTCGCGCCCGGGTGGACATCCTCATGACTCCAGGATCTCTGGATATCCCGTTCCCCTCGCGCTAGGATGCCTCCACCTGTCAGTCAGGGACAAGCGGCGGCCTCCCGGGAAATGGGGTCCCCTGGACTGGTCACGTGGTTCTCGTCTGACAAGCTTCTACCTGGAGCCCAGACCACGTGGAACCGACCCCACCCCCCACTTTCCCCGGAGCCCTCGCGTGTCCAGGCCGAGCGGCCTTTGGTGACAGAGGCGAACCCACAGGGCAAGCTCTTGTTGCAGGAGGGCCCTCGCTGGGGAGCTCTGCGGGGACCCCCACGGCAGGGGACCCGCACTTGCCGCGAAGTGTTTCCGGATCAGGCCTCTGACTTTCCGCCTCGCGGGGCCAGCTCCGGCTCTCGGGGAGGCCGTGCAGCCGGGCCTCTGCCTGCCTGTCCCCCTCCGCCAGGACCCATCGGCGCTCTGGGGCCCCATCCGCCCCTGCCAGTGCCCGCCCACTCTGCGCTGGCTGCGGGGGTCAGGCCTCACCGGGGCCAGTCGACCCAGAGGCAGAAAACACTCCTGGCATCCTGGGAGGCCCCCACCCTGTTGCTGAGAATCTGAGCCCCCAGCCCTCCCGCCAACAGCAGGGCCACACCCACTCGGGGATCCGCGTGGCCTCCCAAAGTCGCGCACCCCAAGCTGGCACTGCACCTTCTCTCTCCCCTGCTGCCACCTCCCCAGCCGTCCTGGCCCCGGGCTCTAGCCCTACAGTCCCCCCTCTTGCTCAGGCTGCACACCTCAGGGTCACCCTTGATCCCATCAGCAAGCGTCGAGAGGCCTCCCTTCCGAACCTACCCTGAATTCCTTAAGGAACCGGTAACACCAACCCCACCGCTCAGGACACAGAGGCATAGGGAACACTGCCCGTGTCCCCTCGGCCCCGCTCCCTCCACTGCGCTGGAGTCACCGCAGCCTCCATGCTGACTCTCCAGTGCGTTGCTCTCGCTCCTGCCTCAGGACCTTTGCGTGTGCTGTTTGAGCTCCTGAGCATGCTTCCTCCCACACGCTCACAAACCTCACCCCCCCACTTCCTTCAGGCTGCGGCTCCACGGGAGATGCTGCCCATCCTCCCAAAACGGCCCCCTTGATGCTCAGCCACCTTGGGCACCTACAGAGCGGGTCCCACTGACCCGGAGGCTCTGCGAGGCAGGGACTGCATCTGTCTCTGAACGCTGCGACGCGGGGGTAAGACGCCAGGTTCTCTGGGGGCCGCGGCGAGAGCGGGGTGAATGGGCCACAGACTCCGGGGGGACCGGTTTCCTCAACAACGAGGCCGCCCCCGGGGAGACGGAAACAGGGAAGGTCAGACGCGGAGAGACCCTGTCCCTTAATAGAGATGCATCAACCGACGGCACCGAACCGACCGACTTTGGACCCAACTTGGACAAAGTAAAAGCGTCTCACAAGTCAGGGGATCTGGGCGCCGGCCGGACGTTGGAGAACATTCAACAATGACTGTGAATTTTTTAAAGGATGATAATGGAGTTGTTGGATTTGGTTTCGTGTTTTTAAGTCCTTATATTTCAGATACGGACGGAATCACACATGTCCGGGACTCCCGCCACGTCTGCCTGGGAGAACTGAGGGTCTCCACGAAGCCCGAGGGCCGCGGCCCGTGACGGGGGCACAGGGGCTCGCTGCAGGACGCCCTCAGCCTTCGCTCGTGTTCGAAAATTTCCAGGGCCTCTGGCCGGCTCAGTCCGTGGAGCCTGCGGCTTGATCGCCAGGTCACAAGCAGGAGCCCCACACGGGGGGCGGAGCCTGCTTATAAAAGAAAAACATAAAATTTCGGTAACAAACTGTTACCTGCTCTGTGTATCAGAGCAGATGTGTTTTTAGTGGTGGAGGCTGAGTTTGATTCTCGCTCGGTGGAAGGTGTTGCCTGCTCAGGGGACACTTGTCAAAGCTTGCGGCTTCTGTGCTTAGACGCCTCCCATGTGGCCACACAAAGCCAATCCTTATGTTCCCTGCCTAGAACCTTCTACGGCTCCCAGCGTCCCCTCAGAAAAAGTCTGGATGCCTCTTTTTTTTTTTTTTTTTTTTTTAGGATTTTATTTCTTTAAGGAATCACCACATCCAACGTGGGGATTGAACTCACAGCCCCGAGATCCAGAGCCGCACGTTCTACCGACTGAGCCAGCTGGGCGCCCCTAGGCCCTCTTCATACTCATCTTTTGTTGCAATCGATCTGTCCCCTCGTTGTGACTTTGTTAAATCTACGGTTCTTAAACAGAGCCCCAGGGTCCTGGACGGCAAGCCTGCCTGACCAGGGTCCCAGAGGCTCGAGACCGAGGAGTTTCTTGCTCACAGGATCCGTGGGAGGGAGGCCCAGGCAGGCCTGGAGGCCCCCAGGGAGCAGGACCGGGCCCCGGCCTTTAGTAGGGTCCCTGCGTGGAGTGTTTTGGGGGTCCCTGGACCCAAGCAGGGTTGGTCAGCTCCTTGCGGGCACAGCTAAGGGGAGGCCCCCGAGGCAGGGAGACCGCTGACCGCAGGGCTGTCATGGGCGTCACAGCACCCGCCTACACTGGCTGCGCCCAGATGCTGCTGTCCAGGGCGCACTCCTCTGACCGACCAGTGCGGGTTCAAGGGCCCCGCAGGACACGTGGGGAGACAAAGCGGATGCCGACGAGAAGTTCGGTCCCACGGCAGGGACCCCAGGGATGGTCTCCGTTGCTGTGCGTCTGCCCCTCGGAGCCGATGACTCCCCTCCCTGTCACACGGGGAGGCCGCTGTGCGGGGCCACACCCGCGGTTCCCCGGCCACCTGCCCCCGAGGCCTCCCTCCGCCGGCACGCAGCAGAGAGAGGCCAGAGGAGAAGGGCTTTTAATTTTAGAGATAATTGCTGCTCCCTAAGGGCTCCTGCTGCCTTTCTCGGGGGCAAGAGCACAAGACGGCAGAGCCCGAGACCCAGGCACAGCCCCTCATGGGGCGCACCAGGGCTCTGAACCCCCCGGGCAGGCGGCCACCTCCCTGCCCCCCACCGCCTCCCACGGCCTCTGCATCCGGAGCTGGGCTCTCCTCCTGGGTGCTGCATCTCTGTGACAACATCCCCAGCACAGGTGGTCGTAACCTTGGCAACCAGGTACTACGCCCCCTCCCCGGCTCCACCCAACTCAGCCACACCCCCTTTCCAGGTCCCCTCATCCCCCCGCCGCCCGCCCCCACGGCATCCTGCTGGGGATGCTGGCCGGCCTCCCTCACCCTGCTGGACGCAACGGAGCAGCACTGGCCAAGGGGCTCGCGCTAGCTGTTTGCTGAGCACCCACTGTGTGCTCCAGGGGCTCCCTGGGGACAGGGAGTGGGAAGATGCTGGCCAAGGACAGAAAGGAGAAGACAAGCCGTGGTTTTGGGGTGGGGTAGATGCGCAGAGGAACATCAGGGTACCACTTCCCGGCTCAGAAACCGCACCTCTGGGAGCAAACACTATCTAGGGGACGCCTCCTGTGTGTGTCCTCCTGTGAGCCACAGCAGTAAAGAAGGAACACAGGCCAAAGAGACTAAGTCAGTAAATCACACAGTGTCCCAACGGGGGAGACACCCGGAGCGGGGGTGGGGGGCGGGAGTCAGGAGGGACCGAGGAGGGGGCGTCCAGGGAAGGGCACCGTCCACGGAGGGAACAGCCCTGCGCGGGTCCCGAGCTGCGCTGGTAGGAGGCCTCCCCCTGCCCTTCCGCCGGCTTCGGAGCCTCGACCACAAGCTGGGCAGAGCGGCCATTCCCCCGGTGTCCCCTCTGTCATCGGCAGCGGAGTCTGCAGGCCGAGCAGATGGGTCGCATCTGACCCCTGCATCGCGGATGTGCTCACGGAAGCTGCAGGGGAGCAGCCCGCAGACCCAGGACCAGGGAGCGGCGGCTGCATCTGGATTGGAACCCGGGCCACAGCTCCGGGCTGCCTCTCGGCCTGTAGGACTCACCCCCAGGGCCCCTCCTCAGGGAAGCCTCCCCGGGTTGGGCCCTGCCCGTCTCTGCTGAGCTTTCTGCCCGCTTCATGATTATTTCATGTGCCTGCTGCCCCCGCCCGCCGCAAGGAGCCCCTCCTTTCCCCGAGTCTCCTCCATCCGGCACCTGGCCTGGTACACAGCAGGCGCTCAATGACGCTTTCCTCCAAGGGCCCTGAGGAGCAGGTATCGGCAGGAGCCGGTATCAAAGGAGAGACACAGAAGCTCAGAGAGGGGAAGTGACCACCCTGAGGTCATACAGCAGGTCCCTTGGGACAACGTCTCTGCACAGCGTTCCGGGCTGCGCCCAGGGCCGGGAGCCACGAGGGAGGGCCGCCCGCATCCCCCCTCTGGACCTCTCTGCGGCCAGGGAGGGGCCACCCCCCACCCCTGGCCTGTGGGGGGCCTGGCCTGCAGCTTCCTGAGATGCAGTTTCTGGGCCTCCAGCCAACGCGACAGTCTGGGAACAGAGCCTGCTTGAGTCACAGGTGGCTGAGCAGAGCGGACGCCGAGCCGCCGGGAAGATGCGGCAGGCCTGGAAGTCGGGGGTGGGAGAGTACAAGGTTACACTCGGCGCCGAGGCAGCTCTGCCGGCCCCTCCCTGGGGGCAAGGACATCTCGCAGCCTCGGTGTGCTCCTCTGAGGAATGGCAAGGGGACCACGAGCACAGCAAGCCGCCAAGGGCCCGAGTTTCAAGCGAGCTGAGCACTGGTGGTGTTAGCACAATGGGGGAGGGGGTGCCCCACCCCATCCTCGTCCCCGGGCCCCCAGCTGTAGTAACATCCCCCTGCCCTGCCGGACTCCACAGTGTGCGTCCCCTCCGTGGGTCCGGGCTCACCCCTGGCCGGTGCGGGGCAGGCCCGTCTTGCAGGTTAGGGGACCCACTCCTAGTCCCACTGCTGCCCGGTCCTGCTTCCGTGCAGGAGCCGGGGCATCCCAGCCTGGGGCTCGGAAGTCGGTCGGGAGCCTGCACGCTGCACGGGGACATTCTGGGATTCTCAGCAGATGGGGTGGGCCCCGTCCGAACGTGAGCTTCCCAAGCAGAGGGGCACCCACGGGCCCCCAAACTAGTCACTGTGGATAAAAGGAGACCCAACATTCACTGGGCGCGGCGGGCCCTGACCCTCACACACACGAGTGATGACCAACGGCCCAGGAAGGATGAAGGGAGAGACGCTCCAGGCAGAGGCAACAGCAGGTGCAGAGCCCTGGGGCGGGCCAGCCGGGCTGGCGAAGAGCAGGGCCCTCCCTGGGGACAGTGCGGGAGCGGCTGGGAGGAAGGGGATGCGGCAGAGCCAGAAACACGCGGACTTCAGACAAGACCCTGAGGGCAATGAGGAGCGGTGGAGGTTCGGAGCCCCGCGGGGAGCTGGCTGGGGCGGAAGGTGCTGGGGCAGGCGTCCGAGAGCCAGGTGCGGAGGCCGGGCCTGAGGACGAGGCAGGGGCAGGGAGCAGGCCCCGGAGCGCGCAGCCAGGGCGCCCCGGCCTTTCCCGCACCGCGGCGTCCGCAGCCCCGCCGAGCCCCGGCCCCGCGGGTCCTCAGACCGGCGCCCACGCGGGCGGGTGAGCACAGACGGCTCGCGCTCCCCGGCCTGCTCCCGGCCCTGCCCGCCGCCCTGGCGCGCGGCCCCGCACCTGCGCGCACGTGGCCCCGCGCGCCCCGCACACCTGCGGCCCCGGCGCCGCGCACCCCGCGAGCGGGCGGCGCGCACGGCCCGGCGCAGCCCCGCG